>NW_027069590.1:122678-362346 GCF_002906115.3 Quercus suber | reverse complement strand
AAAACGGCTCTTAAAATAATCCTTTTATATGTTTAGGGTTAGAAGAAAAGAAAGCCCAAAAACATATTCACGGATCCCAAGAAAATCAGATTGGAATTCTGACTTTTTAATTCTCGACAGATAGCAGGTGTCGAGGTAGCTATCGAGAGGTGTCGAGCTTTAAAAATCCTGCACTTCAACTTGCTTTTTCTTGGACAGACTTGATGACTTCAACACTTGAGCTTGAAACATTGTTTCTTGAAGTATTAAAAACATCTAGAACTACCCAATTACAAGCAGAGTGCGTTTTGTCAAAGGATTAGCCAATATACATAACTAAGTGACATATGTTCTTAAACAAGTTAAAACATATAGGTCCTAACAGATCTGTTATTTGATTTTGTTTGTATTCTTTCTTTGCCGTGTGTTTACAATCATAAACACATTGCATTTTTGCTATCAATAAAATTTTTAATACCTAGCAAAAAAAAAGGATCATAACAGAAGTAAATGTGAAAGATTACTTGTTAGACAATTTTTTTGTAGTATGGTTGACTGGTTTGGTGATGTTTGAGATAGTAATCATGTGCTAGTGGTTAAAAATAAATAAAACAAAAATATTTTGCAAATAGAAAGTGGGGCTGGTGAATCACTTATAACCTGCTTGCTGCCATCAAAGTGTTGCAGCTTCTGTTCTAGTTTGCTGTTAGTAGGTTATTTGACTAATCCTCTAGGTGGAGTGTAATATATTTGCTGGAGAGTTTGTATGCACCCCTTTCTTGGTGTAATTTGCTAGTTTGGGGGAGTTAGTTCTGTTTAGTTTTCAAAATGGGGTATGCAGTTTGTTTGCTGCTGGTTTGGTGTTTTGGACTTCACTGTAGATCTTTCTTTTGTTTTTTTAAATACATTTTTATTCATAAATAACTATATATATATATATATATAATGTCATTGTACTTTGGCTATGTTTGTTTCATGGATAATCCGGGGAAAGAAGGTTGATAATACTAGGAAATTTGCCCTACTATTTATTGATTTGATTTTGGTGTTTTATATGTATTTATTTGTTGATTATCTTTATTATTATGACCAATAAAAAATTAAAAATTAAAAACTTAAACAAAATCCAAAACAAAGACTGCAAATACAAATATTTAAAAAGTGGGAATTGATTGGAATTCATTAGCTGGTTGGATTCTTTGTACCGTAGAATTGGCAGTCCTTGGATAGCACTTGGTTAAGGGTTCATTATAGTTTATTTTATATGGTTTGTAATGTGACACAATTCTTGTCTATTATTGTTGTATTGGTAATGTGATTTTTGTTAGTAGGTGATTTCAAAGTATGGATGGTAATAGGAGATTTTTTTTTTTTTTTTTTTTTTGCCAATGATTTTATAAATTAAAGATTAATATTTTTTATGATTGTCATTTGTGACAACAATACATAGGACTAAAGGATGCATTCGCGTAATGTGGTCGCAGTTTTTTCTTGATGTCTAGATTTGTTTTTCGTCCTATGAAGCTTTGTCAAGCCTTCTTTGTTTGGAAAGGATCATTTAAAATTTTAGACAAAAATGTAAAGTGTCTTTCTAAGACTAGGATAGTTTTGATTTATTTTATTTATTTTATTTATTTTTTTTATGAACAAAGATATCTATTATCTATTAATAACAATATAAAAAGAGCCAATAGCTCATGAATAGTGTCTTTGGTTTATTCAATCCTTGAGTTTTTTTTTTTTTTTTTACTAAGTATGCTAGCTTTTTGAGCTTTGCTTTTGCTTTTGCTTTTGTGTGTGTGTGTGTGTGTGTGTTTTTTGTTTAAAAAAATCTTTATATACTTGCTTTTTAAGCTTATGTAGACATATAAAAGTGGCAAATATTATACATATTTGCAAAAAAAAAAGTAAATCTATATATAAAAAGTGTGAATGGGAAAAGTTATACTAGATTTGCTATAGTAGCGCCAATGCGTTATAGCTACAGTAAAACTACAGTAATTTGGTTTATTCGGTCCTTTGCACTACTTCGCTGTTTTTTTTTTTTTTTTTTTTTTGCTACTTTTTTTTTTCCCCTTCAAGTAATATCGTCTGGTCCACTTCTTTTTTTTTTTTTTTCTTTTTTTAATATAGACTTGTTAGTTAACACAATAAATTGTCACATATTTTCACGATTGTTGAGATGTTAATTCTTTATAGGTCAAAATAAAATATCATATAAGAACTAACCACAACTAAAAATAAAAGTATTGTGAAAAAAGAAGTGCTACATCCACAACAATTTTCACAACACTTTCATAACAAAAGTGTGAATACGTAAAGCTAAGGTTGTAGCTACATTTTTTTTTTGGTTGGTTCAATATGCATTGTTCATTGTCCTTTTTTTCGGTAATATTGCCCAGTCAACACTTTTTTTTTAAAAAATTTTTTTATATATAGTTGTTAGTTAACACAATAAATTGTCACAATATTTTCACAATTGTTGAGATGTTAATTCCTTATAGGTCAAAATAAAATATCATACTGGAATTAACCACAACTAAAAATAAAGATATTGTTATATTGACACAACAAATTTCATAATATCTTCACAATTATTGAGGTGTCAATTTCTTATAAGTTGAAATAAAATAATAAAATATGAGACTGTGACCAACCACAACTGGTTTATTTTCGTGAAAATGTTATAACACTTGTTGTGTGAATGTGTAAAAGCTACTGTAGTAGCTATGGTACTTAATGATTTATTCAATATGTACTGTTCATCACTTTTTTTCTTTTTCTTTTTTTCGGTCATCTGTTTTTGCTCTTTTTTTTAATATTTATATGAGCTGGCATATATATTTTTATACTGACATAAAAAATTTCACAATACACAATTATTTAGGTGTCAATTTTTTATAGGTTAAGATAAAATAATAAGATATGGACTATGATTAACCACAACTAAAAATAAATGTTTTGCGAAAATGTTTTAACGCTTGTTGTTATCATGATATTTTCACAACTGTTGAGATCTCAATTTCTTATAGATCAAATAAAAAATAACTAAGTCCACAACATTTTCACATTAATTTCACAACAAATCATAGGTGGTAAGCTACTATTGATGGATAAAAAAGTGATATAAGTCATGGGTCCATTTTAAAATTAGTAACAACTTGCCATTTAGAATTTGATATGAAAATATTATGGAGATAGCATTTCTATAAAATAAATAATGTATCAAACCTAAATTTACCACGACTGAAAATAAAAGTGTTGTGAAAATATTGTGACATTTTGTTATGTTCCTAAACTTCTTTTTTGGTTTAGGGTTCATTTGGATACCGCTTATTTTGCTGAAAACTAAAAATTGAAAACTAAAAATACTATAGCAAAATAAATTTTAAATGTGTGAATAGTGCTGTGAAACCCATTTAAAATAGGTTTGTAGGTCTCGTAAATAGTGCACAGACCCGCTGGAAAGCACTAAACCGTGCTTCTCAATGGAACCAAAAAAAAAAAAAAAAAGGCGTGAATTGCTGGACGTGGACTGCACTGTAGCCGTGGGTTTGGTGTTCCAAAATGTAGGAATAGAAACACTATCCAAAAGGGTATTTAGTCAAATTTGGTGAGCAAAAATTCATTATTTCACACACAATTTTATTCTATTGGGGTTTTTGTTTTCTTCTTTTAATGCAAAGTTTGAAGTGGTTGTCCCAATTAAAAATTAATAACAATTGCCATCTAGAATTTGTTGTGAAAATATTGTGGATATAGCATTACACTAAAATAAAATTATAAAATATCATACGAGAGCCCACCATAGCTAAAATATCATGACATTTATTGTGTTCCTAACTTTTTTTTTTTTAGCCAATTTGTTGAGCCAAAATTTATAGTCTTACGGACAATTTTCTTGGGTTTTTTTAACACATTGTTTAATGTAAAAAAAAAAAAAAAAAATAGTTTTGCTAAAAAAAAATTATAGAAAAAAGTACTTTCTTCCTTTATGTTTGGAGTAGTTTCATCCCCCAACTTTAAAATTAAATAATTTCCTCATTTATATTTTGTACACAAGCATATAGTCCCTACTATTACTCTCTTAGTTAAATCCTAACAAAATCTTAAAAAAAAAATTATAGAAAAAAGTACTTTCTTCCTTTATGTTTGGAGTAGTTTCATCCCCCAACTTTAAAATTAAATAATTTCCTCATTTATATTTTGTACACAAGCATATAGTCCCTACTATTACTCTCTTAGTTAAATCCTAACAAAATCTTATGATTCATAGAATATTTCATTGTGCAATGTCTAAAATGTCTCACTAAATTTTAATGTCCCAAAAATTTTCTTTGTGTATATTGAGTTTTATGTGTTAGTCATACCTAAAAAGTAAAAATTGTGATCTATGGTATTCTATTTGTTACCTAGAGAACACTAATTTATTAGAGGTTTAAATCTTCTAGATTTATAATTTTTTCTAATAGAAACTTCAATGACATATGCCTTTTGTTATTTTTTTTTATTTCTTAAAAAGGTGTTTATTAAAATTTAATTAAGTAAAGCATCGTAATTAGGCTCATAAAATAAAATGATAAAGGAGAAAGTATGAATAACAAAATATTCATTGCAAACAGTTGTAGGTATTTAATTTGATGAAGAGTTTCAATTGTAGCATTTGTCATCATTTATTGCAAAAATTTAAATATTATGACAATATTCTATCTAAACTTAGTTATTTATTGTTGGAAGATGACGACATTTGTTATCCTTCTTAGTAGAATTTTTGTGTGAGTAGATACTATCTTTAGTAAATAGGTTCTAAGAAATTATTATACTAAATAGATAGTCATATATTAAATAACTATTCTAAATTTAAGTACATGATTTGATACTACTTCAAAATATATATATATATATATATCTAAAAAAATTTCACTCAAGGGGCAGCACGTGCCTTGCATGTGCAATCCTTACAAGTATAATTAAAAGACAAGATTACTTCATGTTCATGATGATAAACACAGTAACCCAATAAAATTGCACATGAATGAAGCAATTCTATAAAATCTAAATGGAAATGCAACTAGTAAGATGCCACACAGGAGACCAATTAAAATTAGTTCAAATCATCAATGATTCCAACTTAAGATCAAAAAATATTTTTTTATGTATAGTAAAAAATATAATTATTTCTAATGATAGCCCCATAAGATATAATGAGTCAAAATTTCAAATATTTAAGGGGTGCTTTTCAAATTAATTCCTCCAATCTACCTTCCCTAGTAACAACCAGATCCCAAATCTCTAAAGACTATCCTCTATCTCATCCTCGATTGCTAACCACTTCAGAATATTTGAGTAGAGAAGATTTTTAAAAAAAAATTCATCAACTCCAATTTTTAAACATGAAAACCTTTTAATAAATCTCACATTCTAACTCTATTTCACCCCATTGACTATCCATGATTGAATTGATTAAAACCTTTTTGTTCATTGAATATGCATATAAATCAGGGTGCAACTCTTCTATAGAATGATTCATGTGCCAATTATCATGTGGAAACCTTACTCAGCCTTACTCAAGCGAATAAAGTTATCCCAATCTATTTGTATATATATACACACACACGCACATACAAAATAGAAAAAAGTAAATTTTGTTAGTAAAATTTAATTGTTTGTCACAAAGCCCACAACAAGTGCTAATTGACAAAAATTCCCAACACTCCGAATTTGGTAAAGCCCAAAAAAAAAATCCAGAATGATGGACTTGGAGTATCTGCCATACGATGTGTTGCTGGAGATCCTGCATAAACTACACGTGAAACCCCTAATCCGATTCAGATGCATTTCCAAATCATGGAACTCTCTAATCACAAGTCCTGCCTTCATCAATTCCAATCTCACTCGATCACACTACGATTCCAACAAATTAATTGTTAGGTATTTGGATGTTGCACTCTGTGTAGAGCACTACAAATTAATTCACAAAGACAATGACAATAATGACTCCTCATTTTAACAAATTCAAGATCTTGAGTTCCCACTAAGGAGTAGTAGTCAGGACTATTTTCAATTAGTCGGTTCCGCAAATGGATTGTTTTGCCTTCTGATTTTTTTGATAGTTCTAGGGGGATTCGGCAAGGGGACCCCTTGTCTCCATTGCTATTTGATATTGTTATGGAGGGTTTGTGTCGTATGTTGGATGTGGCTACTACTACTAGTCAGTTCTCAGGCTTCTCTGTAGGTAATATGGCTGGTAACTCAATGATGGTGTCTCATCTTTTATATGCTAATGACACTCTTATTTTTTGTGATGCTAATCCTATGCAAATAGCTAGTTTGAGAGCAATTCTGGCTAGGTTTGAGGAGGTCTAAGGTTTAAGGATTAACTTGGAGAAATCTGAGTTGGTTCCTATAGGGGTGGTGCACAATATGAATGTTCTGGTGGGGATGTTGGGTTGTAGGCAATCCTCTCTTCCATTGAGATACTTAGGGCTACCGTTAGGAGCTAAATTTAAGGAGTTGTCAATTTGGAATCCTATTTTGGAGAAGATGGAAAGGAGATTAGCAGGGTGGAAGAGATTGTATCTATCTAAGGGGGGTAAGGTAACTATTTTTAAAAGTACTCTTTCCTCCTTACCTACATACTTCCTTTCCCTTCTGCCTTTACCTGGGAAGGTGGCAAATCATATGGAGAAGTTACAACGAGATTTTCTATGGAGTGGTATTAATGGTGACTCTAAATTACACTTAATCAATTGGGTTCAGGTTTGTAAACCGCTGCAGGTTGGAGGTTTGGGTATTAGACAATTGAGGAGTTTTAATTCTGACTTATTAGGAAAATGGTTATGGAGGTATGGCATGGAGACCGATGCTCTATGGAGGAGGGTTATTGAGGTGAAATATGGGAATGATTGGGGTGGTTGGTGCACGAAAAAGGTGACCAGTGCTTATGGTGTTAGTTTGTGGAGACATATTAGGAGTGGTTGGATGAGTTTTTCTAAACTACTTCTGTATGATGTGGGGGATGGTACTAGAATGAAGTTTTGGAAGCATGTGTGGTGTGGAGATCGTACTCTCCAAGAGGCTTTTCCGGAACTTTATTGTATTAGTAGAACAAAGGATTTTTCAGTAGCGAAGGTTATGTGTTGGTCTGGTGGGAGGATTCATTGGGATGCTAAATTTCATCGTCCTCCACAAGATTGGGAACAAGAATCCTTTGATCTATTTATGGATATGGTCTACTCTTCAACGGTACGGGGATTGGGTCCGGATTGGGTGTGTTGGAAGCCAGCAAGGAGTAGAGGTTTTGAGGTTATAGGATTCTATCTTTCTTTTTACCCTCCTACCATCTTATCCTTCCCTTGGAAGATGATTTGGAAATCGAGGGTTCCTCCAAGGGTAGCTTTCTTTTCATGGTCTGCTTCCTTAGGTAAGATTTTAACAACAAATAACCTTCGCAAACGACGTGTGCTAGTTCTTGATTGGTGCTATATGTGTAAGAAGTGTGGGGAGTCAATGGATCATCTTCTTCTTCATTGCCCCATTGCTTGTGAGTTGTGGTCGTTGGTGTTTTGTTTGTTTGGAATTCATTGGGTTATGCCTCAGAAGGTTATTGAGTTGTTTAAGTCTTGGCAGGGTAAGTTTGGTTGACATAGAAATGTAGAGTTGTGGAGAATTATGCCTCATTGCTTGTTATGGTGTATTTGGCACGAAAGGAATGCTAGAAACTTTGAGGGATGTGAACGCTCTATGTTAGAGATTAAGTCTTTTTTTTTACATACGCTTCTCGATTGGAGTGTGGTCTTTTGTCATTTTTATTGTTCTTCCCTTCCTGTTTTACTTGATTGTTGTAATCTTGGTTATTGATTTATGCCCCCGTAGTACATTCCCAATGTACTCAGGTTGGTTGTTTTTCATTTTTTAATAAAATTTTTGCAGATGATTTTATAAATTGAAGATTAATATTTTTTATGATTGTCATTTGTGTTGCAGATAACAACAATACATAGGACTAAAGGATGCATTCGCATAATGTGGCAACAATTTTTTCTTTTTGTCCAGATTTTTTTTTTTTTTTTTGGCCTATGGATCTTTGTCAAGCCTCCTTTGTTTGGAAAGGATCATTTAAAATTTTAGACAAAAATGTTAAGTGTCTTTCTAAGTCTAGGATAGTTTTAATTTTTTTAATTTTTTAATTTTATAAACAAAGATATTTTATTAAAAAACAAGATTACTTCGTGTTCATGATGGTAAATGCAGTAACCCAACATGAATGAAGTGATTCTATAAAATCAAAATGGGAATGCAACTAGTAAGACGCCACACAGGAGACCAATTAAAATTAGTTCAAATCATCAATGATTCCAACTTAAGATTAGAAAATATTTTTTTATGTATGGTAAAACATATAATTGTTTCTAATGATAGCCACATAAGACATACCGAGACATAATTTCAAATATTTAAGGGGTGCTTTTCGAATTAATTCTTCCAATCTACCTTCCCTGGTAATAGCCATTAGATCCCAAAAGGCTCTAAAGACTACCCTCTATCTCATCCTATCAATTGCTAACCTCTTGGGAATATTTGAGTAGAGAAGATCTAAAAGAATTTTCATTGGCTCTAATTTCTAAACATGAAAACCTTATAATAAATCTCACATTCTAACTTCACTTCACTCCATCTAATTGACTAACCATGATTGATGATTGAAACATTTTTGTTCATTGAATATGCATATAAATCAAGGTGCAATTCTTCTAGAGAATGATTCATGTGCCAATTATCATGTGGAAACCTTACTTGAGTGTATAAAGTTATCATAATCTAGGGGCCGCTTGGTAACGTTGTTCTAGTAACGCTATTTGTATTTTTTGGAATACTTATGGGTGAAAAAGTGTGTGAAAATGCTGTAATCTATATCTATATATATCTACAAGCTAAAGGTAGCATTTATTGTTGCTACACTCCAGTTGAGCTAGATTAGCATCAACGTCATTACCCTATTTCTTTATAATTTTTTATATTTCTTTTTAATATTTACTCATTTTTAAATATTTACACTTTCTCCCTCCCATACCTTTTCATCTCCTCACTACCCTTTACTTTAATATCACTCTTCATCTTTCCCTTATTTTGTCTCTTCTTATTCACACTATTTTACTATAATTTGTCATTCTCTCTTCCATTCTTTACATAGTTTTCCGTCACAAAAACAAAGGTTCTCTCTCTCTCTCTCTCTCTCTCTCTCTCTCTCTCTCTCTCTCTCTCTCTCTCTCTCTCTCTGTTTATCTTTTTTTTTTTTTTTTTCTTGCATCTCTCTTTAGGTTGATAAATTTTTGTATTCTTTAGAACTCTACTTTTGGTTGATGCGGTTTTTTTTTTTTTCTTTTTTTTTTTGTTCTCTTTGATTGTTGATATACTCTAATAGATTATTTAAAAATAATAATCCTAATACATTAATTTAGTACAATTACAACCAACATATCTAATCATTGTTACCTATGTTTTAATTTTAATCTTCTATCATGAAAGAAATGTGGAAAATACTCGAATTGAAGGAATTCCTCTACAATTCAAGGAGGAAGTACCACTTGAAAAAAGAAGGAAAATCAAGCAAATAATATCCTTGGAATGGGAGTCAGATGATTAGGTATTCTAATTTTTTTTCAATAACGTTACACCAATAATATATTTAGTTTTCAATAAACTTAACAAAAAAGTAATTTTTTTTTTTTTATATTGTAGGAAACTATATTCACATGCCTTGCAACAACAAAAAAATATTGAAACAAACTTTGGATGGTACTATATTGGATGCTCAAAGTGCAACAAAAAAGTTAAATCTGAAAATGAGTTTTGGTGCAACCATTGCAAAAGTAACTCTGATTTTCCAATTCGAAGGTAAAATATAAATGATCAATTTTACAATCATACAATATATAATAGATATTATAAAAATAAGTTACATCATTTTTTTTTTTGTTTTTTGAGAAGCAAAATAACAAGTTACATCTTGATGCAAAAAAATTAATAGAAAAAATAATTACATGGAGAATAAGCTCATTTCAAATTTTTTCCCTTTATTTGTTTCCCCATGTAAGATACAACCGTTTAGTCTACCCATTATATATATATTTTTCTTTCTTCTATTAGTCTTACTCTTTAATGCCTTCTACACTATAACCAAAATAAATAAAAGCTCTCTTTAATGCCTCAACAATTTCCCCTTACCTTACGCGGTAACACCTCCTACTCTCTCGCCCTCCCTCACTCATAGAGACCAACAGTCAACACTTTCACATATATGTGAAATAAATATATTAAATGTTATAAAAGTAATGGGATGCCATCAATTGTCAACACTTTCACATGAATGCGAAATAAATATATTAAAGACTTTTAAAAGCAATGGGATCAGTTAAAAGATGAGGGGAAAAGGGAAAATAGTTACATGGACATGCTCGGATAACAAAAAAATTGCACTTTCACAGTTGAGCCTAAACCTGTTGTCTAAAAGATAATTCAGCATATGAAAAAACAAATTGAGCAGAGAAAGCAATAACATTGATAAAGCCAATTAATTTCTCCGTGCAATGTAAGTTGAGAAGTCATAAGCTTTTTTGTATAAAATCACTTTATATCACCAGCCTCTTAAGTGTTCAAATTGATGAAGGTTGAAGTGGAGCACAAATTGCAAATTACCCTTTAAATCCACGTTGAACAGTACTCAAGATTGTAAGAGTTTTTGTCTTTGCCTCTCTCCATTAGGACTACCATTCTTTTACCAAAGTAGATGTGGATTACAATATATGAATTTGTCTTCAACATTAATACAGGTACTCTTTTATCAAATTTAATTGTTTTCCTTTCTCCTTTTTAAGTTTTTATTTATTTTTATTTTTTTTTGGAGAAAGATTCTCCTTTTAAGTTATACTATTAAAATATGAACATTTTTTTTGATGAAAATTAAAATATGAACATTGATAGTTTTAGTGACATGTAATGCATATTGTGATATTGATATGGGTGTTTTTTATAAGCCTCCAAGAATTGGCCCTACGCTATGGGAATAGGCGAATGCCAAACAAATATAAATGCAAATGCAAAAGACTGGTGTCACTTTATTTTTGTTAGCAATGCACTTTCTTAATTTATTGTTTGAATTTTCAATCTTTATAGTTTAAACATTAAGGTCATATGGCGATTTGCTCATCAAGTGTTTGATGTTTTATTTATACATTTTTGTTTATAGACAAATACCATAACTCAGGCTTTATAATACTTTTGTGTAAAATTGACACCATCAGTTGATGGCCATGATTTTTGGCTCATGAGTTTTGGTTCATTAGATTGTCTGCTTTTAAATAACAAGACTTCATATTAGTTTCATAAGCAACAACAACAACAACAACAACAACAACAATAATAATAAAAGTAAGTTGTGTGCTGTATTTATTTTGTTTTATAAGGATGTTGAAAAATTACTTCAAACAATAGCAATAGAACTATCAAACAAATGTGCAACTATAAGACCATACATTTAGCATATATGATTTTTCATCTACTTTGACAAGAATATGCTAAATTATATTCAATATTTTATTAGATGAATGCAAATTTCAACCTACTAAATGAAAATAGAAAAGCTCACTGGAAAATCGTTTGTGTTTAGTATGGGAATTCAAATATAGGAATTCATATTGTGTCAAAACAATCAAATAAAAGTCTTTAATCCATTAATAATAAAACCTTTTGGAAAATCGAAACTTATACAAGTTATACTATCCACATTCTTAACTTGTACCTACTTTGATTATCATTAAAATAACAAATAAATAAATAAAGCAACAAACCCCCATGAGGTACATGAATCAAGGGTATCCAATTAAGCACTAGCACTAATAAAAATAAACTGTAAAATAAAGAAGAAAAAAAAATGAATCGCATCAATACCAGCCAGCAATTGTGACTACTACTATTCCATGAAATTTACTCATTTAAGCTGAAATAAAAACTTCATTTTCTATCAATTAAAATATAATCTCAGCTCATTTTATTCAAAATTAAAATTCAACTACATCCTCCAAATCTATTAATGTATATATATTTTCTTAGAGAGAGAGAGAGAGAGAGAGAGAGAGAGAGAGAGAGAGAGAGAGAGAGAGAGATTTATGGTAATAGTATATGTTTTTAATCATATAAGGAAGTAGAATATATAGTCCTAAATAACTTATAAATCAAAATCCAAATCCATAATAGAACTATACAATCAAAGCATGAACACACATTAACTATTTTTTGAATTACTGCTTGAAATTTACACAATTGTTAGAAGCTCTTAAATTCAAATATATTTTTTTTTAAATTCCACATAAAGTGTTCTTATGAGACATTACAGTGCATTATAAAAAACAATAAAAACAACACAGCTAAGACATGTCCTCTAGTAATAATATAAATTACATAAAAAATAAAGTAACCCAATTTAAATATCCCATTTTCTAACATTTTCTTTCACCTTTTACTATAGGTAAAGTAAATGATGTGGATATTAATAATGATAGGCCAAACACGTATTGACCCCTTGTGATTAAATTAATTGATTAATTAGCCAAGTTATTAATTAATCAATTTAACATGCAAACGTGTAGTAGCATAAACAAATCAACAATAAACTAATTATGCAGCAAAAAATAAATAACACGGTGATTTGTTTACGAATGGGGAAAACCTACACGGCAAAAACCCCACCAGGTGATTTTCAGGTCACCACTCCCGAAATTCCAATATTATCACAACAAGCGGTTACAAGTAAAGGAATTCTAAGTACCTTACCAACCTACAGTTGAACCCTTACCCCAATACCCAATTAGACTTGTTCTGTAGTGACAATTTGCTCTTTTGATGCACGGCTCCCAAGTACGTGACTAACCAATTTACGCGGATCCCAGTATGCGACTTCAATTACCAACTAGAAAGAATAGTTGGCTGCAAAGTTCTTCAATTCATCCACACAATGAAGATCAAGAAGATGTTTGGTCACAAAACCCAAAGGTGCACATACACAACAACTTCTTCAGAAGAGATGAACTAGGGCAGAACTTTGTCGTCGATCACAAATTGCTTCAACAGAGTTTTTCTCAATGCTTGTGCAACTTGTGAACTTGTTGACGGCCCTTAAAACAATTCTTTTATATGTCTAGGGTTAGGAGAAAAAAAAGCCCAAAAACACATTCACGGATCCCAAGAAATCAGATTAGAAATTCTAATTTTATAAACCTGGACAGATAAAAGCTGTCAAGCAGCTATCGAGCAGGTATCGAGCTTACGGGCTTGACCAGCTTTCTAAACCTCGACACATACTAGCTGTCAAGATTTAGTAAACTTGCACTTTCAGCTTGTTTTCTTGGACAGACTTAAAGGCTTCAACACTTAATCTTGAAACATGGTTTCTTGAAGTATTTCAACACATCCTAGATCTACCCAAATACAAGTAAATTGCGTTTTGTCAAAGGATTAGCCAACTACATAAAATAATGACATATGTTCTTAACAAGTGAACTACATATGTCCTAACAATCTCTCCCTTTGGCAATCCGTGATAAAACCACAACTAACAAATGAACATATGAGAGAATTCATAAATCACTCAACTCATACTCACTTGTTGAATATAATAAAATCTATCATAACACACTCTTGAAAAACTTTGCAAGAATAGAGTTTATAGCAAGTAGACTTTGACAACCTGTATTTCTGAAACACTTTAAACAAAACTCATCAAGACATCTTTGTGTGAAACAGAAATAATAGATTACATACAAGTAAGAAACATGTGTATAAAGAGTGAAAAGGAACAACACATGTAAGAGGTAGGTGACAGAATATACATCCACATATAGAAAGAACTAAGTACAATGTATGTGTAAAAATGGTCACAAGACCCAATGTACAAGAACAATGTATCTAAAAAAAGAAGAAAAGAAAAGATACATCATATCCTCACTACATCCCTCATATCAAAAATAACACTCCCCCTAACAAAAATGTCCTATACTAACTCTCGCCCTAAGAATGACTACTCTCATATCCCAAAACTACTCCCCCCTTTTTGTCACTAGTGACAAAAGGCAAGAGTGTCAAGTAGACATCTCATCGGTAGAGCTAGCATCTCTATCGTCATCATCCGAAGCATCATCGTCATCGCCATCATCATCATCATCCTTAAAGTCAGAAGCCGCTGAGGAGGTGGTGAAGGAGTAGCCTCAGAAGCAAAACCACCCATGGTTGCCTGCCATCTAGCAATACGGCCAACACGAACATTCACTTGATACAACTCAGTAGAGAATGTATCAAGGCGAGCATCTATGTGCCATAGCTGCACCATGATGTCTCCAAGTGACACATCACTCATGGAGAAAGAGGGAGCAGATGTAGATGAAACAGACCGAGATGGAGTTGAACAGAAAGGAGGAGTGGAATCCGGCTGTCGTGACCTAAACTGCGCCTCACTACGTTTTACGGTAGCAGTGTTTATGACACACATGAAAGTGAAATGGTCGGACACATGAAAAGGGACAGAAAAATGGCATAAGATCCTCATGATAGCAGAAGGAAAGATGAGCTTATCACGGGTCGCCGCATCCAAACGAACATCTATAATAGACAGAATGAAATGAGAAGGAAAATCTATGGTAAGATGCTCAATGAGGAATAATAAAAATCGAGCACGAGGCTTTGTGATAAAGTTGTAGTGAGAGAGAGGATGGAGTACAAAAGTCATTACCATGTTCAAGAATCTAGGACCTTTAGCAAAAGGCCGACATGGTGTAAACTGAGTAGGGCGCTCACAGAAAGTAGATATAAGCTCATCTTTGGACACATTCCTTAGACGCTCACAACGAGGATAGTCAGGAAACTCTATCCTAGGAACCCGAAACATATTCGCAATAAGTTGGGTGTGATAGGGATGCGCGTACCTTGAACGTGAGTGAAGAAAAGAGGTACTGAATGATCAATCCCATGCATGTTGGAGTAAAACTCCTGGATAAGCATGAGAGGACAGGTGACCAGGATGTCACACAGTGACTCCCATCCCCGACTGTGAATGACATCAGGAAGGTCAGTGTAGGCGAAATCCGCCAAAATGACTTGGCGTTTCGAATGAACACCTCGTCTAGAAAAGTTCTCCGAGAATGCCTTGTGGGCATCATCATCACGGAACCGAAGAATAAGAGGAGTAGAATCAGAAGATGAAGAAGCTCCGGAACGAAGAGGGTTCCGAGCCGAAGTAGATTTATGCTTAGGTGCCATAAACACAACTAATGTAAACAGAATGAGAAAGAGAGAGAGAGAGAGAGAAAGAATTAGAAAAGTCCCATAGCAATTCAAATATAACAAGTATATTGAATAGAAAGTACGTATGCATAGGGAATGCATGAACATGTGACATGCAAAATAAATTTCTTTATAGGCTCAACCTAATCCAATCCTACCAGCACACAAACATATTACACACATTTAAATGAATGAAATTGCCATTATAATGCAAATGTGATGCAATGTATGAGATTTTGAACACATTTAAATGAAAACCCATCCCAAAATTACAAAAGACACTCATTAATTTTGAAAAACCCAAAAATTTTCAAAAACCCCAAAACCTAGGTTTCAAAAATCATGAAATGCATGAAGAATGAAAAGATAAGAGATCATACCAAGTGATTTGAAGCAAAGAAAGGCCAAAAATCACGTGGGTTGTAGGTTTTGAGTAAGAAAAGAGAGCTTAGGAGGTGAATAGGTGCGGATAGATTGAGAGAGATCAAGAAAATGAGAACAAGGTTGCACGAGGAGCTTAAATAGAACCTCAGTAAAGCTTGATAGATACAGGTATCGAGAGGTGTCGAGACATCTGTCGAGGAAGGTGTTGAGGAAAATGGCCGTCGACAGATTCAGGTGTCGAGGAATAAAACACCATAAACGAAACAGAAGCTCGATTGATCGGCCAAGTATCGAGAAGCTATCGAGGAGGCAGAAGATTTCTCGATCGATCCACCAGGTGTTGAGGAGGTGTCGGGGTTGCGATAAGAAAAAGCTTAAGAAGCTTGACAGATAGCTAGGTACCGAAGAGGTGTTGAGGAGGTGTCGAGCCAGCTTTTAAAATCAGTTTTTCGAGAAATGAAAAACACAGACATGAATGCAATCCAACATGCAACTCAACCAATGATCCAATCAACACATTAATCTCTCAAGATCATCTCTCAATAGAAATTTTAAGCACATGAATCTCAAAAGCACATACACACACTAAACAAGTCTAACCAATTTATATTTCAAAAACAAGTTAAGACAGTTTAGTGAGCATTCATTAACACATGTAAAACCTTTGTGATGGCCAAATCACATTGTACCTACACATGTATCAAGAGTAGTAAAAAATATTGCGTGTTGTGTATGAAAAACATCACAAGATTGCATAAGTGTATACATGTTATGATGATTTGAGACATGAGAAAAACACTTTAACTCACACACAATCATAAATGTTTGATGGGAATTATCACCTTCGAGGTACATCCTATAACTCCCACATCTCCTAGAATACACGCTTGCAATCATATTTAAAGCATTTTTAATCTTTTTGCTTTTTATATTTCTTTGCATATTTTCTTTTATTTAGCATATCATGCATGGGCATATAAGAGAGAGAAAAGAAATACCCATTGATATTTGACATTCCAATTTTGCTATGCTAAAGCACATAAATGTCATTGACACTGCACTTTTGATATGCCAAAGCATACAGGTGTCATTCATGATTGGCGGGAAACAGCGGTGAGATAGTTATTTATGTCTTTCTCTTAGGACTTTCTAATCCTACCCATAAAAAAGAGTGATATGAGTGTTAAGTCTAAGAGATAACTTAATCTTACTCATCACAAACAAGAGCCACAAAGCTCACTTGCTTAGTTGTGCATAGAGATGCTCATCTAAGTTACAAAGATATAAAGTTTAGAAAACTTTATTTCAATGGCCATCTAAGGTACACAAGTACCAATTTACACAAAACACACACTGTTTTTGTATTTTTCAATTTTTCAATATACTTTTTTTTAATTTTTATATCAAAAACAAAATAAACAAAAACTGAAAATAAACAAATAAAAACATGTTATCAAAACAAAGCATAAAACTAGACTGACTCAAAATAAAAGCAAAACACACAAGTAATGTAACAAACAAAAACAAGAAGATAGAAAAAAAAAAAGTGATATAATCACTTAGAGTCATTTTTCTTCCACACCTTGGAAGAACCTTTCCTTTTATTGAACCCTTGAATTGGCAAAGAGGGGGAAGAATTGAAACCGTTCAAGTTCGAAAGGAACATGAGGGCTTTCAAAAGATCTCCAAGAGGAGTAAGAAAGGATTGAAGCTGATTTTAGCTTCCAAACACTATCATGTCGTTGCTTTGTTGAGTGGCTAACCACTTATAGCAATTTGGTCGAGTATGACAGGCAGCTCCACAATGATAACATAGATGCTGCTTCTTCTGTTTAGGCTTTTGAGAGTTAGCCTTCTTAGCCCTAGAGTTTTTAATATCTTTCTTATCTTGCTTAGGGGGTGCTCCTAAGATAGATTTACCCTTGTCTAAGTTCTCACTAGCTAATTCAGTTTTAACATCATTGTTCTCAATTTTAATATTATTAGCAGGTGGAACAAAAATAGTAGAACTAGTAGAAGCAATATTAGAGGAAGAAAGACCATACCCTAAACCTGTTCGATCCGAAGCAGATTTCTGAATGTTTAGCATCTCATCAAGTTTCGCATTTAAAGTCCTCTCCAATTGAGCTCTAACTTGAAACAGCTCCACTCCAAGTTTCTTGGTCTTCTCAGCCAAGAAGTTGTTCTCAAAACTCAGCGCTCCAATAGTCTGATTTGCCTCATCAAACTTTGTGGTAACTCTTCACAGTCAAGTTCCACATCACTGAGTTTCTTGGTGGTCAGCCTATAGAGTTTCTCGTATTTCTTAGACAGCTTGTATAGTTTCTCATAGGCTGAATGAATATTATCTTAATCATGCATCTTCTCACACTTGGAGTCCACCAATTCTTCTTCTTCTTCCACTTTATCAATAATCCCTTCAGTAGGATTAACTGTAACAGTGAAGGCATTTAAGATTTCGTCATCCTCACTATCAGAATCATCTTTAGGCTCAGTGTCACTTAAGGTAGTAGCAAGTGCCTTGCTCTTTCCAATGCTCTTGAGATACGTAGGGCACTCCTGTTTCATATGACCGAAGCCATGACACCCAAAACACTTAAGTCCTACGGGAACAGTGTACTAACCACCTTCCTTAGCATCATTTTTCCCTTTGTCTTGGTTCTTAAATTGAGAAGAACTGGATTGCCTGCGGTCCTTGTCAAAGCCCTTTCCATAGGCATTCTTCATAAATTTCTTGAACTGCCTGGTGATGTAGGACTTCATCTTAGAATCTTCATCATCTGAGGACTTATCTGTCTCACTGCTCTTGGCCTTCAGTGCCATGCTCTTTCCTTTACCCGTCTTGCCAATTCTGGTCAATCCTAACTCATAGGTCTGTAAGTTTCCAACCAACTCAGTCAAAGGAATCTTGTCAATATCTTTGGATTCCTCTATGGCGGTGATCTTGGCATTAAATCTCTCGAGTAGAGATCTGAGCACTTTCCTCACAACCTTGGGTTCAGGAATGGTTTCCCCAAGATTGAAAGCAGAGTTCACTATGTCCTTTAACTTGGCATAGAACTCATCAAACATCTCATCCTCCTCCATCTTAATCTCTTCAAAGCTTGTAGTGAGCCTCTGAAACTTTAAATCTTTGACAGCCTTGGTTCCCTTATAGGTTGTCTGGAAGATGGTCCAGACCTCCTTAGCAGTTTCAGTCGAGGATATCTTCTTAAACTCCTCATTGGTGACCGCGCTAAATAAGGCATTCAACGCTCTACTGTTGAAGTTTGCCGCCTTAATCTTGGCTTCATCCTAATCGACCGGTGCTTACTTTGGCTTAGTCCAGCCAATCTCTACAGCTTGCCACACCTTCTCATCTAAAGACTGCAAGAAAGCTCTCATGCGTACTTTCCAGTATGCATAGTTAGTCCCATCAAATAAAAAAGGTATAATTAACGACTGTCCTCTATCCATGACAAACAGGGGTCAATGGATCAAATAAAGATTAAAACCTAATCAGAGTGTGCTTGCTCTGATACCACTTGATAAGCCAAACGCGTATTGACCCCTTATGATTAAATTAATTGATTAATTAGCCAAGTTATTAATTAATTAATTTAACATGCAAAAGTGTGGTAGCACAAACAAATCACCAATAAACTAATTATGCAGCAAAAAATAAATAACACAGTGATTTGTTTACGAATGGGGAAAACCTACACGGCAAAAACCCCACCGGGTGATTTTCAAGTCACCACTCCCGAAATTCCACTATTATCACAACAAGCGGTTACAAGTAAAAGAATCCCAAGTACCTTACCAACCTACAGTTGAAGCCTTACCTCAATACCCAATTGGACTTATTCTGTAGTGACAATTTCCCCTTTTGATGCACGGCTCACAAGTATATGACTAACCAATTTCCGCAAATCCCAGTACGCGACTTTAATCACCAACTAGAAAGAATAGTTGGCTGCAAAGTTCTTCAATTCATCCACACGATGAAGATCAAGAAGATGCTTGGTCACAAAACTCAAAGGTGCACGTACACAACAACTTCTTTAGAAGAGATGAACTAGGGTAGAACTTTGTCGTCGATCACAAATTGCTTCAACAGAGTTTTTCTCAATGCTTGTGCAACTTGTAAACTTGTTGACGACCCTTAAAACAATCCTTTTATATGTCTAGGGTTAGGAGAAAAAAAGGCCCAAAGACACATTCACGGATCCCAAGATATCAAATTAGAAATTCTGATTTTATAAACCTCGACAGATAGAAGCTGTTGAGTAGCTGTTGAGCAGGTATCGAGCTTACAGGCTTGACTAGCTTTCTAAACCTCGACACATACTAGCTGTCAAGATTTAGTAAACTTGCACTTTCAGCTTGTTTTCTTGGACAGACTTGAAGGCTTCAACACTTGATCTTGAAACATGGTTTCTTGAAGTATTTCAACATATCCTAGATCTACCCAAATACAAGTAAAGTGTATTTTGTCAAAGGATTAGTCAACTACATAAATAATGACATATGTTCTTAACAAGTGAACTGCATATGTCCTAACAAATAACTTTTCAGCTACTTCAAAATTATTAATAATTAATTTGCATAAGAGTTTTGATAGTTCAATATACTGTCTTTTGATTTTTTTTTTTTTTTAAAGGAAAGTGGCAATTAAATAGTTATGAAGAAGTAATTCAATTAAATAAAGAGAAGTAGAGTCAAAGAATTGGATACTAATGATTGTTTCAGTTGTTTCAATATTATTAATAATTTAATTATAAGAGACTTTTGATTGTTCACACACACACACACACACACACATATATATATATATATATTGTCTTTTGAATTTTTAAGGAAAGTGGCAATTGAACAGGTATTGTAAAGTGAAAGACTATTTGGCTTGGGCTTTATTGAGAACATCTACTATAATTGAAAAATATATTAAATATTATAACACTTGGGCTTTATAGTGGAGGGTATATGAAAGCTTTTATGCACTAAATCGACAATAAAAAATTATTGCTAATAACTAGAGCAATCATTAATCCATAAAACACACATAGCACAATAAATTACAATCCTAAACAGCTTAAAAATTACAAGCTAAAAAACATCATTTAACTACACAATCACAAAATGAGCATACAACATGATCATAAATATTTTGTACAAGATCAAACTACAAGGGGAAAGGAAATCCTTCTTCAAGCCAACAGAGAATGGGACGAAAATGCAAAATTGGACTAGCAATTTCACTTTTATGTGAATCAAATGACGAGAGAATACAACTACTATTATCGATTCTAAATCAACTAAATAGGGGGAAAAAAAGTGCTCCAAGTATGGTAGAATTAATATTTCAAAAAAAAAAAATCATTTCTTCTATAAATTATCCTCATTTTGTTCCAAATAGTAATCTCCAATAAAACAAATATAGTTCCATGAGTAAAAGCTCTTGTCAGCATGAGTCCTATTATATATTGGTGATACATATATAACACAGCTTGAGGCTATACCAATACCGACTTATACTATGAGTTGCTTCAAACTTCCAGACTTGCTTTGTGATGATTTAATGGGGATGATTAAAAAATTTTGGTGGGGGCAAAAGAAGGAGGAGAGGAAAATAGCTTGGCTTAGTTGGGAGAAAATGTGTGAACCTAAGTGTGATGGAGGAATGGGATTCAAGGATTTAATATTATTCAATAAGGCTTTGCTTGCAAAACAGGGTTGGAATCTTCAAATGGGCAGCAACTCTCTTGTTTATAGGGTTCTTAAGGCTAAATACTTTCCAACTTGTGATTTTATCCATGCCTCGATTGGAAATAATCCCTCCTATACTTGGAGGAGTTAATATCTGCCCAAAGCCTAGTTAATGAAGATTTACGATGGAGGGTTGGCAATGGAGCAAATATAAAGGTTTGGCAAGATAAGTGGTTGCCATGGGGTTTAACTTATAGGGCCACTTCTCCACGGTTATTCATGAATCTTGATACAAGGGATGCTGATTTAATTGATTTACACATAGCAAAATGGAAGAATGATGTCCTTGATTGTCTTTTTCTACCTTTTGAAGCTAATTTAATTAAAAGTATTCCTTTGAGTGTCACTTTGCCAGAAGACAAATTGGTTTGGGCTGTAACTAACAATGGAATGTTCTCTGTTGGGAGTGCGTATAAATTGGCGGTGTCTATGTTCAAATCTAAGTGCCGTGGTACTACTTCTAACGGTACTCTACTAAGAAGATTTTGGAAGAAAGTGTGGTCATTGCCTATTCCTCATAAGGTGCGTCATTTTTGTTAGCGTGCTTGTCACGACACTTTACCAACAAAAGTCAAATTGATGAGGCGTAATGTTACTGCTGAATCTCTGTGTGTCTGCTATTTGGAGAATGCTGAAACGAATGGCCATATTTTCTGGGGTTGTCCGACTGCACAGGAGGCTTGGTCTACTTCAAAGCTAAATCTGATGCCTCCTAATGCTAATATCGACTCATTCCAGGATTTGTTATGGCTTGAACTAATGACCAATGATGCTGGGGATGTCAAATGTTCAAAACTGGTGATGGTTGCTTGGAAATTATGGTGCAATAGGAATGAAATTTACCATCAAGGTGAAGCTAAAACCGGACTGGAAATGGCTCGCTCAGCAGCAAATTATTTGCAGGAATTTTGGTCAGCAACAGAGACACATGAATCCTTTGCCTTTGATCTGGTTTAGCCTCTCGGTGACACACAAGGTATTCTTCAAAATTCTGTCTGGGTCCCTCCTCATTCGGGTCAGTGCAAGATTAATGTTGATGATGCTCTTTTTCCCACAAAGAAGTTGGCTGGCATTGGTGTGATTATTAGAGATCAGCAAGGCAGATTGTTGGCTACATTATACAGAAAAATTAGAGCTCAAATGGGGGCGCTTGAAGTTGAAGCAAAGGCATATGAAGCTGGTGTTTGTTGGCAAGACATTTAGGGCTGAGAAATGGAGTGTTGGAAGGAGATTCTCTGGTTGTTTCTAATGCACTCAAGCAGGTTGTACAGCCTCCTACTTCGATTGCAGCCATTGTGGAAGGAATTCATGGTTTGAATCCAAATGTTGGGATAGTTAGTTATTCTCATGTGCGAAAGACCGGTAATAAACCAGCCCACATTCTAGCAAGACAAGCTCAAAGCTTTGTCAATGATATAATTTGAATTGAAGAGATTCCTTGTTGTATTCAGCAAGCTCTTATCTATGATGTACTTGTTTCTTAATGTTTAATAATATTTTAGTGTGTTTCTATAAATAAATAAAAATGACAAATATTAATAATAAAAAGACAACCCTAAACTACTGTTCCAAACGGAGCACTACTTTTTTTTTTTTTTTAAATATATTTTTATTTATACAAAATAAATAAAAAAGTAATTTTGGTTAGTAAAATTTAATGGTCTGTCACAAGGCCCACAACAAGTGCTTTAAATTGACAAAAATTCCCAACACTCCGAATTCGGTAAAGCCGAAAAAAAAAAATCCGGAATGATGGACTTAGAGTATCTGGCATACGATGTGTTGCTGGAGATCCTACATAGACTACCCGTGAAATCCCTAATCCGATTCAGGTGCGTTTCCAAATCATGGAACTCTCTAATCACAAGTCCTGCCTTCATCAATTCCAATCTCACTCGATCACACTCCGATTCCAACAAATTTATTGTTAGGTATATGGATGTTGCACTCCGTGTAGAGCGCTACAAATTAATTCACGAAGACAATGACAATAACGTTTTCTCATCTGAACAAATTCAAGACCTTAAGTTACCATTAAGTAGTCGTCTTTGTAGCTATTTTCAATTAGTCGGTTCCGCGAATGGATTGTTTTGTCTTTATGATGAAATCCGCTTTATTCTTTGGAATCCTTGTATTAGAAAATTTATTACCCTTCCCAACCCTTCTGTCGAATTTCCTTGTTATCTAGCGTTTGGGTTTGATTCGAGGACCAATGATTATAAGGTGGTGAGAATTGCCTATCGAAGTAATACTAGGTACGAAGGTGCCAAACCACCTCTGGTTGAGGTTTACTCTGTTAGCGAGGGATCTTGGAGAGTAACTAGTGCTGGTGACTCATATCCGCCTAAGATTACTATTCGTAATTGGCACCCAGAAGCAGCTTCTTTAAATGGAGCTGTTTATTTTGTGGCGAATGATTGGGGCAATACGAGTTCAAAAGTTTTGTCATTTAATTTGGGTGATGAGGTTTTCCGCATGATATCCTTGCCAAATGGTAAATCTGGATTGTATGCTCATATTTTTACCTCAGTATTCAAAGGATTGCTTTCTCTAATATGTTATGAGCAATGGCATATGGACGAGCATTATAGTTGTTCTATTTGGGTGATGAAAGAGTATGGCGTTGTGGATTCTTGGACTAAACAGTTCACTATTGACCTCAATATGGGATATTGGAAAGTGTTAGGTTTCTGGAAGAACGATCATGTATTAGTGCAGAAAATACAACCACATGGGTTGATGGTCTTTTCATATGACCCTGAGAGCCAACAAGTGAAGAATTTGGGGTTTTGTAAAAGCGCAGGTTTTCCTTATGCTGATAATTATGTGGAGAACCTTGTCTTACTTGACAAACCAAATGATGTAGTTTCCAAGGAGGAAAGTGAGCAAGAAGAGGAAGTGCAGGTAAAAAGGCTCGATTCAAGTATTCAACTCAAAATTTTAGCATGTACATTTCTCAGTTCTATTTTATTCTTGGTATGTACTAGATATTTTTGTGTTGCTATACTTAAATATTAAGTTTCAAACCTCAATATATGGCTTTTGGATTTAATTTGTTCTTGAATGGATATAAAGACTAAAGAGTAGTCATAATTTTTTTTTTTAATTTTTTTATAGGCAATGTAGCAAAATTTTATCAATTTAGAGAAGAAGCAAAAAAAGAAAAAAAAAAAAAACCCAATGTACACAGGTAGTATACGAGAGAGAGCCTTAGAGTCTAACAAAAATAACACAATAACACAAGTCCACAAACTCCTTGAAAGAGAAAAAAGACTGCCTGTTCCAATCATACAACAATCACAGCAAAAACAGTTTCAACTACAATGATGTACGCTCTGTCCCCTCAAAAGTCTGCCTATTTCTTGCCAAATAGTCCACATTAAACATGGAAGGATATCCCCCCAAATAATATTGGACTGATGATGGCCAAAATCCCCATTGTAGTCGAAGAAGATGCTCTAAAGAGTGTTCAAAATTGTTAAATATGATTTTGTGGTTTTGGCTGATGATGGGATGAGTCATTTGCAAGCACGAAATGGTAAATGTAAATGAAGACTTATGTTATTATCTTTTTCTATATGCTGAAAGTGTCACGTCCAATCCATATTCTGTATGAAGATTTGTTTCATTTTCCATTTCATTAGGCATGCTTAGATTTTTCTGCTGTGATCAGCCATTGCCTTCTGATACTTTGTTGTGTAACTGACATATTTTTTTGCATCAATGTAAAGTCAATAGAGTATAGCATTAGGCCAAACATAAGTTGCTGTAACCATGTAACTGTAGGTAGAGTCGTGTTTTGTTAGGGGTTTTTATTAATTAAATGTGTTATGTTGTACTGAGTGTGGGAGTTGCATCGATCTGACATGACCCTAGTGACAACCTTAGGGTTTGCTTTAATAATGTAAAAAAAATAATAATAATGAGCAAAAGCCACTTTTGCTCATTAAATTTTGCCTCATTTTTCCTATTTAGCTAGGGTTTCTAAAGTAGTAATGGAATCCTTAAATTTTTAGAATGATATAATTTGGTCTACATGCTAATCTGGACACTGACATTTCATGTGATTGGGCATGTTTATGATTTTTTTTTTTTTTTTTAAATGGTTCTAAATTGTTTAGAAATTGTACACCGGTAATCTAGGTGGATTACAAGTGCCACGTGACTACCAAGATGGCTTATAATTGCTTCATGGTATTGACATGGAACAAAAAAAGAGGATAAGATTGTCCACTTTTCTGAACTTGAATTTGTTGTATAGTTCTCTATTCTGCTGTTGGGAAAATATAATTTGGATTATTTTACAAAATTTTAACTATTTTGAAACTCTAAGGTGAAAACTGAAAAATGGGAGAAACTCTAAGGACCATAAGTGGTGTTTGCCCAAAAAATAAGTATTTTTTTGTTTAGCTGAATTATATGAAGTAGACTGCAGTCTATTGATTCACATTGGTTGTTAGTTGATGTGGAAAGATTTTGACATTAATGGGGGCAAGGAGGGTAAATTGGACCTCGTGTTACTTCTCCAGTAATTTTTCTGGCTTTTCTATGGAAAATTGATTAGGGTTTTGCAGATAGGACTTTGTAATTGAATTATGAGTATAGAATAGGATTGTATTTGGGACCTTTTTTTTCTATAGAAGTTTTATTTTACCTATCAAACAAATATGGTATGGTATTATTTGATTATTAAATGGCCTGATTTGCTGTAGGGAGAAAATTATATCTATGTTTATGATATATTGTATTGAAATTAGAAGGAAAATCATATAAGTGTAAGTAATCACAGCTTAGGTTTCTCTAGGCAATTGGACTTAATAAAAGTAGGTAATCGCAACCTCAAAAAGAACCAAAGCTGTTGGACTCTTTCATTCAACTTCTAGAGGAATTGGAATTTCTTCCTTTATGTTTCATAATTGTGCAATACCCCAATTCTGTCACTACCTCAGTTAATGTGGACTATTTGGACTGAACAAACTTGGCGTTCTTTTGAGGATACTAGAAAATCTTTGGCACAGTTGTTAGATTTATGTCATCGGACCCTTTTTGGTTGGTCTCAGTGTTGTGGTCTCTCAGATTGTTCTACACTTATGGATTTTCTTTTGTCTCTTAGAATAGTTTAGTGACAATTCGTTTATTTTTACTTCTCTTTCCTCTTTGTTCACTATCATGAACCTTCTGTATTTTTCATGCTTTTCTAGCTTTAATAATATTTTTTCTTACCTATCAAAAAAATAAAGAAAATAAAGTACTAAACTTAACCCAACCCAGATAACCTAACCCGGATAACTTAAACCGGGTAAACTTAACCCTCTAACTAACCCGGGGTAAATAGTACTTAACCCAATTCTCCTCAGCCACATCTGCCTTCGCTGGTGCTCGGAAATTGTTTCCTCAGCAAACTCAGCTCTTCGGCAAAAGGTAGTCCTCTCTCTCTTAATTTTCTGATTCTTTGATTGTGTTTAATTTGCTGGCCATGGCCAGAGTCCCTACTTCTTTGTTCATGCTTAACATGGTTGATAAATTGCCCCAATAATTGTGTGAGTACATCAAAACCCGTAGGTGCTACTAAGGGTAGGACAGCTAACATGCAAACTAGTCAAATACAAGTATACATTTTTTTTTTACTTATAAAAAATAAAAATCTATTGATATGATTGAGATGTAGTATGTATCTTATAGATTATATTTTTTTGTTTCCTTGAACCATGTTAGAGAACTGATATGATGGAGACATAATACATATCTCATAGATTATATTTTTCTTTTTCCTTGAACTATGTTAGAGAACTGTTGTTATGTTTCCTTTTTTTTGATAGGTAATAAGAATAATATTGTTTAAGAAAAAAAAGAAAAGAAAGGAAAATACATGGTGTTAATGATGATGAACACAGAAAAGCAAAAACAGAAAGCAAAGAGAAAAGAAATCAAGAGGCTATTCTATGAGAAAAAATAAACTCTATAAAAGAGGAACAATTCACAAAACCCTAGCACCATGACCAATCAAAAAGACTATGGTGGCACAAATCTTTTAACTCAACCAACGTCTTCTCAGTGTCCTCAAAGGAGCGATGATTTTGTTCAGTCCATACAGTCCACATTAAACAACCTAGAATCAAATTCCAAATATCTGAACTATGGTTTCCATGCCAATGACTCCAACAAAATAACAACCCTGCCTCAAAAGCCTGGCATGACCCTCTCATGGTTTTCTTGGATAGGTGTAATGATTTTCTCTCTTTCCTTTCATGGTACCCTTTCTACCCCAGGATAGTTAGAACTGATGTGATGCAGTCTCTCTCATTATGTGAGTTCCATAAGAGAAACAATA
Organism: Quercus suber; assembly: GCF_002906115.3. Lineage (NCBI taxonomy): Eukaryota > Viridiplantae > Streptophyta > Magnoliopsida > Fagales > Fagaceae > Quercus > Quercus suber. Next base: position 334,571 of record NW_027069590.1, on the reverse strand, counting down.
TGTGCTGCAGGAATGAGGGGTGTTTTTCAAACTAATTCCTCGAATCTACATTCCTTGGTAATAGCCATCAGATCTCAAAAAGCTCTAAAGACTACCCTTTATAAAACATATGAAATGGATCAGCAAATGGTTCACGGTCTCACCATTTATATAGGTGCATACATCACCTTACTTGCTACTTTCTAAATGAAAAATGAGGCCCTCCTTTGGGCATTGAAGCACTAAAGACTCTTCTACTTTACCCCAGATAACCTCATACTAAGAAAAAAAATCAAAATTATCAATCCCCTTAAATTTTCATCTCATCCTATCGGTTGCTAATTTTTTGGGCATATTTGAGTAGAGAAGATCTAAAAGAAAATTAATTGACTCCAATTTCCAAACATGAAAACCTTTTAGTAAATCTCACATTCCAACTCCATCGCACTCCATTTAATCGACTAACCATGGCTAAATGTATGACGTAGACTCTTTATCTTCAAATTAAAATGTGTTTCATCACACTCTTTTTGATTGGTCAAGGTGTCGGGGTTTTCTATTTGTTCATCCGTCCTTGAGTTCCTGGCTTTGAAGAGTGCAATTTTGTTCTCTGCTATACCAAAATTAGTGAAACAAAACAACAAATTCTTCATGTCTTACCTTTTAAGGAAGGGATTCTTCCTGTCAAATATCTTGGATTACCTCTCATACCAGGGAACTGTCTTATATGGATTGAAAGTTGGTTTTTGAAAGTTGGTTTTGGAGAAGATAGCTGCTAGAATAAATTCTTGGGCAACTAAAAACCTATCTTTTGCTGGTATAGTCCAACTTATTCAATATGTTTTGTTTGGGATTCAAGTTTATTGGACAAGCTATTTCATTTTTCCAGCTAAGCTCATTAAGGACATTGAGAAGCTTTTCAATCTGATCAGGCTGTTCATATAGCTAAAGTAGTTTGGACTCAAGTTTGTTTCCCAACAAAGGAGGGTGACTTGGGGCTGAAAAGGGTTAGGGAGGGAGTGGAATAGGGCTGCAATAATGAAGCACATTTGGATGTTGCCTGTGCAAGCTGGCTCCTTGTGGATGGCTTGGATACACAAATACCTTTTGAAAGGGCAAAGTTTTTGGGAAGTAAAACCCCCCCAGAACTGTTCTTGGGGATGGAGATAGATTCTGAAGCTTAGGGAATCTGTGAGAGGTTTTTTAAATGGAAATTTGAGATGGGAGTAGGGTCTCTGGCATGATAATTGGCATCCTCAAGGGGTCCTAAGTCACAAATTTGATACTAAAGCCATATTTGCAGCAGGCAGCTATCCTTCAGCTAGGGTGTCTAGTATTATTGTTAATGGTCATTGGCAGTGGAGGCCTCCTCGATCTATGGATCAAAGTCTTTTACAGCAGGAATGTTGGTTCCTATTCATGGAGAAGACACTTTAGTATGGACTCTAACTAAAAATTGTATATTTTCTTGTAAATCTGCTTGGGAAGCCCTTAGAAATAGAAGCAATGAAGTTGATTGGGATAAAGTGGTTTGGGATGCTGCCATCATGCCAAAACATGCATTTATTTTTTGGTTGGCTATTCAGGATAGGCTTTCCACTTTTGATAGATTAGTTAAGTGGGGCTGGCTATTCTGCAGAAACATGTGTGAATCCAGGGATCATATTTTCTTTGAATGTTCCTTTTCAAGCAGGATGTGGCAGCAAGTAGTGTGGGAATGTTTATGGCAGCAGGTGCCTGATCACTGTGGAGCAGTAATTGATTTGTTGTGGGGGGGGGGGGGGGGGGGGGGGAATTTAACTGGTAGAAGTATACAATCAAGAGTGGGGAAAATGGCCGTAGCAGCTGCTGTATATCATATCTGGAGGCCGAGGACCATTTGTAAATTTTCAAAATAGAGGCCTTTGTGCCTAAAAGGATCACTGCAATTGCCAGTAAGTATATCTCGAAGATTAGGTGTTAGACAATTTTTTTGTAGCATGGTTGTGACTGGTTTGGTGATGGTTGAGCTAGTTGTCATGTGCTTGTGCTAAAAAAAGGAAGAATAATTTCCAAATAGAAAGTGGGGCTGGTGAATCACGTATCCCCTGCTTGTTGCTTTCAAATTGTTGCAGCTTCTGTGCTAGCTAGATGCTGTTTGCTGCTAGTAGGTTATTTGACTAATCCTCTAGGTGGAGTGTAATATATTTGTTGGAGAGTTTGTATGCACCCCTTTCTTGGTGTAATTTATTAGTTTGGGAGAGGTGGTTCTGTTTAGTTTTCAAAATGGGGTTTGCAATTTGTTCGCTGTTGGTTTGGTGTTTTGGATTTCACTGTAGATCTTTCTTTTGTTTTTTTTAATATATATATATATATATATATATGTAATCATTGTACTTTGGCTATGTTTGTTTCATGGATAATAAGGGGAAAGAAATGAATTTCAGGATTATTTTCTAGAATTTCAGGATTATTTTTTTTGGACTTCTGCTATGGCTCTTTGTCAAGCCTTCTTTGTTTGGAAAGGATCATTTTAAATTTTAGACAAAAATGTAAAGTACACTTTCTATTTAGAATAATTTTGAATTTTTTTTATAAACTAAGATATTTTATTAGAAGACAAGATTACTTCGTGTTCAAGATGATAAATAAAGAACCCAAAAGAATTGCACATGAATGAAGCGATTCTATAAAATCTGAATGGAAATGCAACTAGGAGGACCCCACAGATGAGACCAATGAAACTTAGTTCAAATCATCAATGATTCCAACTTAACATTAGAGAGATATATATATATATTTTTTTTTTTTTTTTTCGAACTTAACAAGTCAAAATTCCAAATATTTGAGGGATGTTTTTCGAACTAATTCCTCCAATTTACCTTCCCTAGTAATAGCCATTGGATCTCAAAAGGCTCTAAATACTACCTTCTATAAAACATATTAAATGGATCAACAATTGGTCTATAGTCTCACCATTTATATAGGTGTGTGCATACAACACCTACCATACAACTTTCCAAATGAAAAATGAGCCCTTTTTTTGGCTTTAACACACTAAAGACTCTTCTATTTTACCCCAAATGATCTCATACTAAAAACGAACATCATAATGACCACTCCCCTTGAATTTTCATTTCATCCTATTGGTCGCTAACCTCTTTGGGATATTTGAGTACAGGAGATTTAAAAGAAAATTCATTGACACCAATTTCTGAACATGAAAACCTTTAATAAATCTCACATTCCAACTCCATTGCACCCCATCTAATGGACCATCCATGATTGAATTAATTGAAACAACCTTATTCACTCAATAGGCATATAAAGTAGGGTTCAACTCATATAGAGAATGAGTCCTGTGCCAATTATCATGCAAAAACCTTACCTAAGTTAATAAAGTTATCCCAACCAACCTTAATCCTCCTCCATTGGTTACACCCATGCATTCCTCTAATTGATTTTGATATTTAACCTCCCCATTGATGTCTAAAGTTTACAATTTTGTACATTAGCCCTAATGTTTGAAATCATTTTTAATATTAATATTTTTTCCATTTTACTAGTTAAGTTACGTGGCCATTAAATTTTGCATCTCCGATCAAATCTCATATTCACTAAAATGTATTTTGCCTCAAGTTTGTATTTGACAAAAGGCCTTTTAAATTTCAAGTCAGGTGCGTTTCCAAATCATGCAACTCTCTAATTACAAGTCCTGCCTTCATCAATTCCAGTCTCACTCGATCACACTCCGATTCCAACAAATTAATTGATAGGTATTTGGATGTCAAACCCCAAGTAGAGCGCTACAAATTAATTTACGAAGACAATGACAATAATGACTCCTCATCTGAACAAATTCAAGATCTTGAGTTCCCCCTAAGGAGTAATAGTCGGGACTAATTTCGATTACTCGGTTCCGCGAATGGATTGTTTGGCCTTCATGAAGAAAACCGCTTTATTCTTTGGAATTCTTGTATTAGAAAATTTATTACCCTTCCCAACCCATCTGTTACTGGCCTCTTTCCTTGTTATCTAGTGTTTGGGTTTGATTTGAGGACCGATGATTATAAGGTGGTGAGAATTGCCTATCAAAGTGTAAATATTAGGTACGAAGGTGCCAAACCACCTCTGGTTGAGGTTTACTCTGTTAACGAGGGATCTTGGAGAGTAACTAGTGGTGGTGACTCATGTCCGCCTAGGATTACTATTAGTAATTGGCACCCACAAGCAACTTCTTTAAATGGAGCTGTTTATTTTGTGGTGAATGATTGGGGTGATGCCCAGAGTTTAATAGTTTTGTCATTTGATTTGGGTGATGAGGTTTTCCGCTTGATATCCTTGCCAAATGGTAAATTTGGATTGGATGCTGATATTGGTACCTCAGAATTCAAAGGATTGCTTTCTCTAATATGTTATGAGAGTCGGCATATGGGCCAGCGTTATAGTTGTTCTGTTTGGGTTATGAAAGAGTATGGTGATGTGGATTCTTGGACTAAACAGTTCACTATTGAACTCAATATGCTACGTTGGACAGTGTTAGGTTTCTGGAAGAATGATCATGTATTAGTGCAGAAAATGCAATCAGATAGTTTGATGCGCATACAATCACATGGTTGAATGCTCTTGTCATATGACCCTGAGAGCCAACAAGTGAAGAATTTGGGGTTTTATAGAAGCACTTGTTATTCTTATGCTGATAATTATGTGAGGAATCTTACCTTAATTGACAAACCAAATGATGTAGTTTCCAAGAGGAAAGTGAGCAAGAAAAGGAAGTGCAGGTAAAAAGGCTCAATTCAAGCATTCAACTAAAAATTTCAGCATTTAAATTCCTCAATTCTATCTTATTCTTGGTATATACTAGATATTTTTATGTTGCTATAAGTAAATATTAAGTTTCAAACCTCAATATATGGCTTTTGGATTAAATTTTTTCTTGAATGGATATAAAGACTGAAGAGTAGTCATAATTTTTTTATAGGTAATGTAGCAAAATTTTATCAATTTAGAGGGGAAAAAAAAAGATCCAATGTACACAGGTAGTATACGAGAGAGAGTCTTAGAGTCTAACAAACATAACTGAAGTCCACAAACTCCTTGAGAGAGAAAAAAGACAGCCTGTTCAATGCAGCCATCCAATCATACAACAATCACAGAAAAAACAGTTTCAACTACAATGATTTACGTTCTGTCCCCTCCAAAGTATGCCTATTTCTTGTCAAATAGTCCACATTAAACATGGAGGGATATCCCCCCAAATAATATTGGACTGATGATGGCAAAAATCCCCATCGTGGTAGAAGAAGATGCTCTAAAGAGTGTTCAAAATTGTTAAATATGATTTTTTGGTTTTGGTTGATGACGGGATGAGTCATTCGCAAGCACGAAATGGTAAATCTAAATAAAGACTTATGTTAATATCTTTTTCTATATGCTGAAAGTGTCACATCCAATCCATATTCTGTGTGAAAATTTGTTTCATTTTCCATTTCATTAGGCATGCTTAGATTTTTCTGCTGTGATCAGCCTTTGCCTTCTGATACTGTGTTGTGTACCTGACATATTGTTTTGCATCAGTGTAAAGTCAGTAGAGTATAGCATTAGGCCAAACATAAGTTGCTGTAACCATGTAACTGTAGGTAGAGTTGTATTTTGTTAGGGGTTTTTATAGATTAAATGTGTCATGTTGTATTGAGCGTGGGAGTTGCATCAATCTGACGTGACCCTAGTGACAACCTTAGGGTTTGTTTTAAAAATGTAAAAAATAAAAAAATAAAAATAATGAGCAAAAGCCACTTTTGGTCATTAAATTTGCCTCAATTTTCCTATTTAGCTAGGGTTTCTAAATTAGTAATGGAATCCTTAAATTTTTAGAATGATATAATTTGGTTTACATGTTAATCTGGACACTGACATTTCATGTAATTGGGCACGTTTATGATTAAAAAAAAAGGGTTCTAAATGGTTTAGAAATTGTACACCGGTAATCTTGGTGGATTACAAGTGCCATCAGCCATGTGAATACCAAGATGGCTTATACTTGCTTCGTGTTATTGACATGGAACAAAAAAAGAGGATAATATTGTCCACTTTTCTGAACTTGAATTTGTTTTATAGTTCTCTATTATGCTGTTGGGAAAATACAAATTGGATTATTTTACAAATTTTTAACTATTTTGAAACTCTAAGGCCGAAACTGAAAAATGGGAGAAACTCTAAGGACCGTAAGTGGTGTTTGCCCAAAAAATAAGTATTGTTTTGTTTAGCTGAACTATATGAAGTAGACTGCAGTCTATTGATTCACTTTGGTTGTTAGTTGATGTGGAAAGATTATTGACATTAATGGGCCAAGGAGGGTAAATTAGACCTTGTATTACTTCTCCTATAATTTTTTTGGCTTTTCTATGGAAAATTGATTACGTTTTTGCAGAGAGGACTTTGGAATTGAATTATGCCTAGAGAATAGGATTGTAATTGGGACCTTTTTCTTCTATAGAAGTTTTATTTTACTGATCAAACAATTATTTTATTCGGATGGTGTTGATATTCTTTGAGGCTATTATAGGCTTGAAAGTGAATGTTGGTAAGAGTGAGATTATGCCAATGGGTGAGGTTGGGTACTTGGTTGCTTTGGCTTGCGTTTTATGTTGTAAGGTTGGTTGTTTGCCCATGTCTTACTTGGGAATGCCTCTTGGGGTTCATTTCAAGGATGCTTTGATTTGGAACCCTATTATAGAAAAGAAGGAGAAAATGCTTTCAAATTGGAAGTGATTATTTTTATCAAAAGGGGGTAGGCTTACTTTATTGAAGAGCACTTTGTCGAGCCTTCCAACTTATTATCTTTCTTTGTTTACCATTCCACAACATGTAGCAGACAGATTAGAGAGGATTTAGAGGAATTTCCTTTGGGGGAGATCTGATGAAGTTTTTAAATATTTGCTTGTTGCTTGGAATAAGGTTGTTTGGCCGGTGGAGGCAAGTGGTTTGGGGATTCTGAGGTTTGGGCTTTTTAACCAAGCTTTGCTTGGGAATTGGCTATGGCACTATGGGAAGGAAGTTACCCATTTATGGTGTCAGGTTATTGCCACCAAATAAAGGGAGGGTAGTGGAGGTTGGTGCACTAGAGTTGTTTGAGGGACACATGGCAGTGGGTTGTAAAGAAAGAGAATTATAAAAGATGTAGATAGTTTCTTTAGTCATGTGGTGTATTCAGCGGGAGAGGGTTGTCGCATTCGATTTTGGCGTGACCCGCTCCTACTTCTTTGAAAGAGTTATATGGTTTGTAATGTGACACAATTCATGTCTATTATTGTTGTATTGGTACTGTGATTGTTGTTAGTAGGTGATTTCAGAGTATAATTGGTAATATGAGTTTTTTTTTTTTTTTTGGCTAATGATTTTATAAATTGAAGATTAATATTTTTTATGATTGTGATTTGTGTTGCAGATAACAACAATACATAGGACTAAAGGATGCAATCGCGTAATGTGGCAGCAGTTTTTTCTTTTTGTCCACATTTGTTTTCTTGCCTTTGGATCATTGTCAAGCCTTCTTTGTTTGGAAAGGATCATTTAAAATTTTAGACAAAAATGTAAAGTGTCTTTCTAAGTCTAGAATAGTTTGAATTTTTTTTTAATAAACAAAGTTATTTTATTAAAAGACAAGATTACTTCATGTTCCTGATGATAAACACAGTAACCCAAAACAATTGCACATAAATGAAGCGATTCTATAAAATCTAAATGGAATGGCAATTAGTAAGACGCCACACAGAAGGCCAATTAAAATTAGTTCAAATCATCAATGATTCCAACTTAAAATCAGAAAATATTTTTTTATGTATAGTAAAACATGTAATCATCAATATATATATATGTGTGTGTGTGTGTGTGTGTGTGTGTGTGTGTATAAAAGCAAAGACCTTATGCGGGAAAGCATGATGTCCTGCTAAGTGACCTTCTAATTTTGTATTTAGCCTTTTTTTGATCTCTTTCATTAAGTTTTTTTTGTTGTTACTCAAAATATTACATTAACTTATTTTACTGTTATCTTATTAATATCTCATTAATTGCCTAAACTTACGCCACACCTTTCTCTACTCTTCATGTCTTTTAGCGTACCCACCATTTTGAGTCCAAAACTTCTGTCCTACTTTTTCTGCTCCACTCTATACTCCACCAATAAATACTTGTCATGTTTTCACCTAATTAATTAAATACTAATATTAATTAATAATTGTAGTATTAATAAGTTAATAATGATAGTATTTAATTAATTAGGTGAACACGTAGCAAGTATTTATTGGTAGAGTATAGAGTGTAGCAGGAAAAGTGGGACAGAAAATTTGGACTCCACCGTTTTAGTATTTTTTTTTAAAGAAAAAAAATAAAATAAAATAATTAAGGACTAATAACAATAGCTAACTACGTAAGGCCCTAAAGAGAGATGGAGAGAACCACAAAAATTGTGAATTGTTAAAAAAAAAAAAAAAAAGCGTTGTTTCACCATAAATTACTAAAATAAAAAACTTGAGACTGACAAAATATTTGAAAGATAGAGAAAGAGGAATTTGATAGGTCACCACCTCAGTTATATTAGCCTCCCATTACCATTAAGACAACAAAGCCCCTATAGGTAAATTTTTTTTTCTTCTTTCTTTTAAAATTAGGGGTTTAAATATAATTTAGATTTAGATAATTTGGTTGGATAGTTTTTGTTTGGTTATATAAGTAGAGAAACTATTTGGTGCGCAATGTAAAGTCATATTCTATCATGATTTAATTTTAAATCATCTATAAGACATATGAATATACACTTGCCCACATCATGTCTTAATGTCGCATTATCGATGAGTAGAAGACCGTGAGAGAGTTAGACATACTTTCATTTCATGGTATGAAATATGTGAACACAACATGAATTGGTTGATTTTCATGGTCCCATTACTTTTTTTCATTTATCTTTGGTTTCATGATTTTTTTTTTTTTTTAATCTTACTTTGAGAAGGCTAAAAATATGTTGTGAAACTACTAAACTAACTTTAAAAATCTCAAAATGTATATGTTTCTTTACTTTAATTTAATTTACTTTTTTTTTAATAATAAATGTACAACATTATCCAAAACCGTCTTATATAAAATATTACAAAATTATATGCGTATCACACAGGAAACTTATTAGTTGTTTCTAATGATAGCCACATAAGATATACCAAGACATAATTTCAAATATTTAAGGGGTGCTTTTTGAATTAATTCCTCCAATCTACCTTCCCTGGTAACAGCCATTGGATCCCAAAAGGCTCTAAAGACTACCCTCTATTGGAAAATCATTGTATACTCCGAGAGTACTATAAATGCGTACTCCCCCCTCTCACATGAATTATGGGTTCCACTATGAATTTAATTAGTAGGATCTACAATTATGTGAGATGGAGGAGTATGCATTTATGGTACTCTGGAAGTATTGTATAATTACCCCTCATCCTATCGATTGCTAACCTCTGGGGTTATTTTAGTAGGGAAGATCTAAAAAAATCCATTAACTCCAATTTCTAAAAATGAAAACCTTTAAATAAATCTCACATTCCAACTCCATTTCACCTCAATCTAATTGACTATCTGTGATTGAATTGATTGAAACGTTTTTGTTCATTTGAATATGCATAAAAATCAAGGTGCAACTCTTCTATAGAATGATTCATGTGCCAATTATCATGTGGAAGTGGAAACCTTACTCATAGTGGTGGCGCCACGTTAAGCTCAAAGTGTTCTCAAGAACACCCTTGACCTGAAAAAAAAAATTATATATAATAATTATTTTTTTTATTTGTTTATTACTTTAAAAATTAGGAACACCCTCAAATTAAAAAAAAAAATTATTTGTTCTACTTTCTAGCAAAAAAAACAAAAAACAAAAGCCCAAAAAAAATTTTGAACTAAAATCTAAAAAAAAAAAAAATTGTAACAGAACAAGCCCACAAAAACGCTTAACATCAATCCTAAACAACAGATGGTAAAGCAAACCCAATCTAAAAATAAAAAATAAAAAAAAAACCCAATATATGCGTCCACCGATTCATCAACTAAAGCAAAAATTGAAATCTCAAATCACTAAATTAGAAACCTAACCTAAAGACAAAAACCTCATCAGTTAACAGAGAAATGCTACAACACAACAACCAACAGACGGATCGGGCATCGGATTGGAGATCAGTCAGCCAACACAACTCGAGCTCCAGTCCAAAACACATCGCATCAGGCACAGGGCATCGAAGATTGGTCTGATCTGTTGGTTACACTCGCAGTGGCGCCGCCCCTCAAGCCTCCCTGCTCCCTCAAGGTATTTCATCTTTATACTTCTCTCTCTTACATGATCAGGTTAATGGGTTTAGGGTTTGCTCACTCACTTTGCTTGCTTTTACTGTGGAGTGTGGAGTCTTTGCAATGACGACTCTAGGAATTTTATTCAGGGGGGTCATTTAAAAACTTAAACCAAACAAAATTTAATAAAAAAAAGAATTTGAATATATTGAGTTATCAAAAAAAAAAAACACAAATATATGAAGTTTTATAATTTTCTTCTAAGTTTTCATATTTTAAAAACAATACAAGATAGTTTATTATCAATTGTCATTATTTATTTTCAATGTTGGTAAGTGTAACCATTTTATTTTATTAAGTTTTTATAATATTTTTAATTTTTATGAATTTTTCATATCTATTTGTCATTTTTTTTTATAAAAAATATTTTTAATTAAATGATAAAACTCAACCCATTCTCACTGTATTAAATTGGCTCACACAGCCACACTTATCCATACATAAATAATACACTAATAAGTAACTATATAACTAATAAAATGCTTAAACAATTACTAACTTTACTATTTTTGGTTCTTGAATCACTAACTTTATAACAAAAAGTTATTATAACATGATGATAATATACACACATGTAACAAACCCTCCGTATTTTCTAATTATTAAATTATATAAAGTTTACTCCCTCCGTCTCACTTTTTTTGTCCTCTATTTCATTTTGAGATGTCCCAAAATAGTCCTATTTTTAAAAATAAAAGTCATTAATTTACTAATGTTCCTATTATACCCCTATTAATTTACTAATTCAATTTTTTAATAAATTTTTTTATGGTTAGTTTTGGAAACTTATACCTTTTTTAAAAGTAGACAAGACAATAAATGATATTCCCTTAAAAAATTTGACTTTTCAAACTGGACAAAAAAAGTGGACAGAGAGAATATTATATTTGTGGTACACAACACACATTCACATACATCACAATTCACACAAATAACATAACAAAAAATAAACACACAATCAGTATTAGATACACACTCACACACATATAATATAAATTTATAATAAAAAGAGACACCTACAAGTTACAAACATTCTCTTTTTACTCTTAGAGAGACCTATGATCTATGTTGTTATTTGATTTTGGGCTGGGTTGATATGTGGTTAGGGTGTGCAAGATTTAAACCAAAATATACAAACATATCTTCAAGGTAAATTATACTAATAATTTTTTTTATATAAAATTAATAAATATATATGTTTCAAACTAAGGGGTTCAGTTGAACCCCCTGAGCATAAAGTAACGCCGCCCATGAGTCTTTGAGACTCTCTGTCTCTCTCTCTCTCTTTTAGTCTTTATCTAAAGTTGAAAAATGAAAATGAATCAATGAAATGACTCTCTCTCTCTTTCTTTATATGATTCTCTCTCTTTCTCTTTGATGTTTGAACTGTAATTGGTTAGCTTTACTTTAGTCTTTATGACTTTATTAATATTTGCCCCTGTTGTTTGTTTTGGCTTTATCTGTTGGTGTTGGTGTTAGTGTGGGTGAGTTACTGAGTTTGTCTTTTAGTGTATTGTGATGTGTGAATTCATCTTATTGGCTCTTGTGATTTGGGCCATGGGGCTTGTTTGTTGAGTGAGGGGTGGATAGGGGCATGGGGCCAGGTGGGATATTTGAATTGGGGAAGTAAAGGCATCCAGAGCAGATGCAGTAACTTACCAATAAAAGACAAAATTAAATAATGGGGTATATGCTAATAACTGATGAATCCAATGAATCAGTAAGCTAAAATTTCTGGACGTAATGATCTACAAGCCAAATCCTGAAGAAAAGAAACAACAAGTCAGAGGAGATCGGTGGAGGCCGGCCAAAAATCCTCCGATAGTGAAGTCAATGAATTCTCAATTCTTAGGAAGGGAAAGAATTTTTTGATGTAAAATTTCTGAGTTACCTCTTGCATTTCAACAGAAGAGCCTTTATATAGTGTCTTTTGAGGCAGTTATTTCTCCAAGCGTTGTGTAGTTCGGAAGATTCTGAGGTAACTCCCATAACTGCTTTGGAGGTTACTTCATTTGGGTTCCATTGATTATACCCATTTTTAAAGGAGGAACGGTTACATTCTAATAGACAAGCGGAGTGCAGAGGAGATTTTCAGGACCCTCGTCCATCTTGCTAGTTTGATGGATGAGTGAATCCTAGGACGAGCTCGTCCATCTGGACAGACGGATGGACGAGCTTACAACAAATGGGGTTGCTTTCCATGTGGACGAGCTATATGGACGAGTTTAGCAGTTGGCTTTTTTGGTGACACATCAGTTGCCCCCAGTCCATAGGTCGTCTAAGGAAATATTGGTTTATAACTCACTTTCTCTTTCCTTTTTTTTTTTTTTTTGAACGCAGTTGCATTAATGAGATGGAATGTGCCACGTATTGCAGTTCTATTGGTTCTTATCTGCGTTGTTTTATTCTTTTGAGGCACACGCCATGTGGTCTCTTCTAATTGGCCCGTGTCACTTCAAGTGCCCCATTTGGTTATCTATAAATAGTGGAATCCCTTCTGTGCCCTTCACATTTACTAAAATTTTCCTCCTGAAATTCCTCGTCTAGAACCTCGTCTAGAAGTCTCTCCGCGTCTAGAGCCAGGTACTTTCTTCCTTCCTTCCTTTAGGTTTTCCTTTTTCCTCAAAATGTCTACCATTGTTTCCTCGTCTAGCAATAGTACAGATAGGGCTATAGACGAGTATCAAGATTCCTCTAGTTATAGTGGTTCTAGTAGTAGTAGTGATAGTAGCAAAGGAGGTTCTACGGACGAGGAATATATCTCTAGCGTCCCTGGATTTCCTGTAGAAGCTCTTCAGGAGCAACTTAGGAAAGCTTCTGGTTCCCAAGCTGGTACCTCGTCTAATGTTCCTTTGTCCAACCCTACAGATGAAGAGGAGATCGTCTATAGTTGTGCAGTAGGCGTCCATTCTTAAACATCTGAACAAAGGCTCTCAAACCTTAAGGAATGGTATCAGATTCCGTACGAATTTAACTCGAGGTTAGCTGTCCGTGGAGAATGGTGCTGCAACCCCCGTTTTGGAATAGGCGTCTATGAAGCCTACTTCTTGGGGGGCCTTAAATTTACTTTAAATTCATTTGCTAGAGAGTTGCTAGTTAGGTTAGGTTTGGGTGTTTGTTAGTTCAATCCAAATGCATGGAGATTGATTATCTCAATGCAAATTTTGTGGAATGAAGTGTTTGGAAGGGACCGTCCTCTTACTGTGGACGAGTTTCTTTTTTGCTATAAACCTTCTGAGATAAGCCAATCTCTTGGCTTTCATCAATTTACAGCAAGGGGCAGGGATTGTAGATTAATCAAGTCCCTGGCCTTGTCTGACAAGAATTGGAAGACCGAATTTATTTTCATCTCTAGTTTTTGGTCTGGCAATCCTGTAGAGGTTGGAAGGGACCCCTTTGCTCCTTACACTGGAGACTTAGGGAACCTGCATCCTGAAAGTATGTCCTTCCCCTTTTACCTTTCTTTCCCTCTTTTTTGTATATACAACTTTATCCAAACGTCTAATTTGTGATTTGTTTCACATGTGTTAAACGTCTGTCCTTGAGCAAGTTTCATCGTGATCGCGTCCATAGGGCTCGCCTTCACGCCAACAAAAATTTTCATTCCTTAGTTAATCTACGCAATCTTTTTAAGTGGGGGTTTGGTCCTGATCCCTCGAACGAGGCAATTGCCCACGAAGTTACAGTACGAAAAAGTAAACATTTTTAATGATATTTTTCTAACTTTTATTCAACTTCCTATAATCTGTCACTTATTATTATTTTTATTTGCTTCAGGAATGGCAACATTGAAGGAAAACAGAGGAAATGATACTCTGGTTGAAGAGAGCCGTCCTAAGACTCAAGCTCAACCTCGTCCATCAGCTGGGGAGAAAAGGAAAACCATATCCAAGAATTTGGATTTGGGAAGCCTCCCCAGTCGTCGAGGCAAAAAGGGAAAGCATGACTCGTCCCAGGTTGTTAAGCCCAAACCCCCTTCGTCCCAGCAACCTACTCAAGTATTTGATGTGGACTCGTCCACCCCAGTTGATGTGACTCCGTCCAAGACTCCTCCGCCCAAGACGATTGTATCTACCTCGACCCAACCTTCCTAAAGGGCATTTTTAAACATTATTAAGAATGAAGATCTTGCATGGGAGCGCTTCCAGAACGCTATCACAGACGAGGATATAAACACTTACTATGACATGTCTTTAAAGGATTTTGAACACTTTGGTGTTCATGATCTTTTGGTATGTAAACATATCTTTACCTCATCCTTGTTATTTCAAGATTCTTTCTCTTTTTATTTGTTAATTGTTGTTATCGTTTTTGTAGGCCATGTCCAAATTCATAGCGGCGTCTAGGCAAGCTACTGGGTTGGATAGGACGAGAATCATGCTGGAGACGAGAATAAAGGAGGTGAAGGATGAGTCGAAAAAATGGGCTGAAATAGCCGCTAAAGCTAAGGAAGAGATGAAGGAGGCACAGAACCTGGTTGAGGAGTTGAGAGCTGATGTGGTGGAGAAAGATACTCGTCTTGATCATATACAGAAGAAGAATGATGAGCTGAGTACTCTTTTCACCAAGGCGAAAGAAGATGTAGTGATCGAGTTTAAGGCGTCTGTTTACAAAAATTGTTAACTAATGTTTAACAATAATTGTCAAATTATGTTTAACAAACATTGTCAAATTATGTTTAACAATTATTGTCAAACTATGTTGAACAAACATTATAAATTAGTCAAATTCGTCAAACATAATTTCACTCATAGGCCTTTTTAGTGTATGAGTTTTATTGATGTGAGTAGTGCCCATTCAAGATAATGTATCTTTTAATTACAATCCCTTGTTCCAAGGGAAGATCTTTTGATTCCAACTACGTCGTCCTTGTATATAAGTTTATTTATTATTTTTTTAAGGGAATATGTGTTTTTATTTATTTGTGGCTGCACCTAATAATTTGTTTAGGTTGCCTGCGTACCCTTGGCGGGGATCAAGCCACTTCGTAGTTCTTGATTTGAGGTTTTAGATTCAAAATTCTCAAATTGATTTTGCCCAATTTAAATGACGGACATTTAAGTCAAATACTTTGCTTTTAATTAAGTATTGGCATGATTTTGTATTTGGGTGAGATAATTGGTTTTAATCTCCCGGATAAGTCAAAGACCATGTTTTTATGGAAATTGAATTAAGGATTCTCTTTTTAAGAAGTTAAATTTCCAAGTAATTTTCCATTTCCTTTCATTTGCTTCTTTGTAGGAATTTTAATAATATTATGATTAAAGGAAATAAAACTCCTTTGAAGCAGTTTTTATTTATTGTGAATATATTTGAAATTGGAAAATTTCCCCAACCCAATTTTATGGTCATTTTATTTTAAGAATGATTAACTCTAATTAATAATCCCAAAGAACTAGTCACAATTAATTTGGTAGAGTTAATGCCTCTATTAAAATGGTAGAGTCAAGGACTCCATTTATGGGGTAGAGTCGAGGACTCCAATAAATGGGTAGAGTCAAGGACTCCAAAAATGGGGTAGAGTCAAGGACTCCATTAATGGGGTAGAGTCAAGGATTCCAAAAATGGGGTAGAGTCAAGGACTCCAATTATGGGGTAGAGTCGAGGACTCTAATAAAGGGGTAGAGTCAAGGACTCCATTGATGGAGTAAAGTCAAGGACTCCAAAAAAGGGGTAGAGTCAAGGACTCCAAAAATGGGATAGAGTCAAGGACTCCATTGATGGGGTAAAGCCAAGGACTCCAATGAACATTACACCACAACTTAAGAGAATTTTTATTTGGTAATGTACAAATAGGAGTTTCGAGTCAGTGACTCTTATTTAAAGTTTCATGAATGGAGTTAAGAACTCCTCATGAAACCCGATCCTACTTGCATTACCAGGCAAAAATTCAGATTTGAGCATGAGGGAGAGAGAGATTTTGAGAAGAAAAGGTCTGATAAAATCCCATGTACAAACCTATGCTCTTTGCTTGATGTCACTTTCTCTGTCCGCGCTTCTTTCTCTCTTCTCTCTATGTTTTTGCTGTGTGTGTAATTGCTTGTATTTCCTGACTTTCTCCTCTTTTTTCCTTTTGTCCTTTCCTCCCTTTTTCTTTCCTCTCTTTTTTTTCTTGTGCGTGACTCTCTCTATTTATAGAGATATTCCCAAGAAGCAGTTCCTTATTCTTCTCTCAACTGATCAGATCATGGAGCAGTTTTCGTCAGTTTTTCCTCCACAATTCCTGATTTTATGTTGAGCCGTGACCCACTTTCCAGTTTTTTCTCTTTTCTTTGTTCTGTTGCCCTTTAAACTCCTTCTTTTTAGTTTGTGACAGCCACTTTTACCAAACCGTGTTCTTTACTTTCTAGTGGTGACACTTTTTTTACTTACTTTTCAGCTTTTCAGCTTTTTTTAATATTGTATTTGCTTCTGCTGTGACCACCCCCTTACTCTTTAATTATCTTTTCAATTTGTTTTATTTATTTTTTATTCAGAGACAATGGCAAACTTACTTTTGTTAATGCTACGCCCACCTTCCCTTATTTTTCTCATTCCAATCCTTTCTTATAGGCAATAGAAGACTATCAGACCAATAGCTTTTCGTGGACTCCTTCTTTCACATATATATATATATATATTTAAACATATCACGTTTTGTAGACCACCACACTTTTGGTCTCATCCTATTATTTAGTCCACAAGCTATGACATGGCACTTTAGTCAACAAGTCATGAAGTGACATTCTTTTTAATGACACATTTTTTAGTTTCAACAGCGTTCAAGCAATACACTGATCTTCTAGACACCAATTATGCAGCTGGCTTTGAAGACTTTAGGATGGATGCTATGGAAAATTTCCCTGAAGTGGACTTCAGCTCCGTTAAACTTAACCTGAATGTTGCTACCAACTCTCTCCTTCAAACAAGTTTTGAAGACGCCAATATTGAGGACGATGCTACAACCCTTCCTCCTCAAGACGCCTCCAATGATAATGCTCCCCAGACTTAAGAAATGTTTCAATGTTTTGTACTTCTCTTTTCTTTTCTTTTCTTTTTTAATTTGGTCCATTGTTTTAGGACCTTTCTATGTAATGAAAGTACACTAGGCTCGTCCATAGTTTAAGGACGAGCTTTCGCATAACTCCAAGTTTTAACTTTACAAGGGTGTTTGGACATTGGTTGTCCACCCTTGAAACAGTTGAATGAATGATGTTACTTTTCTTTAATATATGCATGGACGAGAGTCTTTATTTTCACATGCTAGACCTTATGCTTAGCTCATCCATATTTCATATATTTTTACCATTTTTATTGGAATTTCACTAAGTGTGATTTATCCATATGAAGTAGTAATTCAGCATTATTCATCTTTTGACTTAGCTAATCTTCGTCCTGAGACTCTGCATTTTTGCTCGTCCATGGAGCAAAATGTTTTTGGTTCCAAAGATACTCGTCTATGCATTTCCTCATCCATAACTAGGACATGCATAATATTTTACTTCGTCCGTTGTATGGACGAGTAAATGTTAATCTCTTACTGGCGTAAGTTTTACCTCATCCTTTTATTTGGACAAGTTTGCCTGGATATCAATTTTACCTCATCCTCTCATTTGGACGAGTTTGCCTGGATGGCATAAATTTCACTTCGTCCTTTTATTTGGACGAGTTTGCCTTCTCTTAAGAAAAGTTTGGCGATACATCTCCGTGTCCAGAGAATTTTCTCGTCTTGAGCTTTTTAGCTTTTAGCTACATAAAAATCAATACTCCACACAACATTATATACATAACATAAAAGTATTGTTTAAAGACGAGGCATATACCTAGAGTTTTTATGCCTTTTAGAAATATAAGTACAAACCAAACCATAACTCTGTCTATGACTTAAATATAATAACAAAGCAATATTAAATAAATAAGTCTTTATGTAGCCCTCAGCTCAGGCTCGTCTAGAATTACTCGCCCAGGTTGGCCTCTCATTGATAGTATCTCCTTAGATGCTCAACATTCCAAGGATGCTCCAACCTCCTCCCGTCTAAGGTTTCCAAGTAATAGGATCCTTGTCTTTTGCCGTTGATAACTCTGTAAGGGTCTTCTCAATTAGGTCCCAACTTCCCATGAGCTGGGTTCTTTGTTGCTAAGGAAACCCTTTTCAGGACAAGGTCGCCTATGTCAAACCGCCTTAGCTTTACCATTGCATCATATTGCCTAGACATAAGGTTTTTGTACCTTGCCATCCTTTGTTCAGCATCCATCCTTACCTCGTCTATTAGATCAAGATTCAAACAGAGTTGCTCCTCATTATCTTTGTCCTAATAAGCTGCCACCCTATGATTGGCCATATGCACTTCTGCAGGTATGACTGCTTCTGTTCCATAGGCTAGCTTAAAAGGAGTTTCTCTTGTAGGAGTTCTCACTGTCGTCCTATATGGCCACAGAACACCTGGTACTTCGTCTGGCCATACACCTTTTGCTCCCTCAAACCGAGTCTTGATTATTTTTAACAAGGATCGGTTTGTAACTTCAGCCTGACCATTTGCTTATGGGTGGGTGGGTGAGGTGTAGTGATTCTGAATCCCGAAGTGCATGCAAAAATCTTTGAAAAGTGCGTTGTCAAATTGTCGTCTGTTATCGGATACCAGTACCCTGGGCACGCCAAACCTACACACAATGTTCTTCCATACAAAGTTCTTGGCATTTTGTTGTGTGATATTAGCTAAAACCCACTTGGTGAAATAATCGATACCAACCACAAGAAATTTCATTTGCCTTACGCCTATTGGGAAAGGACCCAGGATGTCTAGTCCCCATTGCGCGAAGGGTCATGGGACCGTCATTAGGGTTAGGTACTCTGATGGTTGTCCGGGGACGTTACTGAACTGTTGGCATTGATCGCAGACCTTGACATAGGCTTTAGCATCAGTTTGCATATTTGGCTAGCAATATCCTGCACGGACGACTTCGTGGACGAGTGATCTGGCTCCTGAATGATTGCCACATGCTCCCTCATGAATTTCTCTGAGTACATAGTTTGCTTCGTCCGGAGCCAGACACCGGAGATAAGGCTGGGAAAAGCCTCTTTTGTATAGAGCCTTGTCCATAAGAACGTACCTAGCTAACCTTACCCTCAGCTTTCTTGCTTCATCTTTTTCTTCTGGAAGTCGTCCATCTTTTAAGTATGATACAATTGGAGCCATCCAATTTTCTCTGCTCTGCACCTATTGTACTTCTGGGATATCTATACTCAGCATATACTAAATCTCATCAAATTCGTTGACGGCTTCATTCGCCGAAGCTTCTTTCGCTAAGGTATCTGCTTCCATATTCTCTTACCTTGGGATTTGAACAAAGTTAATTTCCTCAAATTTTTTCATAAGTCGCATCACCCTGTTAAAATACTTCCTCATTCGTTCTTCCTTAGCCTCGTACATCCCATTCACCTGGCCCATGATTAGCTGAGAATCTCCCAAGACGAGCATTGACTTTGCTTCCACAGACTTGACCAATTCCAGCCCTTTGAGAAGAGCTTCATACTCAACTTCATTATTGGTTGCTTGGTACTGCAAGCAAACTTTGTGTTTCAGCTTATCCCCTTCCAGAGATTGCAAGACCACACCTATTCCTCCGACATGCTGTGTAGACGATCCATCAACATGGACGATCCATTTCTGGTTGCTTTCCGTCTTACTTACATCGTCATAAGTTGGGGTGACTCTGCAATGAAATCTGCCAGAGCCTGAGCTTTTATGGCATGCCTAGGTTAGTACTTTATGTCGAATTCACTGAGCTCGACAGCCCATTGAATCAATCGTCCTGCAGCCTCCAATTTGTTCATTGCTTTCTTGAGTGGGTGATCTGTCATGACGTTGATGACATGAGCCTGGAAGTAATGCCTTAGTTTTCTGGAGGCTGTTATCAATACGAAAGCCAACTTCTCCATTAGGGGATATCGTCCTTCCGCTCCCCTAAGTGCCCTATTTGTATAGTACACTGGCTTTTGTATTTTCCCTTCCTCTCTTATCAATGCTAAGCTCACAGCATGTGGGGTTACTGCCAGGTATAAAAACAGCTCCTCTCCTGTCACGGACAGACTCAACAATGGAGCCATAACGAGGTACGTTTTCAAGTCTTGGAAGGCTGTCTGGCACTTGTCCATCCACTCAAATGCTTTCTTTAGAACCTTGAAAAATGGTAAATACTTGTCAGTAGCTTTAGAAATAAACCTGTTAAAGGCAGCAACTCATCCGGTAAGAGACTGGACTTCTTTGATACTCTGTGGAGGCTTCATATCTAGAATTGCTTTAATCTTTTCTGGGTTTGCCTCAATCCCTCTGTGTGAAACCATGAAACCAAGGAACTTCCCTGAAGATACTCCAAAAGCAGATTTGCTAGGGTTCAACTTAATGTGATACTGCCTTAGTGTGTTAAACGTCTCTTGCAGGTCATCTAGATGCCTTCCCTCATCCTGAGTTTTCACCAGTATGTCATCCATGTAAACTTCTACATTCCGCCCGATCTATGGATGAAACATATGGTTAACCAGTATTTGATATGTTGCTCCAGCATTTTTCAAACCGAATGGCATTACTTTATAACAGAATAATCCCTGGCTAGTGACAAAGGATGTCTTCTCCTGATCGGCCTCATTCATCCTTATTTGGTTATATCCTGAAAAAGCATTCATGAAGCTGAGTAATTTGGGGCCCGCGGTAGAATCCACCAATTGGTCAATGCGTGGCAATGGATAACTATCCTTGGGGCAGGCCTTGTTGAGATCGGTAAAATCTACACAAATCCTCCATTTGTCGTTTGTCTTTTTGACCATCACCACATTGGCCAACCAATCTGGATAGTATACTTCTTGTATAAATTTCGCCGCCATCAGCTTCTGAACCTCGTCTCTGATAGCCTCATCTCTCTCCGGGGCAAACACCCTTCTCTTTTATCGAACTGGCTTTGAGGTAGGACATACATTTAGACGATGTGTAATGACACTAGGGTCTATACCCGGCATATCCTCATGAGTCCAAGCGAATACATCAATGTTTTTTCTCAGAAATCGGATGAGGTCCTCCTTAATTTTTTCTTCTAGATCTGCCCCGATCCTGGTACATCTCTCAGGATTTGTTTCGTCTAAAGAAACATCTTCTAACACTTCAAGAGGTTCTGCCACGACTCTCTTTTCTTCAATATTCATGGCTTGGATTTGTTCGTCCATGGCCAACATTGCCAAGTAACACTCTCTTGCTGCTAGTTGGTCTCCATGCACTTGTCCTACTCCTTGCTCTGTTGGAAACTTAACTGACAGGTGATAAGTGGATGTTACAGCCTTCCAACTGTTTAAAGTCGGCCTTCCAATTATAGCGTTGTAGGAGGATGAACAATCTACCACAAGGAAGTTCACCTCCTTGGTAACTTGCTGCGGGTATGCCCCCACTGTCACAGGTAATGAAATACTGTCCACAAGTTGTACCTTCATTCCACCAAAACCTACTAGGGGGGAGCTCGCTGGTCGGAGCCGGTCTCGTCCTAACCTCATCTGCTGAAAAGCTGGATAATACAAAATATCAGCCGAACTTCCATTATCTATCAACACCCTTCTAGTTTTGTAGTCAGCAATAAGGAGGGTGATAACAATAGCATCGTCATAAAGGTGATGGATTCTATCTGCATCATCGTCCATGAAGGTGATCGCTTGCTCGTTCGTAGTCCTTGCACTCGGTGATCGTCCAGAGAGTTGAACGTTCTGCACTGCTTTCAAGTATGCTTTCTTTGACTTGGACGATTGTCTTATAGAACTTCCCCCTAGAATGATTCTTATTTCTCTGAGCGGTGGTCGTGATGATTCCTCTACCTTCCCTTTCAATTTCTCGTCCTTGTGGTCTCGTCCAAGGAAATTTCTCAGCTTCCCTTGTCTGATGAGATTCTCAATTTGCTACTTCAAATCGAAGCATTCATCTGTGTCATGCCCATGATTTCTATGGAAGTGACAATACTTATTCCTATTGCGCTTGTTGGGATCTCCCTTCATCTTCTCTGGCCACTTTAAGGAAGGCTTGTCTTTAATTTGCATAAGGACTTGCTCGAGCGGCACGTTCAAAGGGGTGTACTGTTGATTCCTCATTAATGGACCTGCCTTCTTCTCTCGGTCTTTCTTATCCTCTGTTTGTCCCTTCTTCGGACGAGGACCCTGTTTAGAGTGACGAGCAGGGTTTGTTTCCATTCTTTCCGCTCTCTTCCTCTTCTTAGCTATGATCGCGTCCTCTGCATTCATGAAATTTTGGGCAGAATGAACGAGTTCGGCCATGAATTGAGGTTCTTTTTCATAAAGTTTATGTATGAACAAGTCGGAGTTGACCCCATTATGGAAAGCTGCCAACAATAACTTGTCATCCACCTCGTCCATGGTTAAAGCCTCCCTGTTGAAGCGTGTGATAAAGAATCGCAGGCTTTCATTCTCCCCTTGCTCTATAGTCAGGACGAGGAACGCTTGTGCCTTTGTCCCTCAATGAAATTATTAACAAACAATTTGCTTAACTCCTCAAAAGAACTTACTGAATTTGGGGGTAGTTTGCTGAACCAGACTCGCGCGGGTCCCTTGAGGGTGGTGGGGAAGGCTTTACACATTATCTTATCTGGAACCCCTTGAAGGTGCATGGTAGTTTTGAAGGTAGCGGTATGGTCAAATGGGTCACGCGTCCCATCATATGAATCCAAGGAAGGCATCTTGAATTTCAGAGGTAAAGGATGACCATTGATAGGGGCTGTGAAGGGGGAGTTTGTTCAGTGAACCAGATCCTCTACAGGATTTGTTCTTCTCATGTTTTCCCTCATCTCAACCATAACTTTCCTCATTTGATCCATCTCCCTTTCTAAGTGTGGCACTCTTCTTGGTGCATTACCCCTCGATCGGCTTTCTGACTCCATATTTCTTCCATCTGCTTGGTTCTGACCATGCTCCTCTCCATAGACCTCCTGACATTGCCCTCTAAGGTTAATTTCCCTTTTCAATTCCTGGTTCTGGCGAGTTAATTCCGCCATGGCTGCAGCCATAGACTGCATGTGTTGAACTGATGAAGGTTGCATTGCAGGCGCCGATTGACGGTCATGATGAGGGTTGCTGGAGGCATCTCTACTCTATTGAGGGCCTGGACTGGTAGCCCTCGATCTTGTTCGGACCATTTCAGCCCTTTGTCGAAGAAAGAGATTACAGAATTCAACGATGAAACTCAAACGTAAAAAATTCTATCTTCTTCCCTACAGACGGCGCTAACTGATGAATCCAATGAATCAGTAAGCTAAAATTTCTGGACGTAATGATCTACAAGCCAAATCCTGAAGAAAAGAAACAACAAGTCAGAGGAGATCGGTGGAGGCCGGCCAAAATCCTCCGATGGTGAAGTCAGTGAATTCTCAATTCTCAGGAACGAAAAGAATTTTTTGATGTAAAATTTATGAGTTACCTCTTGCGTTTCAACAGAAGAGCCTTTATATAATGTCTTCTAAGGCAGTTATTTCTCCAAGCATTGTGTAATTCAGAAGATTTTGAGGTAACTCCCATAACTGCTTTGGAGGTTACTTCATTTGGGTTCCATTGATTATACCCGTTTTCAAAGGAGGAATGGTTACATTCTAATAGACAAGCGGAGTGTAGAGGAGATTTTCAAGACCCTCGTCCATCTTGCTAGTTTGATGGACGAGTGAATCCTAGGATGAGCTCGTCCATCTAGACAGACGGATGGACGAGCTTACAACAAATAGGGTTGCTTTCCTGTGGACGAGCTATATGGACGAGTTTAGCAGTTGGTTTTTTTGGTAACACCATCAGTTAGTAAAAAAATAATAATGAAGCAACTAATAAACAATAATTAATAATTTAATTAACCAATACATTATAAAAGACAAACAAATTAAATTATGTTAGGCTAAACGAAAATTAATAATTTTATAATTAATGAAACAACAATATAACAAATTATAATTTATAAAAGACAAAAAATTAATGAAAAAACTAAATAACAATAATTAATAATTTTATTAATATTTCAAACGAACTTCTTAAAAAATACCCTGAGAAAAATTCCTGGAGCTGGCACTGCTAACTCTAGTGAATAAAGTTATCCCAATCTATTTTTTTTTTCCTAGTATATATTTCATCCGTTTCAATTTGTTTGTTCTATTTGAAAAGTCAAACTTTTTAAGGAAACATTATTTATTGTCTTGTCTGCCTCATAAAAATATATAAGTTTACAAAACCACCCTTAAATAAATTTATTAGCTTTTTTTTTTTAAAAAAAAAAGTTATTATTAATGAGGTAACTAAAATAGTGCCTCAATTAGATTGATTTTTTAAATATTTGTTAGTTTTCTTTTTTAATATTTTTGAAATAAAGTAGGGTTATAATAAGAATATTAGTAAATTAATAACTTTTATTTTTAAAAATAGGACAATATTTTGAGACATTTTAAAATGGGATAGACAATAAACAAACTGGGACGGAGAAAATATATTTTTATGCAAAGTACAAAAAGTAATTTTTGTTAATATAACTTGATTGTCTATCACAAGGCCCACGCAAGTGCTTTAAATAGAAAAATTCCCAGGACGCCGAATTTGGTAAAGCCTAAAAAAAAAAAATACAGAATGTTGGACCTGGAGTATCTGCCATACGATGTGTTGCCGGATATCCTGCATGGACTGCCCGTGAAATCCCTAATCCGATTCAGGTGCGTTTCCAAATCATGGAACTCTCTAATCACAAGTCCTGTCTTCATCAATTCCAATCTCACTCGATCACATTCCGATTCCAACAAAATAATTGTTAGGTATTTGGATGTCAAACCCCAAGTAGAGCGCTACAAATTAATTCACGAAGACAATGACAATAATGACTCCTCCTCATCTGAACAAATTCAAGACCTTAAGTTACCATTAAGGAGTCGTCTTCTTAGCCATTTTCAATTAGTCGGTTCCGCGAATGGATTGTTTTGTCTTTATGATGAAAACCGTTTTATTCTTTGGAATCCTTGTATTAGAAAATATATTATCCTTCCCAACCCTTCCGTTACTGGCCTCTTTCCTTGTTACCTAGCGTTTGGGTTTGATTCGAAGACCATTGATTATAAGGTGGTGAAAATTGCCTATCAATCTGTAGATATTGGGTACGAAGGTGCCAAACCACCTCTGGTTGAGGTTTACTCTGTTAGCGAGGGATCTTGGAGAGTAACTAGTGCTGGTGACTCATATCCGCCCAGGATTGCTATTAGAAATTGGCACCCACAAGGAGCTAATTTAAATGGAGCTGTTTATTTTGCGGCGATTGATTGGGGAGATGCGGGTTTTGTGGCAAGTGATTGGGGAGATGCAAGTTCAATAGTTTTGTCATTTGATTTGGGTGATGAGGTTTTCCGCGTGATATCCTTGCCAAATGGTAAATTTGGATTGGATATTCATATTCTTACCTCAGAATTCAAAGGATTGCTTTCTCTAATATGTTATGAAAGTCGGCATATGGGTGAGCAATATAGTTGTTCTATTTGGGTGATGAAAGAGTACGGAATTGTGGATTCTTGGACTAAACAGTTCACTATTGAACTCAATATGATACACTGGGAAGTGTTAGGTTTCTGGAAGAATGATCATGTATTAGTGCAGAAAATGCAATCAGATGGTTTGATGATCTCTTTATATGACCCTGAGAGCCGACAAGTGAAGAATTTGGGGTTTTGTAAAAGCACATGTTGTTCTTATGCTGATGAATATGTGGAGAACCTTGTCTTACTTGACAAACCAAATGGTGTAGTTTCCTAGAGGAAAGTGAGCAAGAAGAGGAAGTGCAGGTAAAAAGGCTTCATTCAAGTATTCAACTCAAAATTTCAGCATTTACATTCCTCAGTTCTATCTTATTCTTGGTATATACTAGATATTTTTGCATTGCTATAAGTAAATATTAAGTTTCAAACCTCAATATATGGCTTTTGGATTTAATTTTTTCTTGAATGGATAAAAAGATTAGTCATAATTTTTTAAAATTTTTTATAGGTAATGTAGCAAAATTTTATCAATTTAGAGAAAAAAGAAAAAAGAAAAAAAGACACAATGTACAAATATAACACAAGTCCACAAACTCCTTGAAAGAGGAAAAAGACAGCCTGTTCAAGGCAGCCATCCAATCATACAACAATCACAGCAAAAACAGTTTCAACTACAATGATGCCAAAACATGCATTTATTTTTTGGTTGGCTATTCAGGATAGGCTTTCCACTTTTAATAGATTAGTTAAGTGGGCCTGGCAAGGAAATTTGTTGTGTGGATTCTGCAGAAACAAGTGTGGATCCAGGGATCATATTTTCTTTGAATGTTCCTTTTCAAGCAGGATGTGGCAGCAAGTAGTGTGGGAATGTTTATGGCCAGGTGCGTGATCACTGTGAAGCAGTAATTGATTGTGGGGAAAATTTAACAGGTAGAAGTATACAATCAAGAGTGGGGAAAATGGCCATAGCAGCTGCTGTATATCATATCTGGAGGCCGAGGAACACTTGTAAATTTTCAAAAATTATGTTTACGGAAGAACAAATGGTAAAGAATTTTTTTTTTTGGAAATAAAATGGAGAATAGGGGCCTTTGTGCCTAAAAGAATCACAACATATTTTGAAGCTTTGGATAAACATGTTTTTGGTGATTTGTCTTTTAGGAAAAAAAAAATGTTTGTTGGCTGAGCTCTTGGAGCTAGATTTGAGAGATGGGTTACAATTTTTGTCTCTAGTAGACAAAACTAGAAGATCTGAGATCAAGGCAGATATTGAGACTTTAGCTGCCATGGAGGAGATTTCTTGGAGGCAGAAATCAAAGGCCCTATTCTTAAAAGAGGGGGACAATAATACCGGGTTCTTTCATAGGCTTGCCAATTCAAATAGACGAGCTAATACTCTGAAAGGTGTGGAGGTTGAGGGCACTATGTATGGGGATGAGTTAGATATTCAGGATCAAGTGGTGGGTTTTTATAAGAATTTATATCAGGAACCTAAATCTTGGCGGCCCATTGTTGATGGATTAGAATTTGCAAGGTTGGATGATTCTGATCAATTTTCTCTTGAAAGGGAGTTTGAAAGGGAGGGGATCATTGCAGCTCTTCGGGAGGCTAAGGGTGATAAAGCTCTTGGTCCTAATGGCTTTTACCATTGCATTCTTTCAAAAGTGTTGGTGTGTGATTGAGAGGGATGTTTTGGCTTTCTTTGTGGACTTTCATAGACAATGTTTCTTTGAGAAGTCTCTTAATTCTACTTTTCTGTGTTTGATTCCTAAGAGATCAATGCTGTTAGCATTAAAAATTATCGTCCAATTAGCCTTGTGGGTAGTTTGTACAAACTTTTGTCTAAGGTGTTGGCTCATAGACTTCAATGTGTGTTGGATAAACTTATTTCCAACTCACATAACTCTTTTGTTGGGGGAACACAAATTCTTGACTCTGTTCTCATAGTAAATGAATGCTTGGATAGTAAATTGAAGAGTGGTATCTGGGTGTTATTGTTAAGTTAGATATTGAGAAGGCTTTTGATGATGTAAATTGGAATGCCTTGTTTTACCTTATTAAGAGGATGGGTTTTGGGGAGGAGTGGGGGAGATGGATGAAGGGGTGCATCTCTACAATACATTTCTCAGTGCATATTAATAGGTCCCTAGCTGGTTTTTTTGGTAGCTCTTGTAGTCTCTGTCAAAGGGATCCTTTGTCTCCATTATTGTTCTTGTTGGTGATGGAGGTGTTGAGTAGGCTATTGAAGAGGACAAAGAAGGGAGATTTTCTTAGGGGTTTCAAAGCTAGTCATAATGGTGGTTTGCATATTTCTCATCTTTTGTCTGCTGATGAAACTATTCTTTTTTGTTATTCTTTTTTATGATGCTTCCAGGGAACAATTATTATATTCAGATGGTGTTGATATTCTTTGAAGCTATTATAGGCTTGGAAGTGAATGTTGGTAAGATTGAGATTATGCCAGTGGGTGAGGTTGGGAACTTGGATGCTTTGGCTTGCGTTTTATGTTGTAAGGTTGGTTGTTTGCCCATGTCTTACTTGGGAATGCCTCTTGGGGTTCATTTCAAGGATGCTTTGATTTGGAACCCTATTATAGAAAGGAAGGAGAAAAGGCTTCCAAATTGGAAGTGATTATTTTTATCAAAAGGGGGTTAGACTTACTTTATTGAAGAGCACTTTGTCAAACCTTCCAACTTATTATCTTTCTTTGTTTACCATTCCACAACATGTAGCGGACAAATTAGAGAGGATTTAGAGGAATTTCCTTTGGGGGAGATCTGATGAAGTTTTTAAATATTTGCTTGTTGCTTGGGATAAGGTTGTTTGGCCTATGGAGGCAAGTGGTTTGGGGATTCTAAGGATTGGGCTTTTTAACCAAGCTTTGCTTGGGAAGTGGCTATGGCGCTCTGGGTAGGAAGTTACCCATTTATGGCGTCAGGTTATTGCCATCAAAGATGGAGAGGGTAGTGGAGGTTGGTGCACTAGAGTTGTCAAAGGGATACGTGCTTGTGGGTTGTAGAGGAAGAGAATTAGAAAAGATGTAGATAGTTTCTTTAGTCATGTGGTGTATTCAGCAGGAGAGGGTAGTCGCATTCGATTCTGGCATGACCCTTGGAGCAGTCCTACTTCTTTGAAAGAGTTATATCCAAACTATTTGTCCATGCTGTGGCTCAAGAAGCTTTGATTTTTTATTTGAATTTTTATGCACCATATAGGGGTGGTAGGAGTTGAAACTTACTTTTTTGTCATGCATTTAATGACTAGGAAACGGGGAGATTTTACTTTTTTTTCTAGCATCTTTCTACCAGAATACCAAGGGGGGAGGGTGATGATGTTCTGATTTAGTACTTGAATCGTAGTGGTATTTTGATGTGCGCTCCTTTTATAGTTCTTTATTAAAATCCCCTTTTGTTTCTTTCCCTTGGCTAAGCATTTGGTGTATTAAGATACCTTAAAGGGTGTCTTTCTTTTTTTGGACTGCTGCTAGGGATGAGATTCTTACCATATATAACCTTGTTAAGAAGAACTTGTCTCTTGTTAATTGGTGTTGTCTTTGTTGGTGTGATGTGGAAACTGTGGATCACCTTTTACTCCATTGTAAGTTTGCTCATGCTTTTTGGAGTGTGGTTTTCCTTAAGCTTGGGGTTCAATGGGTGATGCAGTATACAGTTCTCTCTTCTTTTCGCTTGGAGGAATTGTTTGGAGAATTATTCTTCAAATGTTTGGAATATGGTACCAGCATGTCTTATGTGGTTAGTATGGAAAGAACACAATGCCTGAACTTTTGAGGACATTGAGAGACCTATTGAACTGTTACAAACATTGCTAGCTAGGACTTTGTTTGAGTGGTCTTGTATTTGGGGCCTCACGCATTGTATTTCCTTGTCTGATTTCCTTATCTCTTAGATCTGCTATTTGATTTGTTTGTATTCTTTCTTTGTTGTGTGTTTACAATTGTAAACACATTGCATTTTTGCTATCAATAAAACTTTTATTACCTAGCCAAAAGAAAAAAGGATCACAACAATTGACAGAAGTAAATGTGAAAGATTACTTGTTAGACAATTTTTTTGTAGCATGATTGACTGGTTTGGTGATGGTTGAGCTAGTAATCATGGGCTAGTGATTAAAAAAAAATAAAACAAGAATATTTTGCAAATAGAAAGTGGGGCTGGTGAATCACTTATCCCTTGCTTGCTGGTATCAAAATGTTGCAGCTTCTGTTCTAGTTTGCTGTTCTGGTCTTGTGCGTAGATGCTGTTTGCTGCTAGTAGGTTATTTGACTAATCCTCTAGGTGGAGTGTAATATATTTGCTGGAGAGTTGGTATGCACCCCTTTCTTGGTGTAATTTTCTAGTTTGGGGGATTTAGTTCTGTTTAGTTTTCAAAATGGGGTTTGCAGTTTGTTTGTTGCTGGTTTGGTGTTTTGGACTTCACAGTAGATCTTTCTTTTGTTTTTTTTAATACACTTTTATTCATAAAGAACTATATATATATATATATACATACATATATTATCATTGTACTTTGGCTATGTTTGTTTCATGGATAAGTGGGGGAAAGAAATGAATTTCAGGATTATTTTCTAGTATGGTTGATAATACAAGGAAATTTGCCTTTACTGTTTATTGATTTGATTTTGGTGTTTTATATTTATTTATTTGTTGATTATCTTTATTATTACGACCAATAAAAATAAAAATTAAAATTAAAATTAAAAAAAAAAAAAAAAAAAAAAAAAAAAAAACCAAAACAAAAACAAAGACTGCAAGTGCAAATATTTAAAAAGTGGGAATTGATTGGAATTCCTTAGCTGGTTGGCTTCTTTGTACCGTAGAATTGGCAGTCCTTGTACTGCACTTGGTTAAGGGTTCGTTATAGTTTATTTTATATTGTTTGTAATATGACACAATTCTTGTCTGTTATTGTTGTATTGGTAATGTGATTGTTGTTAGTAGGTGATTTTAGTGTATGGTTGGTAATAGGATTTTTTTTTTTTTTTTTTGCAAATGATTTTATAAATTGAAGATTAATATTTTTTATGATTGTCATTTGTGTTGCAGATAACAACAATACATAGGACTGAAGGATGCATTCGCATAATGTGGCAGCAGCTTTTTCCTTTTTGTCCAGATTTGTTTTTTGGCCTATGGATCTTTTTCAAGCCTCCTTTTTTTGGAAAGGATCATTTAAATTTTAGACAAAAATGTTGAGTGTCTTTCTCAGTCTAGGATAGTTTTAATTTTAATTTTAACTTTTTTTAATTTTTTTATAAACAAAGATATTTTATTAAAAGACAAGATTACTTCGTGTTCATGATGATAAACGCAGTAACCCAACATGAATGAAGTGATTCTATAAAATCAAAATGGGAATGCAACTAGTAAGACGCCACACAAGAGACCAATTAAAATTAGTTCAAATCATCAATGATCCCAACTTAAGATTAGAAAATATTTTTTTTTTATGTATAGTAAAACATATAATTGTTTCTAATGATAGCCACATAAGACATACCGAGACCTAATTTCAAATATTTAAGGGGTGCTTATCAAATTAATTCTTTCAATCTACCTTCCCTCGTAATAGCCATTAGATCCCAAAAGGCTCTAAAGACTACCCTCTATCTCATCCTATCGGTTGCTAACCTCTTGGGAATATTTGAGTAGAGAAGATCTAAAAAAATTTTCATTGACTCTAATTTCTAAACATCACTCCATCTAACTTATAATAAATTTCACATTCTAACTTCACTTCACTCCATCTAATTGACTATCCATTATTGATGATTGAAACATTTTTGTTCATTGAATATGCATATAAATCAAGGTGCAATTCTTCTATAGAATGATTCATGTGCCAATTATCATGTGGAAATCTTACTTGAGTGTATAAAGTTATCCTAATCTAGGGGCCGTTTGGTAACGTTGTTCTAGTAACGTTGTTTGTATTTTTTGAAAATAATTATGGGTGAAAAAGTGTGAAAATGCATGTAATCTATATCTATATATACCTACAAGCTGAAGCGTAGTATTTATTGTTGCTACACTCTAGTTGAGCTACATTAGCGTCCACGTCATTACCCTATTTCCTTATAATTTTTTTTTATTTCTTTTTAATATTTACTCATTTTTTAAATATTTGTACTTTCTCCTTCCCATACCTTTTCATCTCCTCACTATCCTCTATTTTAATATCACTCTTCATCTTTCCCTTACTTTGTCTCTTCCTATTTACACTATTTTACTATAAATTTGTCATTCTCTCTTCCATTCTTTGCATAGTTTTCCATTACAAAAACAAAGTTTCTCACTCTCTCTCTTTCTCTCTCGGTTTATCTTTCTTTTTTTTTTTTTCTTACATCTCTACTTTAGGTTGATAAATTTTTGTATTCTTTAGAACTCTACTTTTGGTTGATGCAATTTAATTTTGTATTTTAAGTTTTTTTTTTTTTTTTGATTGTTGATCTACTCTAATAGATTATTTTTAAAAAATAATCCTAATACATTAATTTAGTACAATTACAACCTACATATCTAATCATTGTTAACTATGTTTTAATTTTAATCTTCTATCATGAATGAAATGTGGAAAATACTCGAATTGAAGGAATTCTTCTACAATTCAAGGAGGAAATACCACTTGAAAAAAGAAGGAAAATCAAGCAAATAATATCCTTGGAATGGGAGTCAGATGACCAGGTCCTCTAATTTTTTTTCAATAACGTTACACCAATAATATATTTAGTTTTCAATAAACTTAACAAAAAAATAATTTTTTTTTCTTTTATATTGTAGGAAACTGTATTCACATGCCTTGCAAATAGAAAAAAATAATTACATGGAGAATAAGCTCATTTCATTTTTTTCCCCTTTATTTATTTCCCCATGTAAGATACAACTGTTTAGTCTACCCATTATATATATATATATATATATTCTTTCTTCTATTAGTCTTACTCTTTAATGCCTTCTACACTATAACCAAAATAAATAAAAGCTCTCTTTAATGCCTCGACAATTTTCACCTTACCTTACGCGGTAACACCTCCTACTCTCTCACCCTCCCTCACTCATAGAGACCAACAGTCAACACTTTCACATATATGTGAAATAAATATATTAAATGTTATAAAAGTAATGGGATGCAATCAATTGTCAACACTTTCACATGAATGCGAAATAAATATATTAAATATTTTTAAAAGCGATGGGATCAGTTAAAAGATGAGGGAAAAAGGGAAAATAGTTACATGGACATGCTCGGATAACAAAAAAATTGCACTTTCATAGTTGAGCTTAAACCTGTTGTCTAAAAGATAATTCAGCATATGAAAAAACAAATTGAGCAGAGAAAACAATAACGTTGATAAAGCCAATTAATTTCTCCGTGCAATGTAAGTTGAGAAGTCATAAGCTTTGCTGTATAAAATCACTTTATATCTCCAGCCTCTTAAGTATTCAAATTGATAAAGGTTGAAGTGGAGCACAAATTGCAAATTACCCTTTAAATCCACGTTGAACAGTACTCAAGATTGTAAGAGTTTTTGTCTTTGCCTCTCTCCATTAGGACTACCATTCTTTTACCAAAGTAGATGAGGATTACAATATATGAATTTGTCTTAAACATTAATACAAGTACTCTTTTATCAAATTTAATTGTTTTCCTTTCTCCTTTTTAATTTTTAATTTTTTTTTTTTTTTGGAGAAAGATTCTCCTTTTAAGTTATACCATTAAAAAATGCACATTTTTTTTTATGAAAATAAAAATATGAACATTGATAGTTTTAGTGACATGTAATGCATATTGTAATATTGATATGGGTGTTTTTTATGAGCCTCCAAGAATTGGCCCTATGCTATGGGAATAGGCAAATGCCAAACAAATATAAATGCAAATGCAAAAGACTAGTGTCACTTTATTTTTGTTAGCAATTAATGCACTTTCTTAATATATTGTTTGAATTTTCAATCTTTATAGTTTAAACAATGAGGTCATATGGTGATTTGCTTATCAAGTGTTTGATGTTTTATTTATACATTTTTGTTTATAGACAAATACCATAACTCAGGCTTTATAATACTTTTGTGTAAAATTGACACCATCAATTGATGGCCATGATTTTTGGTTCATGAGTTTTGGTTCATTAGATTGTCTGCTTTTAAATAACAAGACTTCATATTAGTTTCATAAGTAGCAGCAACAACAACAACGACACTAATAATAATAATAGTAAGTTGTGTGCTGTATTTATTTTGTTTTATAAGGATGCTAGAAAATTACTTCAAACAATAGCAATAGAACTATCAAACAAATGTGCAACTGTAAGACCATACAATTAGCATATATGATTTTTCATCTACTTTGACAAGAATATGCTAAATTATATTCAAAATTTTATTAGATGAATGCAAATTTCAACCTACTGAATAAAAATAGAAAAGCTCATTGGAAAATCGTTTGTGTTTAGGTTGGGAATTCAGATATAGGAATTCATATTGTGTCAAAACAATCAAATAAAAGTCTTTAATCCATTAATAATAAAACCTTTTGGAAAATCGAAACTTAGTCAACCAAGTATGGCAGAATTAATATTTCAAAAAAAAAATCAATTCTTCTAGAAATTATCCTCATTTGGTTCCAAATAGTAATCTCCAATAAAACAAATATAGTTCCATGAGTAAAAGCTCCTGTCAGCATGAGTCCTATTATATATTGGTGATACGTATATAACACAGCTTGAGGCGTAATAACATGACAAATATTAATAATAAAAAGACAACCCTAAAAAAAATTATTACGCGCAGCGCACGAGGCTGTGATTACTATTGTTTAAAAACTGAAAACATTTTATTAAACTACTGTACCAAACGGAGCACTACTTTTTTTTTAATATATTTTTATTTATACAAAATAAATAAATAAAAGTAATTTTTGCTAGTAAAATTTAATGGTCAGTCACAAGGCCCACAACAAGTGCTTTACATTGACAAAAATTCTCAACACTCCAAATTCGGTAAAGCCGGAAAAAAAAAATCCGAAATGATGGACTTGGAGTATCTGCCATATGATGTGTTGCTGGAGATCTTGCATAGACTACCCGTGAAATCCCTAATCAGATTTAGGTGTGTTTCCAAATCATGGAACTCTCTAATCACAAGTCCTGCCTTCATCAATTCCAATCTCACTCAATCACACTCCGATTCCAACAAATTAATTGTTAGGTATTTGGATGCTGCACTCCGTGTAGAGCGCTACAAATTAATTCACGAAGACAATGACAATAATGACTCCTCATCTGAACAAATTCAAGATCTTGAGTTCCCACTAAGGAGTAGTAGTCGGGACTATTTTCGACTAGTTGGTTCCGCGAATGGATTGTTTTGCCTTCATGAAGGAAACTGCTTTATTCTTTGGAATCCTTGTATTAGAAAATTTATTACCCTTCCCAACCCTTCTGTTACTGGCCTCTTTCCTTGTTATCTAACATTAGCGTTTGGGTTTGATTTAAGGACCGATGATTATAAGGTGGTGAGAATTGCCTATCAAAGTAGAAATATTAGGTACGAAGGTGTCAAACCACCTCTGGTTAAGGTTTACTCTGTTAGCGAGGGATCTTGGAGAGTAACTAGTGGTGGTGACTCATATCCGCCTAGGATTACTATTAGTAATTGGCCCCATCAAGCAGCTTCTTTAAATGGAGCCGTTCATTTTGCGACGAATGATTGGGGTGAAGCCTAGAGTTCAGTAGTTTTGTCATTTGATTTAGATGACGAGGTTTTCCGCATGATATCCTTGCCAAATGGTAAATTTAAATCGGATGCTCATATTGGTACTAGTGGTGGCAAATGGGCTGGTTAGGTCATAAATGGATTGGATCATAAATAGGTTGGATGTGTAATTATCTATTTATCCATTTATAACCCGTTTATATATAAATTAATTATCCATTACCCGTCCAACCCATTTAATTAGTAATCCGTCCATTTAACCCAAATAAATAAATAACTTGTTAAAAACTTTAAAAACAAAAATTAAAAAGTTCAAAAATCACTTTTCATGTTCTTTCCCTTCAATTTCCCTTCTCAAAATTTCATTTCTCAGCAACCAAACAAAGCCATAGAAAAAAAAAAAAAAAAAAAAAAAAAAAAAAAAAAAAAAAAAAAGCAACCAAACAAAGCCATAGAAAAAAAAAAAAAAAAAAAGAAAAAAAAGAAAAAAAAAGAGAGGACGTTTTTCTTCTCTGTGCTGCTTCGTCTCTTTCAACCCAAAACTCTGAAACTCAACAACTCCATCTCCATCCTCACAAACAACTCTTCCTAACCCTATTGAAATCAACAACTCCATCCCCATCCTCCACCTCCGCCACAATCGCATTCCTTATTGCTGAAAAATTGATCCAAAGCCGCGACCTCGGAGTCCACTTTTCCAGAACCTTCTTGCTGAAATCCAGCGACGAGTACACCTGCCTGAACTCTGAAAGCTTCGGCTGGAGCCTCTTCACGAAATTGATCTCCGCCAAAGGGGATCGAATCGCTGGCACAGAAAACGAAGTCGTAGCTGAGTTGAAGAAATTCTCGAGCTCTCGATCCAACGACATCGCTAAGTTCTTGAACGTGTTGGCTTGGTGGCGCATGAGTTGGATATCCGCATCCGCCGAGTCACGAACCTCTCGCCAACCTTTGGATATGAAGGAGAACGCGCTCGAATTCGACGAAGAAGAAGACGACGTCGTTGCTCGATTCTCGTTGTCCATGGCTGACTTTGAAAAAGCTTGGGTTTCTCTTTGTTCTTTGAAAATTTCTGGGCTTGAAAGAATTGGTCTCTCTCTCTCTCTCTCTCTCTATCTGAGAAAATGTTTAGAAATCTAGAAGTTAAAGTGTTTGGGAGTGTTTGGTTACTGAGAAAATTTGTATATTTAAGTTTTAGATTTTAGAAGGGTTTAGTTGGTTATTTAATTTTAAATTCTAAATGGGTTTAGTGGGTTTTAGTCGATTTATCCATTTAGACCCATCTAATTAAATAACCAAATGGGTTTTTATCCATTTAACCCAAATACTCAAATGGGTTGGGTTAAGACTTTTCCAAATAATGTGGATAATGGGCAGGTTCATGGATATGGATAAAAATTGCCATCCCTAATTGGTACCTCAGTGTTCAAAGGATTGCTTTCTCTAATATGTTATGAGCATCCGCATACAGGCAATTATTATATGTGCAGTGTCAAGTGTTGTTCTGTTTGGGTTATGAAAGAGTATGGTGTTGTGGATTCTTGGACTAAACAGTTCACTATTGACCTCAATACGCTACATTGGGAAGTGTTAGGTTTCTAGAAGAATGATCATGTATTAGTGCAGAAAATGCAATCAGATGGTTTGATGCTCTTTTCATATGACCCTGAGAGCCAACAAATGAAGAATTTGGGGTTTTGTAAAAGCGCAGGTTTTCCTTATGCTGATAATTATGTGGAGAACCTTGTCTTACTTGACAAACCAAAAGATGTAGTTTCCAAGGAGGAAAGTGAGCAAGAAGAGGAAGTGCAGGTAAAAAGGCTCAATTCAAGTATTCAACTCAAAATTTCAGCATTTACATTCCTCAGTTCTATCTTAATCTTGGTATATACTAGATATTTTTGCATTGCTATAAGTAAATATTAAGTTTCAAACCTCAATATATGGCTTTTGGATTTAATTTTTTCTTGAATGGATAAAAAGAGTAGTCATAATTTTTTTAAATTTTTTATAGGTAATGTAGCAAAATTTTATCAATTTATAGAAAAAAGAAAAAAGAAAAAAAGACACAATGTACAAATATAACACAAGTCCACAAACTCCTTGAAAGAGGAAAAAGACAGCCTGTTCAAGGCAGCCATCCAATCATACAACAATCACAGCAAAAACAGTTTCAACTACAATGATGTATGTTCTGTCCCCTCAAAAGTATGCCTATTTCTTGCCAAATGGTCCACATTAAGCATGGAGGGATATCCCCCCAAATAATAGTGGACTGATGATGGCCAAAATCCCCATTGTGGTGGAAGAAGATGCTCTAAAGAGTGTTCAAACTTGTTAAATATGATTCGTTGGCCAAGGCCAAAGTCCCTACTTCTTTGTTCATGCTTAACATGCTTGATAAATTGCCCCAATAATTGTGTTGAGTACATCACAACCCATAGGTACTACTAAGGGTAGGACAGCTAACACGTAAACAAGTCAAACACAAGTAAACAAATTTTTTTTTACATAATAAAAAATAAAAATCTATTGATATGATGGAGATGTAGTATATATCTTATAGATTATATTTTTTTTGTTTCCTTGAACCATGTTAGAGAACTGACATGATGGAGATGTAGTATATATCTTATAGATAATGTTTTTATTTTTCCTTGAACTATGTTATCATATCTGGAGGCCGAGGAACAATCATAACTGGTAGAAGTATACAATCAAGAGTGGGGAAAATGGCCATAGCAGCTGCTGTATATCATATCTAGAAGCCGAGGAACACTTGTAAATTTTCAAAAATTATGTTGACTGAAGAACAAATGGTTAAAAGAATTTTTTTTGGAAATAAAATAGAAAATAGGGGCCTTTGTGCCTAAAAGGATCACAACAACTGAATATAAGTATATGTCGAAGATTAGGTGTTAGACAATTTTTTTGTAGCATGGTTGTGACTGGTTTGGTGATGGTTGAGCTAGTAGTCATGTGATTGTGCTAAAAAAAACAAGAATAATTTGCAAATAGAAATTGGGGCTGGTGAATCACATATCCCCTGCTTGTAGCTTTCAAATTGTTGCAGCTTCTGTGCTAGCTAGATGTTGTTTGCTGCTAGTAGGTTATTTGACTAATCCTCTAGGTGGAGTGTAATATATTTGCTGGAGAGTTTGTATGCACCCCTTTCTTTGTGTAATTTGCTAGTTTGGGGGAGGTGGTTCTGTTTAGTTTTCAAAATGGGGTTTGCAGTTTGTTTTGCTTCTGGTTTGGTGTTTTGGACTTCACTGTAGATCTTTCTTTCGCTTTTTTAATATATATATATATATATATATGTATTATCATTATACTTTGGCTATGTTTGTTTCATGGATAATCAGGGGAAAGAAACGAATTTCAGGATTATTTTCTAGTATGGTTGATAATTCAAGGAAATTTGCCTTTACTGTTTATTGTTTATTGATTATTGATTTGATTTTGGTGCTTTATATATCTTTATTTGTTGATTATCTTTATTATTACTACGTAATAAAAAATTTAAAAAAAAAAAAAAAAAAAAGACTGCAAATACAAATATTGACACAACAATTGACTGTAAGTATATGTCGAAGATTAGGTGTTAGACAATTTTTTTGTAGCATGGTTGTGACTGGTTTAGTGATGGTTGAGCTAGTAGTCATATGCTTGTGCTAAAAAAAAACAAGAATAATTTGCAAATAGAAAGTGGGGCTGGTGAATCACGTATCCCCTGCTTGCTGCTTTCAAATTGTTGCAGCTTCTGTGCTAGCTAGATGCTGTTTGCCGCTAGTAGGTATTTGACTAATCCTCTAGGTGGAGTGTAATATATTTGCTGGAGAGTTTGTATGCACCCCTTTCTTCGTGTAATTTGCTAGTTTGGGGGAGGTGGTTCTGTTTAGTTTTCAAAATGGGATTTGCAGTTTGTTTTGCTTCTGGTTTGGTGTTTTGGATTTCACTGTAGATCTTTCTTTTGTTTTTTTAATATATATATATATATATGTATATGTATGTATTATCATTGTACTTTGGCTATGTTTGTTTCATGGATAATCAGGGGAAAGAAACGAATTTCAGGATAATTTTCTAGTATGGTTGATAATTCAAGGAAATTTGCCTTTACTGTTTATTGATTATTGATTTGATTTTGGTGCTTTATCTATCTTTATTTGTTGATTATCTTTATTATTACTACGTAATAAAAAATTAAAAAAGAAAAAAAGACTGCAAATACAAATATTGGAATTCATAGTTGGTTGGATTCTTTGTACCGCAGAATTGACAGTCCTTGGACAGCATTTGGGTAATAGTTCATTGTAGTTTAGTTTATATGGTTTGTAATGTGACACAATTGTTGTGTCTATTATTATTGTATTGGTAATGTGATTGTTATTAGTAGGTGATTTTAGAGTATGGCTGCTAATAGGAGAAAATTTATTTTAGCTAATGATTTTATAAATTGAAGATTAATAATTTTTATGATTGTCATTTGTGTTGCAGATAACAACAATACATAGGACTTTCCAAATGAAAAATGAGCCCTTCTTCGGGCTTTAACACACTAAAGACTTTTTTATTTTACCCCAAATAAATCTCATACTAAGAATGAACATCAAAATGATCACTCCCCTTGAATTTTCGTTTCATCCTATTGGTCGCTAGCCTCTTGGGGATATTTGACTACAGAAAATCTGAAAGAAAATTCATTGACACCAATTTCTAAACATGAAAACCTTTAATAAATCTCACATTCCAAGTCCACAAACTCCTTGAAAGACGAAAAAGACAGCCTGTTCAAGGCAGCCATCCAATCATACAACAATCACAGCAAAAACAGTTTCAACTACAATGATGTATGTTCTAATGTAAAGTACACTTTCTTCTTAGAATAATTTTAAATTTTTTTATTTTTTTTATTTTTTGTTTTATTAGAAGAAAAGATTACCTCGTGTTCAAGATGATAAACAAAGAACCCAAAAGAATTGCACATGAATGAAGCGATTCTATAAATTCTAAATGGAAATGCAACTAGTAGGACCCCACACATGCGACCAATTAAAACTTAGATCAAATCATCAATGATTCCAACTTAACATAAGATATATATATATATATATATACATGTATTTTTTTTTTCCAACTTAACGAGTCAAAATTCCAAATATTTGAGGGATGTTTTTCGAACTAATTCCGCCAATCTACCTTCCCTAATAATAGCCATTGGATCTCAAAAGCCTCTAAAGACTACCTACTATAAAACATATTAAATGGATCAACAAATGGTCTATAGTCTCACCATTTATATAGGTGCATGCATATAACACCTCCCATGCTACTTTCCAAATGAAAAATGAGCCCTTCTTCAGGCTTTAACACACTAAAGACTCTTCTATTTTACCCCAAATAATCTCATACTAAGAACAAACATCAAAATGACCACCCCCCTTGAATTTTCATTTCATCCTATTGGTCGCTAACCTCTTGGGGATATTTGAGTCCAGCAGATCTGAAAGAAAATTCATTGACACCAATTCTAAAAATGAAAACATTTTAATCAATCCTACATTCCAGCTCCCTTGCACCCCATCTAATTGACCATCCATGATTGAATAAATTGAAACATCATTGTTCATTGAATAGGCATACAAATTTGGGTTCAACTCTTCTAGAGAATGATTTCCATGCCAATTATCGTGTGAAAACCTTACTTAAGTGAATAAAGTTATCCCAATCTACCTTAATCCTCCTCCATTGGTTACACCCATGCATTCCTCTAACTGATTTTGAAATTTAACCCTCCCATTGATGTTTGAAGTTTACAATTTTGTACATTAGCCCTAATGTTTGAAATCAATTTTAATATCAATATTTTGTCCATTTTATTAGTTAAGTTAGGTGGCCATTAAATTTTGCATCTCTGTGCAAATCTCATATTCACTAAAATGTATTTTGCCTCAAGTTTGTTTTTGACAAAGGGCCTTTTAAATTTCAACTAATTTGATAAGATTTTATTAATTTTTCCAAGGGGAAAAAAATAATATTTGTTAGTAAAAGTTAATTGTCTGCCACAGGCCCACAACCACAAGGCCTACAACGAGTGCTTCAAATAGAAAATTTTCCCTATTCTGAAATTGGTGAAGCCGAAAAAAAGAAAGAAAGATAAGGAATGTTTGAGTGTCTGCCATTCGAAGTGTTGCTGGAGATTTTCCATAGACTACCCTTGAAATCCCTAATTCAATTCAGGTGCGTTTCCAAATCATGCAACTCTCTAATTACTGCCTTCATCGATTCCAGTCTCACTCGATCACACTCCGATTCCAACAAATTAATTGTTAGGTATTTGGATGTCAAAACCCATGTAGAGCGCTACAAATTAATTCACGAAGACAGTGACAATAATGACTCCTTATCTGAACAAATTCAAGATCTTGAGTTCCCACTAAGGAGTAGATGCGATTATTTTCAATTAGTCGGTTCCGTGAATGGATTGTTTTGCCTTTATGAAGAAAACCGCTTTATTCTTTGGAATCCTTATATTAGAAAATATATTACCCTTCCCAACCCTTCCGTTACTGGCCTCTTTCCCTGTTATTTAGCGTTGGGGTTTGATTCGAGGAACAATGATTATAAGGTGGTGAGAATTGCATATCAATTAGTAAAAATTAGGTCCTTAGGTGCCAAACCACCTCTGGTTGAGGTTTACTCTGTAAGAGAGGGATCTTGGAGAATAACTAGTGGTGGCGATTCGTATCCACCTAAGATTACTATTAGTAATTGGCCCCATCAGGCAGCTTCTTTAAATGGAGCTGTTTATTTTCCGGCGAATGATTGGGGCGAAGCCCAGAGTTCAGTAGTTTTGTCATTTGATTTAGGTGATGAGGTTTTCCGCGTGATATCCTTGCCAAATGGTAAATTCAAATTGGATGCTCGTATTGGTACCTCAGTATTCAAAGGATTGCTTTCTCTAATATGTTATGAGCATCGGCATATGGGCGAGTATTATATGTGCAGTGTCAAGAGTTGTTCTGTTTGGGTTATGAAAGAGTATGGTGTTGTGGATTCTTGGACTAAACAGTTCACCATTGACCTCGATATGCAATATTGGAAAGTGTTAGGTTTCTGGAAGAATGATCATATGTTAGTGCAGAAAATGCAATTACATGGTTCGATGCTCTTCTCATATGACCCTGAGAGCCAACAAGTGAACAATTTGGGGTTTTATAGAAGCACATGCTATTCTTATTCTTATGCT
Source organism: Quercus suber (assembly GCF_002906115.3). Lineage (NCBI taxonomy): Eukaryota > Viridiplantae > Streptophyta > Magnoliopsida > Fagales > Fagaceae > Quercus > Quercus suber. The sequence continues at coordinate 291,731 of NW_027069590.1, read as the reverse complement.
GATAATTATGTGGAGAATCTTGTCTTACTTGACAAACCAAATGATGTTATTTCCAAGAAGAAAGTGAGCAATAAGAGGAAGTGCAGGTAAAAAGGCTCGATTCAAGTATTCAACTCAAAATTTCAGCATTTACATTTCTCAGTTCTATCTTATTCTTGGTATATACTAGATATTTTTGCATTGCTATAAGTAAATATTAAGTTTCAAACCTCAACATATGGCTTTTGGATTTAAATTTTTCTTGAATGGATAAAAAGAGTAGTCATAATTTTTTAAATTTTTTTATAGGTAATGTAGCAAAATTTTATCAATTTAGAGAAAAAAAGAAAAAGAAAAAGACACAATGTACAAAAATAACACAAGTCCACAAACTCCTTGAAAGAGGAAAAAGACAGCCTGTTCAAGGCAGCCATCCAATCATACAACAATCACAGCAAAAACAGTTTCAACTACAATGATGTATGTTCTGTCCCCTCAAAAGTATTCCTATTTCTTGCCAAATAGTCCACATTAAACATGAAGGGATATCCCCCCAAATAATAGTGGACTGATGATGGCCAAAATCCCCATTGTGGTGGAAGAAGATGCTCTAAAGTGTGTTCAAAATTGTTAAATATGATTTTGTGGTTTTGGTTGATGACAGGATGAGTCATTTGCAAGCATGAAACAGTAAAGGCAAATGAAGACTTATGTTATTATCTTTTTCTATATGCTGAAAGCGTCAAATCCAATCCATATTCAGTATGAAAATTTGTTTCACTTCTATTTCATTAGGCATGCTTAAATTTTTCTGCTGTGATCAGCCGTTGCCTTCTAATACTGTGTTGTGTACCTGACATATTGTTTTTCATCAATGTAAAGTCAATAGAGTATAGGATTAGGCCAAACATAAGTTGCTGTAACCATGTAACTGTAGGTAGAGTCGTGTTTTGTTAGGGCTTTTATTGATTAAATGTGTTATGTTGTATTGAGTGTGGGAGTTGAATTGATCTGAGGTGACCCTAGTGACAACCTTAGGGTTTGTTTTAAAAATGTAAAAATAAAAAATAAAAAATAATGAGCAAAAGCCACTTTTGGTCATTAAATTTTGCCTCATTTTTCCTATTTAGCTGGAGTTTCTAAAGTATAATGGAATCCTTAAATTTTTAGAATTATATAATTAGGTCTACATTCTAATCTGGACACTGACATTTCATGTTGGGCATGTGTATGATTTAAAAAAGAAAGGGGGTTCTAAATGGTTTAGAAATTGTACACCAGTAGTCTAGGTGGATTACAAGTGCCATGTGACCACCATGATGGCTTATAATTGCTTCATGGTATTGACATGGAACAAAGAAAGAGGATAAGATTGTCCACTTTTCTGAACTTAAATTTGTTGTATAGTTCTCCATTCTAATGTTGGGAAAATACAAATTTGATTATTTTACAAAATTTTCACTATATTGAAACTCCAAGGTCGAAACTGCAAAATGGGAGAAACTCTAAGGACCATAAGTGGTGTTTGCCCAGAAAATAAGTATTGTTTTGTTTAGCTGAATTATATGAAGTAGATTACAGTCTATTGATTCACTTTGGTTGTTTATTGATGTGGAAAGATTATTGACATTAATGGGTAAGGAGGTTAAATTGGACCTTGTATATTACTTCTCCAATAATTTTTTTGGCTTTTCTATGGAAAATTGATTAGGATTTTGCAGAGAGGACTTTGGAATAGAATTATGAGTATAGAATAGGATTGTAATTTTGACCTTTTTTTCTATAGAAGTTTTATTTTACTGATCAAACAAATATATGATAGTATTATTTGATTATTAAATGGCCCAGTTTGCTGTAGGGAGAAAATTAGATCTATGTTTCTGGTATATTATATAGAAATTAGAAGGAAGATGATGTAAGTGTAAGCAATCACAGCTTAGGTTTCTTTAGGCAATTGGACTTAATAAAACAAGGTAATCACACCCTCAAAAAGAACCAAAGCTATTGGACTCTTTCATTCAACTTCTAGAGGAATTGGAATTTTGGGCCAAAAAGGAAAGCAATATAATAAATTTTTTTAATAAAAAAATGCTGGAAACTACTTAACTATTAGAATTATGGCTCAATGATTAAATTCACTATTTCTTAACCGTTTAAGTTTTTGAGAGAGTTGAATTTTTTTTTGGGGGGGTAGTTCAGAATTTCCTTCCATCTTTTTTATTTGGAAGCAACCAATTTCTTCCTTTATGTTTCGTAAATGTGCAAATACCCCAATTCTGTTATCACCTCAGTTAATTCTAACAGAATCTAGAATATTCTTTTGTGGAACACTTGTAAATTTTCAAAAATTATGTTGACTAAAGAACAAATGGTTAAAAAGAATTTTTTTTGGATATAAAATGAGGAATAGGTGGCTTTGTGCCTAAAAGGATCCCAATAATTGACAGAAGTATATGTCGAAGATTAGGTGTTAGACAATTTTTTTTGTAGCATGGTTGTGACTGATTTGGTGGTGGTTGAGCTAGTAGTCATGTGCTTGTGGTAAAAAAAAAAAAAAAAAAAAAAAAAAAAGAACAATTTGCAAATAGAAAGTGGGGCTGGTGAATCACGTATCCCCTGCATGCTGCTTTCAAATTGTTGCAGCTTCTGTGCTAGCTAGATGCTGTTTGCTGCTAGTAGGTTTTTGACTAATCCTCTAGGTGGAGTGTAATATATTTGCCTGAGAGTTTGTATGCACCACTTCCTGGTGTAATTTGCTAGTTTGGGGGGAGGTGGTTCTGTTTAATTTTCAAAATGGGGTTTGCAGTTTGTTTGCTTCTGGTTGGTGTTTTGGACTTCACTATATATATATATAATCATTGTACTTTGGCTGTCTGTTTCATGGATAATCAGGGGAAAGAAATGAATTTCAGGATTATTTTCTAATATGTTTGATAATACAAGGAAATTTGCCTTTACTGTTTATTGATTATTTATTTGATTTTGGTGTTTTATATGTATTTATTTGTTGATTATCTTTTTTTTTTTTTTTTTGATAAGTTGTTGATTATCTTTATTACTACTACAATAATAATAATAATAAAAATAGTGCAAATACAATTATTTAAAAAGGGGTAATTGATTGGAATCATTAGTTGGTTGGATTCTTTGTACCGTAGAATTGGCAGTCCTTGGACAGCACTTGGTTAAGGGTTCTTATAGTTTAGTTTATATGGTTTGTAATGTGACACAATTCTTGTCTATTATTGTTGTATTGGTAATGTGATTGTTGTTAGTGGTGATTTTAGAATATGGTTGGTAATAGGAGAAATTTTATTTTGCTAATGATTTTATAAATTGAAGATGAGTATTTTTTATGATTGTCATTTGTGTTGCAGATAACAATAATACATTGGAGGACTGAAGGATGCAGTCGCGTAATGTGGCAGTAGTTTTTTTTTTTTTTTTTCCTATGGCTCTTTGTCAGCCTTTTTTTTTTTTTTTTTTGGGAAATGATCATTTTAAATTTTAGACAAAAATGTGAAGTGCACTTTCTAAGTTTAGAATAATTTTCCTTCTCAAAAGAAAAAAATTTTAGAATAATTTTAATTTTTTTTTTATAAACAAAGATATTTTATTAGACGACAAGATTACTTCGTGTTCAAGATGATAAACAAAGAACCCAAAAGAATTGCACATGAATGAAGTGATTCCATAAAGTCTAAATGGAAATGCAACTAGTAAGACCCCACACATGAGACCAATTAAACTTAGTTCAAATCATCAATAATTCCAACTTAACATAAGAATTTTGACTATTAAGAATTTATGGTATAATGTTGCAGTTGTAGATTGGTGCTATATGTATTCAAGGGTGGAACTATAGCAAGGTGGCCCTCCCAAAATTTTTAAAAATGATTTTTATATTATGTATAAGTATTAAAAACTTTAAATATTTTGCTACAAAAATAGATGTTGGCCCCCCAAATGTTTGAGTTAATTTAATGATGCTTTTAAAAACCAATAGAATTTGTCAATTGGTCTAGTAGTTATAAAGACAAGGTAGTTTTTGTTTTTTCTAATTCGGTTTTTCATACATGTTTAATATCAAACTAGACAAATTTTGTATACTCATTGGAGTTTAAAAGATGATAAGTTCCTTTAAAAAATTATCTTGCGAATATACATGTGAAAGTTGTTAATTTTATATACAATATATTTATAAATTACGACCTACTCTAGTATCAAAATATTAATGTCTATATTTGTGTATGTGCATTTACATATGTGTGTAATGAGTTATCTTAACTTGAAACTAATATATTAGTACCTAAATTTGGCCTCCCAAACAAAAAATCCTCGCTCCGTCCCTGTATGTATAAAAAGAAAAGGGAATTGATGAATCATCTTCTTCTTCATTGTCCTAATGCTTATGAATTATGGTCTATGGTGTGGACTCTATTTGGTCTTCTATGGGTTATGCCGCACGGTGTCTATGATTTATTTTCGAGTTGGCAAGGTTCCTTCGGTGGGCATTGGTGCATTGATTTATGGAGTGATACCCCATATTGTGTCCTACGGTGTATTTGGAGTTCTTCCTTTAATCTTTTTCCTTGTTCTATTTTTTTTTTTTATAAATGTTTGATCTTTGTAATTTATGTGTTTGATAACTGTTATCCATGCACACCCCCGGTGTACCTGGACTTTTGATTAATACAATTCCGTTATTTATCAAAAAAAAATATATATAACTATTTTTTATGATAACCACATAAGATATAACAAGTCAAAATTCCAAATATTTGAGTGACGTTTTTCGAACTAATTCCTCTAATCTACCTTCCCTAGTAATAGCCATTGGATCTCAAAAGGCTCTAAAGACTACATTCTATAAAACATATGAAATGGATCAACAAATGGTCCATAGTCTCACCATTTATGTAGGTGCATGCATAGAACACCTCCCATACTACTTTACAAATGAAAAATAAGGTCCTTCTTCGGGTCTTAACACATTAAAGACTCTTCTATTTTACCCCAAATAACCTCATACTAAGAACGAACATCAAAATGACCACTCCCCTTGAATTTTCATCTCATCCTATCTGTTGCTAACCTCTTGGGGATATTTGAGTAGAGAAGATCTGAAAAGAAAATTCATTGACTCCAATTTTTAAACATGAAAGCCTTTTAATAAATCTCACATTCTAGCTCCATTACACCCCATCTAATGGACCATTCATGATTGACTTAAATGAAACATCCTTGTTCACTGAATAGGCATATAAATCAGGGTGCAACTCTTCTAGAGAATGATTCCTGTGCCAATTAGCATGCGAAAACCTTACTCAAGTAAATAAAAAATGAGGATAAGATTGTCCACTTTTCTGAACTTGAATTTGTTGTATAGTTCTCTATTCTAATGTTGGGAAAATACAAGGATACATAAAGGAAGAAAATGGAGTAATGGGTGAAACTTTAATGACCAAATTGGATTATTCTACAAATTTTAACTATTTTGAAACTCTAAGGTCGAAACTGAAAAATGGGAGAAAACTCTAAGGACCATAAGTGGTGTTAGGGTTTTGCAGGGAGGACTTTGGAATAGAATTATGAGTATAGAATAGGATTGTAATTGAGACCCCTTTTTTTCTGTAGAAGTTTTATTTTACTAATCAAACAAATATAGGATAGTGTTATTTGATTATTAAATGGTTCGGTTTGCTGTAGGGAGAAAATTAGATCTATGTTTATGGTATATTATATAGAAATTAGAAGGAAGATGATGTAAGTGTAAGCAATCACAGCTTAGGTTTCTTTAGGCAATTGGACTTCACACCCTAAAAAAGAACCAAATCGTTTGGACTCTTTCATTCAACTTCTAGAGGAATTGGAATTCTGGACCTAAAAGGAAAGCATTTTATTCAATTTTTTTAATAAAAAAATGCTGGAAAGAGTTGGAATTTTTTTTTTTTTTTTTTTTAGTTCAGAATTTCCCCCATCTTTTATCTTTTGGAAGTAACCAATTTCTCTCTTTATGTTTCGTATTTGGGAAGCAACCAATTTCTCCCTTTATGTTTCGTAAATGAACAAATACCCCAATTAGTAACATTTATAAAAAAAAATATTACTACCTCAGTTAAATCTAATGGAATCTAAGATATTCTATTGTGAAAGTTCTAAACTTAACCCAGCCCAAATAACCTAACTCGGATAACTTAAAACTGGGAAAACTTAACCCTTTTAACTAACCTAAGTTAAATAGAACTTAACCCAATTCTCCTCAGCCTCACTCACACCTAAACTGATTTTTTTTTTTTTTTTTTTTTGAATTAGTCAGTTGGATGTAGGGGTGGCAAAATAAGCCCAAACCCATTTGTCCACCCAAATCCGCCCACTCTAACTGAATCCAAACCCACCCAATTATTAATTGGGTTAAATGGGTATTAACCCAATTAGACCCAATGATTATTGGGTTTTAATTAAAAACCCACTGGGCCCCATTTAACCCAAAAATATTATCCCCAAATTCAAGTCAGTCCTTCCCATTAAAAAAAAAAAAAACCCAGCCCTTACGTTTCAAGGTTTCACAGGGTTTTCTCTTTTTCCCTCATTTTCTCGGCCCCCAATCAAGGTTTAGTCGGAAACCCAACAGTTTCATTGAGAGATTTTCAGATCTGAGAAAAAAAAAATTGCACAAAAAAAAAATCGAACACCAAAAAACCCATGCGAAGAACCAAAAAATGCCAGCAAAAAAAAAATAAATAAATATCGAAAACCCACAAACCGAGCAATCCAAAACCCATGAACCCAGAATTCTCGCCGTCGCCGATCATGGCACCGTTTTTCTCTCGCGAACCGCTCGAACTCGCTCCAGATCCAACACCGCACAACGAAACCGAGTCCTCCATCAACATCGACGACGACAAGGAGTCTTCATATTCCTCGCCATCATATTGGTTCACCTGATCTTGACCGTCGATCTTCTCGTTAGCCATAGCAAATCTCTGAGAAAAAAAATTTTAAAATTTCCTGGAAGGTTCGAATCAAATCTCAATCGGAAATCAAACAGAGAGAGTAGAACTGAGAGTTGTTTGGTCAGAATTAAAGTGGGGAGGCAATGGAGGAGAAAGAAAAAGAAATTTTAGATCCAAGAAAAGTTTTTTCTTTTTCCTGGGAAAGTCTTTTTTCCGGGAAAGTAGAGTGGAGCCAAGAAAGTATTGGGTTTTCATTTTAATGGCATTTTGGTAATTCAGTTAATTGGGTAATTGAGTGAGTTAGGGTTTACCCATAATAATTGGGTTGGGTTGGATTTGGGTTAGAATTAATTAATTAAATGAGTTTTAATGGGTAAATGAGTTTTATATACCCAACCCAATTATGCCCACCCCAAACTCACCCAAACCCACCCATTTGACACCCCTAGTTGGATGCCACATCTGCCTTCGCTGGCGGTGGGTTACTGTTTCCTCAGCAAACTCAGCTCTTCGGCAATGGGAAGTCCTCTCTCTCTTAATTTTTTGATTCTTTAATTGCGTTTAATTTGTTGGTCAAGGCCAGAGTCCCTACTTCTTTGTTCATGCCTAACATGCTTGATAAATTGGCCCAGTAATTGTGTTGAGTACATCACAACCCGTAGGTGCTACCGAGGGTAAGACAGCTAGCTAACACGCAAACTTGTCAAACACAAGTATACAATTTTTTATTTTATTTATTTATTTATTTTTTACTTATAAAAAATAAGAATCTATTGATATGATGGAGATGTTAGTATATATCTTATAGATTATATATATATATATATATTTTTTTTTTTTTTTTTGTTTCCTTGAACCATGTTAGAGAGCTGAAATGATGGAGATGTAGTATATATCTTATGGATTAATTATACTTTTATTTTCCTTGAACTATGTTAGAGAACTATTGTTATGTTTCCTTTTTTCTTTTTTTCTTTTTTTGGGATAGATAACAAGAATAATATTATTTATGAAAAAGAAGAAGAAAGGAAAATACATGGTGTTCATGATGAGGAACACAGAAAAGCAAAAACAGAAAACAAAGAGGAAAAAAAAAATCAAGAGTCTATTCTAAGAGTAAAAATAAACTTTATAAGAAAGGAACAATCCGTAAAACCCCAGCACTAAGACCAATCAAAAAGACTATGCTGGCAGCTTGGCACAAATCTTTTAACTCAATCAACATCTTCTCAGTGTTCTCAAAGGAGTGATGATTTCGTTCCGTCCGTACAATCCACATCAAACAACCTAGAATCAAATTTCAAATATATGAACTATGGTTTCCAAGCCTGTGTCTCCAACAAAATAACAATCCTGCCTCAAAGCTTGGCATGACCCTCTCATGGTTTTCTTGGATAGGTTTAATGATTTTCTCTCTTCCCTTTCATGGTACCTTTTCTATCCATTTGGATTGTTAGAACTGATGTGATGCAATCTCTGTCATTATGTGAGTTTCATAAGAGAAACAATGTGCTGCAGGAAAGAGGGGTGTTTTTGAACTAATTCTTCGAATCTACATTCCTTGGTAATAGGCGTTGGATCCCAAAAGGCTCTAAAGACTATCCTCAATAAAACATATGAAATGGATTAGCAAATGGTTCACAGTCTCACCATTTATATAGGTGCATACAACACCATACATACTATTTTCTAAATGAAAAAGAGGCCCTCCTTTGGGCATTGATGCACTAAAGACTCTTCTATTTACCCCAAATAACCTCATATTAAGAACAAACATAAAAATGATCAATCCCCATGAATTTTCATCTCGTCCTATCGGTTGCTAACCTCTTGGGGATATTTGAATAGAGAATATCTAAAAGAAAATTCATTTACCCCGATTTCTAAACATGAAAACCTTTTAATAAATCTCACATTCCAACTCCATTGCACCCCATTTAATCTTCTATCCATGATTTAATTAACTGAAACATCCTTATCCACTGAAGAGGCATATAAATCAGGGTGCAACTGTTCTAGAGAATGATTCATGTGCCAAATATTATGCAAAAACCTTACTTGAGAGAATAAATTTATCCCAATTTTACCTTTTAATCATTCTCCATAAGTTACACCCATGCATCCCTCTAACTTATTTTGAAATATAACCTCCCCATTGATGTCTGAATTTTACAATTTTGGGCATTAACCATAATGTTTGAAATCAATTTTAATATGTCAATATTTCGTCCATTTTATTAGTTAATTAAAGTGGCGCTTAAATTTTTTGCCTTTGATTCTATTCATATGACTTTTTAATTTAATTTTATTAATTCTATTTTTTTTAGTATGGCAATATAACACGTTGATTAACAATTGTATTTTCAATAGGACTTAAATTTTGTATCAAAATTTGATATAATTACTTTTCATTGGAATATTATTGAATTAATATAATATAGAGTGTATATATTTAGAAAGTCAATATGTGTCATTTGAAATTGTGTTTTAAATTACAACATATGAAAAAATCCCACAATATATTGCCCTTGAAATTCATAAATAAATTACATGATTACTTGCATTATATGGTAAAATAAGACCAACCCATCCATCATGGCATTGTAAAGTCATCTAAATATAATCATATGAAACCACCATTTTGTTGATCTTGTCTCATAAACCAAAAGTATCATCCATACAGTTGATAAGATCTTTAAAAGGTAACATATGATAGAAAATTCTAGTAGACTGCCCTCAACGTTGAGATCAAGATATATATTTTTTTTTCTAGAGAGTGTACATGTTCAACCAAGAGGAATTAATTAAGGAATAGTTAATCACTATCAACCATGTGAGTTTTCTCTTTAATTTTCCTGGTTTCTCACTTTTCAGAATGAAGATGACATTGGCATATACAAACTACAACGATTGTAGAGTAGTTATGCAAAACTATTTAATACATTATTATTCAAAACTTTGTACAGATAAATTCAACCTCTTGTTCCATGTGTTGTATATAGTTATGGAATTTCAAAGTTTATTCTCCACTTAAGCTTGCATTACAAATACCAATGACTTAATCATAGAAACCAACACTATTGAGAAGCTTATGTGGTGTAGTGCTTTAGCTGGTGCTAAATGTTGTAATAGAAGCTATGCAATTTCAAAACTTGCAAAGAGACTAAAATGGGAAAATGAAAAACAAAATATTAATTCAAAAATGTTAAATGAAATAAGCATTGCATATATGAAATATTTAAGTAAATAATGGGATGCCACAAAGGATGTCATTATTGGTATCACTTGAAGTCTTGAACCCCCAAAAATTAATCTAAGGGGCTAGATATAAGGATAATTGGAATAATAATAAGTGCCAACAAAAATTCGTAAGCTTCAATAACTGATTGAGCTTGATTGTTTCCAACAACAAAACATTTATAAATTAGTTTAAAAGGAACATTGGTTGCTTCAAATAAAATTTTTTGGTTCTTTTGATGTTGGCAATTGTCCCCATGTTATGTTTGTTTTTGCTTTTTTTCCTTCAATAAAATCTTGCAATTCATCAACAACAAAAAAATTACTTGTATAGTTTGGTCATTTTTTTATTATTTTTATAATTAGAAACTTTTATAGTTTTTTAGCTTTTCAAGTCATGTCTATAAAATTATACAAAAAGTGTAAAATATAGTTTTACATCTATCGAACGTTGCAAACCCACATACCCACATCGAACATCTTATTTCTACTACTAACAAAGCAAGTTTTTTTCCCCTTCAATCTTATTCTTGCAATTACTTGCTATTGTGTATTTAAAATAAAAGGAAACCTCCAATTAAAAAAATACTGGAGGTAAGCCAAACCCTACAAAAAGAGAGTGCATATGCAAATGTGACCAATAGAAACAAAAGCAATAGAGACAAAAATATTTAAATCAAAACCCTCACCGTAAGGAGCTGTAAGCCTGTAATTCATGTGATATGTATATGGCATTTATGGACATAAACTTAAGAAACTTCTCCCAACCATTACATGCCACAAAAACATGTGAAGCTTATAGGAGAATAGGGTGCCCAAGTTTAGAAATAGTGTTCAAAAGTATTCTCCCCATTGATTACTTGCTACCACACATCTACAAGAAATTTCATCAAGTATATGTCATGCAACAATAACCAAAAAAAAATTATCGACATTCCACATGGGATAAAATAGCAAATGGGTGAAAATTAAAATGTTTTTATTGACAAAAAATTGACAAAAAATCGGGTCTAAAGATTGATCTCTTTTTCAACATGTCTCTTTTGTTTTTGCATTGTCTAGTTATCTAGTTTTCTCAATAGATTAAATTAGATGGAGAAAGGAGGAACCGAAAGCACGAAAAAGAAATTAGGAGAGACAAATTGGTTACCTGGTTGATTGAAGAAGAGCAAAAAAGACCGTAGCATTACTAAGTCTGATGGTGTTTCGATAGCTTCTGTAGAAGTGGAGAGGGGGCAACTACAATATATATATATATATATATAAATCAATAAAGAGAGAATAGGAATTGAGATCAAAGAATTGAAGTAGTGCTGAATTGTGGTTAAAATGGATTTAATAAGGTGGTGGAAAAGTGGGGTGATGTTATCCCTTTGTTTGATGGAGAGAGAGACCAAGGAGGACGGTTAATTGAGAATTGGAATAGTTAGCCGGTTGGGTTAATGGAGTAAAGGGGGAAGATGAGTGGGTTACACTCAGTCATTATGGAAAGGATTCTACATATTCTATCCAAAAAAATAAAAATAAATTGAGAAAGTTGAAAAATAGGAAAACATTCAATGGATAGTTTGGTTTTTTTTTTTTTTTTTTTTTTTTTAAAAAAAGTCATGAGAATATGTAAAGTCATCATATATTTTGCATTCTTTTAAAAAGATAATAAATTAACCAAAAAAAAAAAAAAAAAGATGACATGAATAATGACGTGACTCAACTAAAGCGTAACAATAATAAATACTACGCTTTAACTTTTAGTAATATATAAATATAGATAGGACCCTAGCTAATATGATATATATATATATATGTGCTTTTTTTTTATTCTATATTTTCATGGGATAACTACAAACATGTAAATTAGAAATCCTAATTACAATGGATTATAAAAAACACTTAAATTAGAAATCCTAATTATAATAGGATACAGTGATGTATATATTCGATCACAAGGCCGACAACAAGACCTATAAATTGAAACTTTTCTCGACACTCTGAATTCGGAATAGCCGAAAATTAAAAAAAAAATAGATAAAAAAAAAGATACGGAATGACGGAGTATCTGCCATACGACGTGTTGTTGGAGATCCTGCATAGACTACCCTTGAAATCTTTAATCCGATTCAGTTGCGTTTCCAGATCATGGAATTCTCTAATCACAAGTCCTGCCTTCATCAATTCCAATCTCACTCGATCACACTCCAACTCCAACAAATTAATCGTTAAGTATTTGGATGTTACACCCCATGTTGTAGATGGTTACGAATTAATTCACGAAGAAGACAATGACAATAATGACTCCTCATCTGAACAAATTCAAGAGCTTGAGTTCCCGAGTAGTTTTCGTTGCAATTTTCAAATAGTCAGTTACGTTAATGGATTGTTTTGCCTGTATGAACAAAGCCGCTATATTGTTTGGAATCCCTGCATTAGAAAATTTATTGCCCTTCCCAAGCCTTCGGTTACGGCCTCCTTTGCTTGTTATCTAGCGTTTGGGTTTGATTCAAGGACCAATGATTATAAGCTGGTGAGAATTGTACTTCAATCTAAAAATATTAGCGCCAAAAAACCTCTAGTTGAGGTTTACTCTGTTAACGAGGGATATTGGAGATTAACGAGTGGTGGGGACTCATTTCCGGCTGGGGTTTATATTAGTGATTGGTCCCTTTCAACAGCAGTTTCTTTAAATGGAGTTGTTTATTTTGCGGCATATTACTGTGATGTCCGGGGTTCAATAGTTTTGTCATTTGATTTGGGTGATGAGGTTTTCCGCGCAATATCCCTGCCGAAAGGTAATTTCAGATTCGAGGCTGATATTGATATCTCGGTATTCAAGGGATTGCTTTCTCTAACATGTTATGAGTATAAGGGCGAGCGTTGTATAGGCGTCAAGTGTTGTTCAGTTTTTGTGATGAAAGAGTGTGGCATTGTTGATTCTTGGACTAAACTGTTCACTATTGACCTCAGTAGGCAATTGTGTAGAGTGTTAGGTTTCCGGAAGAATGATCATTTATTAGTGCAGAAAAAACTATTACTTGGCTGGGAGCTCTGTTCATATGACCCTGAGAGCCAACAAGGGAAGACTTTGGGGTTTTGTAGAAGCCCATATTATTCTTTTGCTGATAATTATGTGGAGAATCTTTTCTTACTCGACAAACCTAATGATGCAGTTTCCAAGAGGAAAGTGAGCAAGAAGAGAAAGTGCATGTAAATAGGCTCGATTCAAGTATTCAACTAGTATTTTATTCTATTTCAGCATTTACATTCCTAAATTCTATTTTATTCGTGGTATATACTAGATATTTTTGTGTTGCTATACTTAAATATTAAGTTTCAAACCTCAATATATGGCTTTTGGATTTAATTTGTTCTTGAATGGATATAAAGAGTGGTCATAATTTTTTTACTTTTTTTTAATAGGCAATTTAGCAAAATTTTATTATTTTAGAGGAAATAGAAAAAAAAAATTAGAATAATTTTGAGACAAAAATGTAAAGTACACTTTCTAAGTTTAGAATAATTTTTGTTTTTTTTATAAACAAAGATATTTTATCAGTAATGCTAGAGATACAAAGTTTTTTACAAAAATTTTTACAAACTGCTGATCTGGTGAGTGGTTATAATTAATAATTGAAAAAGTGATAGTAATAGTGGGCCTAGATGAAAACCTATAAGATGTTAAATGCATCAATAGTTTATAAAAATGTTGTAAAATAGCTTATGGTTGTAACATTCCTCATATTTTATTAGAAGATAAGATTACTTTGTGTTCAAGATGATAAACAAAGAACCCAAAAGAATTGCCCATGAATGAAGCAATTCTATACAATCTAAATGGAAATTCAACTAGTAAGACCCCACACATGAAACCAATTAAACTTAGTTCAAATCATCAAATGATTCCAACTTGACATAAGTTTTTTTTTTTCTTTTTTAAATTTTTTTTTTATAATGTATAGTAAGAAATATAATTATTTCTAATGATAGCTGCGTAAGATATAATGAGTGAAAATTCCAAATATTTGAGGGACGTTTTCGGACTAATTCCTACAATCTACCTTCCCTAGTAATAGCCATCGGATCCCAAACAACTCTAAAGACTACCTTCTATAAAACATATGAAATGGATCAACAAATGGTCCACAGTCTCACCATTTATATAAATGCATACAACACCCTCCATACTACTCTTCAAATGAAAAATGAGGTCCGTCTTCAGGTCTTTTCCCATTTAAGACTCTTCTATTAATTTTACCCCAAATAACCTCATACTTAGAACGAACATCAAAATGACCACTCCCCTTGAATTTTCATCTCATTTTTATCGGTGGCTAACCTTTTAGGGATATTTGAGTAGAGAAGATCTTAAAGAAAATTTATTTACTCCAATTTCTAAATCTCACATTCCAATTTATTAAAAAACCTTTTGATTAATCTCACATTCCAACTACATCGCACCCCATCTAATCGACTATCCATGATTGAGTTAATTGAAACGTCCTTGTCCACTTAATAGACATATAAATTTGGGTGCAACTCTTCTAGAGAATGATTCCCATGCCAATTATCATGCCCAAAACCTCACTCAAGTGAATAAAGTTATCCCAATCTACCTTAATCGTTCTCCGTCGGTTACACCCATGCGTCCCTCTAACTGATTTTGAAATTTAGCCTCCCCATTGATGTCTGAAGTTTACAATTTTGGACATTAACCCAAAATTTTAATGTCAATATTTCGTCTATTTTATTAGTTACGTTAAGTGGCTATTAAATTCTACGTCTCCAATCACATCTCATATTCACTAAAATGTATTTAACCTCAGGCGTGTTTTTGACAAAAGATCTTTTAAATTTCAACTAATTTGATATGATTTTTTTTTTTTTGACGAAATAAGATTTTAATTTTTATTGAAATTAAAAAGGAAAATAAAAGAAAAAGAAAAATAAGGTTATTACTTTTTTTTTTTTTATAAGGAAGAATATTATCCTATAATTTTTTTTTACATTAACTTATTTTTTTAGATATTTACACTTTCTTCAACCTTACATTTTCATCTTCCCACTACCCTCTACTTTAATATTGCTATTCATCTTTCCCTCCATCTTCCTTTATTTGTCTCTTCTTATCCATTCCCTCTTACTATAAATTTGTCACTCTTTTCCATTCTTTGCATAGTTTTCTCTCACAAAAAGGTTCTCTCTCTCTCTCTCTCTCTCCCTCTCTCTCTCTCTCTCTCTCTCTCTCTCTCTCTCTCTCTCTCTCTCTCTCTCAATGTTTTGGTGGATTTTTATTTTTTATCGCATCTCCGCTTTAGGTTGATAAATTTTTTGTGTTTTTAAGAACTCTAATTTAGGTTGATACGATTTAGTTTTTGTGTTTTAAGTTATTATTATTATTATTTTGACCTTTGATTATTAGATTTTATCTGATTACATTATAAAAAATTAAAGATAATAGATAAAAATAAAATAGTATTCCATTACATAGCATAATTTGGATAATTTAGTGTTTATTGTTATATCTTTTAATTTTTCTTATTTTTTCTTCTCTTCTATTTTACTCAATATTGAAATTCAACCACATCCTCCTTATCATTAAATTATTTATATTTTCTCTCTCTTTTTGTTTAAAAAAAAAAAATGTAATATTTTACTTAAATTCAAATAAAAGAAAATTGTGCTCATCAAATCGTACTCTTTTTTTTTTTTTTTTTTTTTTTTTTTTTTTTTTTTTTTACATTTACACTTTCTCCTTCTCTTTACTTTTTCATCTCCCCTAACATTCTACCTTGATATTACTCTTCCTCTTTCCTTTTATCTTCCTTTATTTTGTTTCTTTTTATTATCATCCATCTTAGTATAAATTTGTCATTCACTCTTCCATTCTTTACATAATTTTCTCTCACAAAAAAGTGGTTATTTCCCACTCTTTCTCCCTCAATTTTTTGGTGGATTTTTATTTTTTATTTTTCTTGCATCTCTATTTTAGCTTGATAAAGTTTTGTATTCTTTAGAATTCTATTTTGGTTGATGTAATTTAGTTTTTTGTTTTAAGTTTTTTATTTTTATTTTTTTATCACTTTGATTGTTAAATGTTATCATATTGGATTATAAACAATTAAAGATAGTATATAAGAATATACTATTATTATATTACATAGAATGATTTGGATAAGTTAGTGTTTACTATTATATATTTTATTTTTAATTTTTTTTTCTCATAATTTTATTCAACATTTGAATTCAGCCACATCCCCCATATATATAATTAAATTATTTATATTTCCTCTCCTTTTTAATTTTTAAATTTAAAATATAATATTTTGCCTAAATTAATAAATAAAATTGTCCTTATTAAGTGAAGTAATGCTAGGGAAACACTCATTCTCACACCCAATGCATCAAAGGAAAAATGAAATACAAAACAAATCAAGTTAGAAACACTAAATAAAAAAACTAATAATTCATATTTAATGTCATAGAATCATCATTAAATTTTGGATAACAATAGGTTGCCAATGGAGAGAGAGAGAGAGANATAAAATTAATTAGCCACTATAATTATGGAGTAGTAGTCTATAATTTTATGCATCCAAAAAAGTGGAATATATAGAGTTTTCTTAAAGGTATGTGTAAAGATTCACTATGTGTGTGTGTGTGTGTGTGTGTAAAGGTAAAAAAAAGATATTTTTAAGGTTTTTAATAACTTAAAAACTAATGAAAAACCAATGGTTATTAACTAAAATTATAATATTAATAAAATATTTAATGATACCATCCAACTCGCAGGTATACGACTAGTATACCATAAAGCTCCCAATTACAATCCTATTTTATATTCATGATTCTATTCCAAAGTCTTCTCTGCCAAACCATAATCAATTTTCCATTGAAAAGCCAAAAAAATTATTGGAGAAGTAATACAAGGTCCAATTTACCCTCCTTGTCCCATTAATGTCAATAATCTTTCCACATCAACAAACAACCAAAGTGAATCAATAGACTGCAGTCTACTTCATATAATTTAGCTAAACAAAATTATACTTAATTTTTGGGCAAACTCCACTTATGGTCCTTAAAGTTTCTTCTAATTTTCAGTTTCAACCTTAGTTTTCCCCAATACTCCATTTTCTTCCTTTTTATTATCCTTGTATTTTCCCAACATAAGAATAGAGAACTATACAACAAATTCAAGTTCAGAAAAGTTGACAATCTTTTTATTGACTTTACAATGGGGATTTTGGCTACCATCAGGCCTCTGTTATTCGGGGGCCTATCCCTCAATGTTTAATGTGGACTATTTGGCAAGAAATAGGGGTACTTTTGAGGGGACCGAGAGTACACCATTCTAGTTGAAACTGTTTTTGCTGTGATGTTGTATGATTGGATGGCTTCCTTGAGCAGGCTGTCTTTTTCCTCTTTCGAGGAGTTTGTTGAGCTCCATTTGTTTCGATGGAAAACTTTATGTAAAATAATTTTCTGTGTTTTTCATTGTTTGGTAACATAAAAAAAGAAGCGTTAAAAGAAAACTATCTTTTGTCAACATAAAATTATGACTTATTTTCAGAGATTGTTTTCCATTAAATTTTTTTGGAAAACAACTCTATCTCATAACAAGCTAAATAAAGGAAGTTAAGAGATTGCTTTTCAACTCATTTAAAGTTGCTACCAAACATTAAAAAATGAGATAGTTTTACAGAAAATACTTTTTGAAAAATTACTCATTTTCTAGAAACCATCATTTTCTACATTAATTTTGTTAGACTCTTCAGACTCTCTAATATACTAGTTGTGTAAATGGGATCTTTTTTATTTTATTTTATTTTATTTCTGTTTTCTCTAAAATAATGAAATTTTGCTAAATTACCAATAAAAAATTAAATAAATTATGACCACTCTTTATATCCATTCAAGAACAAATTAAATCCAAAAGCCATATATTGAGGTTTGAAACTTATATTTAAGTATAGCAACACAAAAATATCTACTATATACCAAGAATAAAATAGAATTTAGGAATGTAAATGCTGAAATTTTGAGTTGAATACTTGAATGAGGGGTATTTTTCAGAGTGTGATCGAGTGAGACCAGAATCGGAGTGTGATCGAGTGAGACTGGAATTGACGAAGGCAGGACTTGTAATTAGAGAGTTGCATGTTTGGAAATGCACCTGAATTGAATTAGGGATTCTGGGTAGTCTATGCAGGATTCCAGCAACACTTCGTATGGCAGATACTCCAACATTCCTTTTTTTTTTTTTTTTTTTTTTTTTTTTTTTTTTTTTTTTCAGCTTTACGCCTTTACCAAATTCAGAGTGTTGAGAAAATTTTCAATTTGAAGCACTTGTTGTGGGCCTGTGGAGACAATTAACTTTTACTAACAAAAAATATTTTTTTCCCCTAAAAAAATTGAAATTATATGTGCGTTGTAGGCCCCTACAAGTTCCTAAGTAAATAATACTAATAAGAAATTGGAAAAAAAAAAAGAAAAAAAAAAAACATATATATATATATATGTTAAAACCGACAAAGATGAATATGTAAAGTCAATAATCTATTTATATATATTTTTTGTAAAAAAAAAGGAATAAATAATAATTATGTGGCGAATGACGTGGCAATGAGGTGGCGCAACAAGAGCCCAACAGTAATAAATGCCACGCTTCAGCTTTTAATAATATATAGATATAGATTAGATAGAAAGAAGGAAGATGATCTAAGTGTAAGCAATCACAACTTAGGTTTCTTTAGGCAATTGGACATAATTAAAGAAGGTAACCACACCCTCAAAAAGAACCAAAGCTATTGGAGTTGGATTCTTTTATTCAACTTCTAGAGGAATTGGAATTCTATGCCAAAAAGGAAAGCAATTTAATCAAATTTTTTAATAAAAAGATTTTGGAAACTACTATAACACACAAACAAGTCAAACACAAGTATACAAATTTTTTTTTTTTTACTTATATATATATATATATATAAAATAAAAAAATAAATAAAAGAACCTATTGATATGATGGAGATGCAGTATAAATCAAAATTAGGGGCGGCAAAGTAAGCCCAAACCCATTTGCCCATCCAAACCCACCCACTCTAATTGAACCCAAACCCACCAAATTATTAATTGAGTTAAATAGGTATCAACCCAATTAGACCCAGTGATTATTGGATTTTAACTAAAAACCCATTGAAGCCCATTTAACCCAAAAAAAATATACTCAAATTCAACCCAGCCCTTCCCATATATATATATATATATATATAAAAGCCCCTTAGACATTTCAGTGTTTCACAAGGGTTTTCATTTTCCCACATTTTCTTGGCCTCCAATCACATTTTAGTCAGAAACCCAACAGCTTCAGGAGCTTCAAAGCTTTGGAGATTCCTCAGATTTTTGTCATTTCTCTCAAATCTTCGTCTCCTCAGAAAGCCCACCGGTAATTTTCAAATTTTCAATCTTTTTTCTTTCTTTCTATTCGTCACTTTGCACTATTTGGTCTTTGAGAAAGTTTAATCTCCATCAAATCCAGGAAAACAAGAAACCAAACCAAACCATAAATCAACCCAAGAAATAAACCCATAAACAGAATAACCAATCCATCTCTTGCAAACCCATAAATTTCACATGTTCAAATTCCTATTCCTTAATTTCCTCTTCAACCTCAATCTTAGATGTGCAAGATCAAATGGCAACAAAGCCACCGATCCCACTCCTAAATAAAATCAAACACTCGCTCCTCTCGTACTCTATGAACCACATGAACTCAAACCCAGTCTCCCAGAACCCCACGCTTGCCGGCACCACCACAACCACCATAAACCTCCTTCACCACCGCTTCCTCCTCCTCTAAACCCTCAATCTCCATGGTGCATCTATGCCTTCTCCAAGCTTTGATCCCAGAAAAAACCCTCGACCTCAAGCATTTTAGTGAGCCCAGGGTTGTTTCAATTCCAGTCACAAGGGTCAAGATCATGAACCCTGTTGCATCCGATGATTGCCATAGCAACAAGGGTCTAGCCATTTGATTTGAACCTACCTCCTCTGATGGATGAAGATTTTGGCATCAGTGATGATCTTCAAGCCAAAGCCGAACCACTCAAAGAGAAGTTAAAGCCAAAGCCGAACCACCTGATCACCGCCGATTGAATCTTAGCCCCTCTCTCTCTCTCTCTCTCTCTCTCAACCCGGATACAAATATTTGATTTTAAGATTTAAAAATTAGTCTAATTAAATTTTAAAAAATTATAAATTCAAAATTTCATTTTTAATTTTCTGACGTGGCTTTTTTTTTAAAATTAAAATGTTGATGTGTCATTTAAAAAATGCAAACTAAAATATTTGGTACTTTGGTCATTTTCACTTTAGGGTTATTTTGGAAATTTTGATAATTGGGTGGATTGAGGTTTACCCATTATAATTAGGTTGGGTTGAGT
Source organism: Quercus suber (assembly GCF_002906115.3). Lineage (NCBI taxonomy): Eukaryota > Viridiplantae > Streptophyta > Magnoliopsida > Fagales > Fagaceae > Quercus > Quercus suber. Next base: position 271,132 of record NW_027069590.1, on the reverse strand, counting down.
TTAGGTTAGAAGTAACTAGTTAAATGGGTTTTAATGGGTGAATGGATTTTATATACCCAACCCAATTATGTCCACCCCAAACCCACCCATTTGACACCCCTGATTCAAAATCAACATAACAATCATCCACACCACAACACGAAAGTGGCGCTAACAAAATTTAAAAAGGAAAAAAAAAAAAGAAAAAAAGAAAAAAAAAGACATCAATCAAAAGGAACAATACTATTATTCTAATCCTTACATTGAATTATTATGCGAGGATACCTAAACTAAATCATCCAACTTCTGTCAGTAAGTATATACTGTGAGGGGAGGAAAAGAGGAAGGAGGTAAGACAAAGAGGTTGGCATTAGCAAGCTAAAGGGTTGCCATTGAGAAATTGAAACCATTGCAAAATTGAAATGCTGAAGGGTTGAAACCGTGAAACTCAGTAAACCAAAAGGTAAGGAGTAAGAAAGTTGAAACCGCGAAACACAAAAGGTTTCCGTTAAAAAATTGAAGCCTTGAAACGCAGGCTTGGGTTTGAGCTTTATGGTGGAATTAAAACCATAAAAATTAGGTTTTACAATGGAGATAGGGCTGGGAATTATTGTCTTTTTCTTAGTATTTTAAAGTTGAGGAAAATGATTTTTGAATTGTAGGAAAAATTTAGGAAAAAAATGATAGTAATGACATGGCTACTAATGTAGTCAACATGAGCATAAAAACATTAAAAAATGCTACGCTTCAACTTTTAGATTTATATAGTTAGATATTGACTTAATAGGACTTTTTTTTTTTTTTGGGATGAAATGAGATTTTCATTTTTATTGAAATTGAAAAAGAAAAGAATAGAAAAATAAGGATATTTACTAAAGAACTTGCAGGGCCAACAACCATAGTTCTCAAAACCGGACCGAACCGGGAGATCGGACCATGAAAACTAGGAACTGGGATGAAAACTGATTTTTTAAGCATAAAAAACTGGGCATATGTAGCAATTCCGTGAACCCCTAAAACTGGGGTTGGACCACACAAACCGGTGGCAAGAACTGTGCGGTCCAACCCTTTAGCAATTTTTTTTTATTTATAAAAACAATTTAACACAATTTTATTCTACTTAATTAAATTATCCGTCTCTTACAAGGAATAAAAAAAATTATAATTAAAATCCTTCAAAGATATTCAACTTTACTTCAAAAATTAATCATAAATTTTAATGTTTTCATGGAGATTATTTTATTTTATTAACTTTCTTATTTAATTATTAAATATATGCTTGAAAATCATTAAATTTCCCTATCTCTTACAAGGAATAAAAAAAATTATAATTAAAATCCTTCAAAGATATTCAACTTTACTTCAAAAATTAATCATAAATTTTAATGTTTTCATGGTTATTATTTTATTTTATTAACTTTCTTATTTAATTATTAAATATATGCTTGAAAATCATTAAATTTCCCTCACATATATAGATATATTAATCAATTTTGCTAGTTTTATAAATTTAATATCTATATTTAGGCTTTAATTAATTATTAGATTAATTATGACGTCATCACGGTTCGACCCCGGTTCAACCTCAAAAACTTTGAACATCTCCCTTTTACAGTTCAATGAACGATCCGGGTTTGAAAACCTTGCCTACAACACACATACTATTTCAAATTTTTTTAAGGAAAAAAATATAATTTTTGTCAGTGAAATTTAATTGTCTGTCACAAGACTATTGTGAAAATACGCCCACTAAACGCAAAATTAAAGAAGAGAGAAGAAAATAATAGACATAAGGATTTACATGGTTCCTTATAGACATAATAGTAGCACACAAGTACTCTCACAATACCCAAGCCCTAAATACACCATTAACTCTTTCACACAAATAATAAAGCAACCTATTGTATTTGCACTAGTCTAATATATATATATATATATATAACAGAAGTACTAAACGAACTAGGACTTGAATTCCTATATTACTGTGCACGAAACCAAAACCAAGTAGAACTTTGTTTTCTACTATCACTAGGATAAAGCCAAACCGACTTTAGCAATCCAAATAAAAGTCACATGCACAACAACCCACAAGGCACACAACAAGTGCTTCAAATTGAAAATTTTCTCGACACTCTAAATTCGGTAAAGCCGAGAAAAAAAGAGAGAAAAGAAAGATACGGAATGACGGAGTATCCGCCATGCGATGTGTTGCTGGACATCCTGCATAGACTACCCGTGAAATCCCTAATCCGATTCAGGTACGTATCCAAATCATGGAACTCTCTAATCACAAGTCCTGCCTTCATCAATTCCAGTCTCACTCGATCACACTCCAATTCCAACAAATTAATTGTTAAGTATTCGGATGTCAACATGGGTTACAAATTAATTCCCGAAAAAGACAATGACAATAATGACTTGTCATCTGAACAAATTCAAGAACTTGAGTTTCTGAATAGTTTTGGTCGCAATTTTAAATTAGTCGGTTACGTTAATGGATTGTTTTGCCTTTGCCTTTATGAACCAGGCCGCTATATTGTTTGGAATCCCTGTATTAGAAAATTTATTGCCCTTCCCAACCCTTCCGTTACGGACTCCTTTGCATATGATCTAGCGTTTGGATTTGATTCGAGTACCAATGATTATAAGCTGGTGAGATTTGCATTTCAATATAAATATCTTAGCTCCAAAAAACCTGTGGTTGAGGTTTACTCTGTTAACGAGGGATCTTGGAGAATAACGAGTGGTGGGGACTCGTATCCGCCTTGGGTTTATATCAAGGATGATTTCCTATCAACAGCAGTTTCTTTAAATGGAGCTGTTTGTTTTGCTGCAGATTGGTGTGATGGCCTCGGTTCAATACTTTTGTCACTTGATTTCGGTGATGAGGTTTTCCGCGTGATATCCTGGCCAAATGGTAATTTCAAATTTGAGGCTGATATTGTTATCTTGGTATTCAAGGGATTGCTTTCTCTAATATGCCATGAGTATATGGGTGAGCGTTGTTCCATAATCAATAATATATGATATTAGAGCAGAAGATCTTGAATTCTTGTAAAGCTATATCCTAATAATTTAAACTTTTGAGACAATCGTTAATTTAATACTAAATATAAAAACCTTAAATGAACTAAGAAATTCTTGTCCATTGAACATGCGTATAAATCAAGGTGTAACTTTTTCTATAGAGTGATTCCTACCACAAATATATGCCAAATCCTTACATGGGTGACATTCCCCACCTTAAAACACAAACTAAAGAATATTATCCCAACTGATTCTAATACTCCTTTATATTATTATTATTATTATTATTGTACGGCCCCCGCACCGTATCCTATATTGGGCCTTGGATCCTGGCCTGGGTATATGGCCCATGAGGCCAATCCCCTTCTACCCGGCGGCCCACCCCCGGGCCACGCGTACTGCAAGCCCGAGCCTTGCCTCTTCATCGTTTCTCGGCAACACCTTCCCGAGCAGTGATAGATATTTGACTCTCGAGATGCCCCGCGCTGTACCTACCCGGCCGTGCCACGGAAGGGCACCGCTGCTGAGAACTATCGTAGAGGTGGGAACCAAGTTCCAACGCCACCCTCACCGTTTCCCACTCCTACCTGACCACCCACTTACGATCGATAATACTGGACCGCCGGTGGCACTCATTGGCAAGTAATTATGACCTCCCCACTAAACTCTGGACTATAAATACAAGAAGTTTTGAGAAGAGAAGGGTGGGAAAAAAAAAGGAGGGGAGAGAAGAGTGGCAATAGAAAAGTGACACAGAAAACAGTTGAGGGGAGGAAGAGGAAGTAGTGTGTTGCCGAGAAAGAGAAAAGTGATCTCATTGAGTTCTTAGTTGGAGAACTACCCATAGTAGGAAATTCAGCCCACCAAACAAATAAGTTGTGAGCCCAAGTGGGGCTGAGCCCATAGGCCTCATTTGCGACCCGCACAATTATTATTATTATATAGATTTGAATTCACAACTTGAATTACTTTTTTTCCATCCATAACAACCGACCACTTAAGATTTGTTGTGAACATAACATATCTCTAAAAAAAAAGTTCATGAACTCTATTCTTTTATCATTATTTTAAAAAAAAAAAAAAAGAGTAATTTCTTTCTTTTGTAAATTATTTTTTATTAAAAAAAATCTCAAAAATAGAAATGGTCTCCCAACTATTTTTTTTTTTTTTAAATTGTTCTTAAAAATAGGAGCCAAACACGTATAATATAAAAATTAATTAAAAACTAGTTTTAATTTCAATTTTTTGAAAATTATTATCATACTGTTTTGAAAACAAAAGCAAAAACGCCTACCAAATTGACCTTTAAGTTTACAATTTTGGATTTATCAAAAAAAAAAAAAAAGTTTACAATTTTGGACTTTAAGCCTTAATGTTTGATATAATTTGTCATATCAATTTGTTCATTCCTATTAGTTACGTAACATTAAATGCTTCATCTCCAATCTCATCTCATATTCTATGTTCATTTTAATCTTGTGCTTGCCTCAATTTTTTGTTAAAAGTCCTTTTAAATTTCAATCAATTTGCCAAGAATCTTGTAACTTAATTAATAATTCTTTTTACACAAAATACTTGGAGTTCTATGACGAAAAGAGTTGTAACTATCTAAAAAAAAAATTTACTAATTTGATAAGAGAAAAGGTTTCTATTATTTTTTAAAAAAAAACCTAATTTGGAGAAAAACTATTCAAACTTCTATATCTTTTTGTTGAATAAGAATTTTGAAAATCTAACTGTTGAATTACATGTTTTTATTATAATCCCATACTTGCAAAATTTCAATAAAATCAAAGGTCAATAGTTATCTATCTTCTATATTATTAATAAGAGGATTCCCTTGTTTCGTTTTCAATTTTTGGTTTACCAAAATATCCTCATACAAATTCTGAAATAACATACTCTTTAATTTAATTTTTTATTTCCTACAAAAAATGTTAAAACAATAATACTATCTCGCGTACAAAAGGAAACAAAAAGAAAAAGAAAAAGAAAAAAACTGTTACCCTCATCAACTATTTGTATTTAAATATCTGATTCCTATCTATATTTGTTATCTATCTGAATTCAAATACTTTAATTATCTTCATAAGAAAAACAAATACAAAATTACTTCTTCAAAAAAATAAAAAAATAAAACCACTACCTCACATAAAAACTACTCATTCTTATCTTGAAATTTCTAGGGTTTTTTTTTTTTTTAATTCTTTAAAACATTCTAAAATTTTTGTTATCTAAATTCTATACTATTATCACAAATTCTCATCCATATCATCTTATTCTTATCACAATCAATAAATTCAAATGTCTTATTGGGTTTCAACTTTTTACAGTTTTCTATCTCATTTTTAAACATTATTCTACATTACCTTACCTCTTTCTTTATTAGAAAAAAAAAAACATTATTTATATGTCACTTTTAAACATTATAATACTAAACCAAAAATAAATAAATAAGAGCATTATTCCACGCGCAAAGCACATGTAATGAATCTAGTGTCATCAATAAAATGTTTAAATTTCAAATAGTAAATAACATTTAAAATTTGACATGCATTTTAAAAATATAATGAATATAAAATTTAATTGTTAGATTTTCAAAATTTACATTTAATTATAATAATAAATAAATAAATAAACTATAGGGTGACTATGAAAACATATAGCAAAAGCATTTTTTGATATTGTTTTCTCCAGATTTTTTATGTTTTTGTTTTCTCTTGGTTTTTTATGTTTTGGGAGAAGAGAGATATAAAAATAGAGCAAAAAGATATATTTACCCTTAAACTGAGGTGGGATAATAGAGATAATTTCATACGGGTAAAGTGCAGCAAAGTGAAAACGGTTGGGTTTATTGTAATTCGCCCCTGAACATTTTTCACAAAGTTTTTCATTTTTATTAAAATTAAAAAAAGGAAAATTTTTTTAAAATTTATTTGGCAATTCTTATTAACGAACTTGTATGTCTACAAAGCAATGCAATTTCATCTCCATCTATCACGCCATTCTTTCAAATTGAAAATTTCCCAAAAAGCTTGAAACTTCAGGTGAAGCAGCAGCAGCAAAGGGAGAAAGAAAGAAGGATACCTATGTCAGACTATCTCCCAGAGGAAGTGGTGCTGGAGATATTGCAGAGAGTACCAGTCAAATCCCTAATTCGATTCAGGTGCGTTTCAAAATCATGGAACTCTCTAATCGCAAACCCTAATTTCATCAATTCCCACCTCACTCAATCACTCTCACTTTCCCCCAATTCCAACAAACTAATTGTTAGGCACTGCACTTCTAGACCCAATATAGAGCACTACAAATTGTTTCACGATAACAATGACTCCTCATTTGAGCAAATTCAACAGCTTGAGTTCCCACTAACCACTCGCCGTATCCACCATTTTATGTTAGTCGGTTACGTGAATGGGTTGTTCAGTTTTCATGAACAAGACCGCTTTATTCTTTGGAATCCCTCTGTTAGAAAATTCATTACGCTTCCCAAGCCTCGCATTAGCGCCAAGACTCACGGCCATGTTTCCACTCATCTAGCATTGGGGTTTGATCCGAAAACCAATGACTATAAAGTGGTGAGCCTTGCCTTTCCATGTAACAGTCATCGCCTGCCCGAGATACCTATGGTTGAGGTTTACTCTCTAAGTGAGGGCTCTTGGAGAATAACTAATGCTGGCGACTCATTTCCGCCTTGGACTAGTTTTAACAATTACTCGGTTCCAGAAGCTTCTTTAAATGGGGCTGTACATTTTGCAGCTCATAATGGCAATTCCTCGAGTCCTTTAGTTTTGTCGTTTGATTTGGGTGACGAGGTTTTTCGTGTGATTTCGGTGCCAAATGGTGCTTTCAGCGGGAGGGATGATGTTCATACGTCGGTAATTGGGGGATTGCTTTCACTGTTATGCCATGATGCTCATAAGGATACAGTTAATAAGCGTTGTTCCATTTGGGTGATGAAAGAGTATGGCATCGTTGATTCTTGGACTAAACTGTTCACTGTTGATCTCAACGGAGAAATTGTAAGGGTATTAGGTCTGCGGAAGAATGGACATATATTAGTACATACAAACGTACCAGGTGATTGGGAGCTCTCTTTACATGACCCTGAGAGCCAACAAGTTAAGAAGTTGGGGATTTGTGGGAGGCAATACTATTTTTGTGTTGATAATTACATGGAGAACCTTGTCTTACTTGACAAACCAAATGATGTAGTTTCCAGAAGGGGCAGGAAGAGGAAATGCAGGTAAAATCTTCATTCTACTCAAAATTTCAGCAGTTATTTTCCTTAGTTCTATCTCATTTTTGTTATTGTGTGGTTGTAAGTATACATTAATTTTCAAATCTCAATAATACTGCTTTTGGGTGCTAATTTGTTCCTGAATGGCTACAAAGACTAGTCAAATTTATTAAATATTATTTTTGTGATAATTTTGATTATTAGATTAGCATTTGCAAATTAGAAACAGTAAATATAAATGAAAGACTGATGTTACTATCTTGCTGTATGTGCTAAACTCGTCACATCTAATCCACACTCAATCTGAAAATGTGTTTTACTTTTCCTGTTCCATTAGACTTTCTGAGATTTTTCCGTTATTGTTTGTCATTGCCTTCTGAACTTTGTTTTGTACTTGTCATATTGTATTGCATCAATGTAAATTCAACAAGGTATGGGTTCAGGCCAAACATGTAAAAGTTGTTGTAACCGTGTAACTGCAGGTAGACTGGTAGAGTCATGACGTTTTTCATGGGTTTTGATTGATTTAATGAATTATGTTGTCTTGATAGTGGGAGTCACATCAGGGTGGGTGATATAACAAAGCTAAGTTTTTCTTTTTTTAAATGAAAAAGTACTTAGTGTTCAGCATGACTGAATATCTCTTTGATAGGTAAAAGAAATGGAATTAATGCAAGGTAATGCATAGAACTTAATAACTCTATTGAGGATAGAACATAGGTTTGTATGAAGAATCAAAATGGTTGGACAGGTTAAGGAAGATGGAAGTCAGAAAATTTATGGGGTTTGGTGGAATACTGGAATTTTTATTAAAGTCTTGGGTGGTATGGGCATAGGATAGTCGATTAATTTTTAATTGGGATTTTAAATGCTAAAAAAGGCCTGACGAGTGGAGGAAAAATACTTTTTTCATAAGTAAATATTTCTTTAATGAAACATAAGGGGTGTAGCCGTGTACACTGTGGAGGAAAAGCACTTTAATTCCCACATATAAGAACAAAAGAGATATCCAAAGCCATATGAATTATTGTAATATTAAGTCACACAATAAAACTTCGGGAGAGTGATTGAATATCTGTTAAGACGTTAAAAAATAGTATTGGCATTAATTAGTTTTTTTGGATAAGTTTTGGCCCCAAGGGTTGGCAATTGTATTGGAAAAATCAATATAGTTTTGTGTCAGGACAATGCCATTGGACAAAATTTGTAGAGGGCTTTGATACCAATTTAATTCAGGATTTCTTAGAAATCCAGCACTGCCACTTCATTTGTTTCAATGGAAAGTCTTTTGGAAAATGATTCCTTTTGTGGAAAACTGACTCGTTTAACTATTGTTTGGTTGCAACCATGAAAATGAGCCAGGAAATTGGCTTGCATGGAAAATCATATATATTTCTTGTAATTTCAAATAATTCTATGAACAAAAAGTTTCATTTATGAAAATAATTCTAGAGAGAGAGAATGGGGGTGATGAGAGGTAAGTTCCCATTGAAGAGGTTTTTTTTTTTTTATAATTATTTTTTCTGTTGGTGTGAAGTTTACTTTTGTGGTCTATTGAGCGTGTAACATTGTTGAAAACATTTTCCCTACTATTGGACTTATTTTTTGTTGACTTGTGTTTTGCCATACCAAAATATCAAAACTTCAGAAAACATTTCCCTTCAATATGGATGGAGTGTAAATTATAGCTCTTGGTAAGTTCTTGTTTGGAACAACCAGTGGAGGAGGAAGTCCATTGTGGAATATTAGTTTTAGTTTTCAATTTAATGATTGAGAACTGGAGTGAATTGAGTCTTTCTTTAACATCCATTATTCCTTAAAACCCATTCAACCGCTTCAGTAAATAGGTTTTGAAGAATCCATTAAGAAAGAGTTTATTCAAAGGACATCAAATAGGGAGAAGGATTTTATTGGAGGAGGCTTTAATGATCATGTTGTGATAGATGGTTGGCGAATTGAAAGAGTACATGGAGGGCAGGGATATAAAATAAGACATGAGGTGCTTTAAGCAGTCTTCATTCTCTACTATGCTGGATTTTTTGGACAAATGTATTTTTCAGTGACTCTGTAATGAACCTTGTACACTACACATGAACAGTAGTTGCGTTGTTTTTTTTTTGTTTTGTTTTGCTTTTTTTTTTTGGATAAGTAATAGTGGTTTTATTGATGAAAATACTCACTATGATGAACACAAAAGTATCTTAAAAAATTACAAAAACTGCATTGCTTTTCTTCTCCATTGAATATATAAATATATATATATATATATATCTTGATTTCATATGGATGACACAAAAGTATCTTAAAAAATTACAAAAACTGCATTGCTTTTCTTCTCCATTGAATATATAAATATATATATATATATATATCTTGATTTCATATGGATGAAAACTTGGTTGAAGAGGAGGGAGTCACACTTACCTTTAACATGGATTCAAACATTAGTTATAAAATTTGGGATACATATATAATAAAATGTTTATAAAATTTGGAATGAAACGGTTTGGTGTACTATAAGAGTGGCCAAAGAGATACTTGTAGAATCTATAGGATGCATGCCATCATCCAAGAAGTTTTTGTGTTAGAATGAAGAGGTTTAGACAACAATTTTGGTAAAGTGAGATAATTATTTAAGTTTACTACACGCATAAATTAGGAAGGCTTATGCAAAATACAATGTGGTGAAGAAGGGAGCAAAAAAGGAGATTCTAGAGGCTAAATTTAAGGCTTTTTAGCATGTTAGGAACAAGGATAGATGGGAAGTATTTTATAAGTACGCAAGGGAAGGGAAAAGAAAGTTCCCTTGTTCACTCCATGTGTACTAGGGTGTTCCTTTTTTATATCAATATATCTTATTACTTATCAAAAAAAAAAAGGAAGGGAAAAGAAAGCGAGTGACTTGAATCATGCCAAGTGTATCAAAGATGGGAAATCAAATGGTTTTAGTAAAGGAAGAAGAGAATAAAGAAAATTGAAGAAGCTATTTTGACAAAATTTTTTATTTAATTCATGCAAGAAATTGGGGAGAACTTATTATATCTATTGAAATCATAGGTTCGAATGAAGAATTGGGACAGTTGAAGGACACATTAAGGAAGATGAAAATCAGAAAAGTTATGTGGTTTGATAGAGTTCCTATTGAAGCTCGGAAGTTCATGGGTGGTATGGGTATTAGATTGTTTAATAATCTGTTAAAAGAGATCGTAAGTGCTGAAATTGGACTTATAAGATGGTCAACTAATTCAAAGCTACCGTTGCACATACAATACTGATAAAAAATGGCTATATTGAGAAAAAAAAATTCAACATCCATTAGTACTCTGCCATACACCTACCCAATGTGACTCCCTGGCTGCATCTATTGCCCCCTCCGAATGATTTCCATATTTTACTTAATGAGATGCCTCAATACCTCTCTATTCAAAACCTACAATCATTTCCCTAGAAGAGGTTGATTAAATGTACTAAACTTATGCAGCATAATCCTCCCAAGTTTAATGAGGAATGCACCAATCCATAGTCCACTAAATGAAGGTTGTTAGGTTCACCCAAGCCCCCTTAAGTTCTCTTATTAATTTTTGATCTATTAGCAACATGAATAGGGATCGTCAAAATTGAAATAAAATGTACTTATAAAAAAATTTGAAAGAAATACATAATTTTTTTTTAAGAAATACATTGGTAGACTAGATAATGTATTTTCGATAAGAGTGATGCTTCCTCCTTCAACTTGCTTTTGTTAAACTTGATAGAGTACCATATTTTCCTAATAGAAATCCAAACCCACTTCCTCCATTTTCACCAAAATCAAGTATTTCTAATAGATATATGAAATATCGATGGTTAAAATGATCATATATCATTTCTGTGTCCAGCTTACCAATTAGGCAATTACTCCAAAAACACTGCCATCAAGTTTTCTATCAAGACATTCATTGGCAATAAACACGAAATAAGGGATTTGCCAATCTTCAACATTTAAGTGATCCATGAACACTTTTTTTTTTTTTTTTTTGGTGAAGTAAAGAGATTAGCCAACATCTTTGCCATAGGCACATAGACATTTCCAAGGTAATATGGTGAAAATCATTAATACTGACACCACCACTTTTTTTTTTGGAATCAAAGTGACATAAATAGCATTAAAGAGTTCTCAAACTTGTGATTATAGAATTCCATTTCCCCAAAACTTAATCTCTGGCCAACATCCACTTCAATATTAACATTCAATTTCACTATTCTCTAACACTTAATCTCTGGCCACCATCTCTGGTAGAAAACAATTTATCTCTTACCCTTTTCTCTCTAACAATTGCATTGCACATTTTCTTTCTATTTCTTTGCTTCAAATTCAGGTCCCCAAAAAGAAAGTTATTGGAACCCAATCCACCCCTCTTATTGATCTGCATTTTTCTTTGTTTACATTTTGATTTTCACATGGATTTCTTCTAAATTTTATTCATTGATTTAGGCATTATTTTTATCTTTCACTTTTTATGATTAGGTTTGATCCTCGCTTGGCAATTAGAGCTTTATTTTTACCAATTTGAGACCTATTAGTGCTTTCAGATACTCTTTTTTTTCCAGGCTTTATTTCTTTTATCAATTACATTGATTCAGTTTCGGAATTTCATTGGGTTTTTGAGATTTGTTTAGTTGATGATAGAAATGTGTGTTTATTTTTGGGTTTGGGGTTCTAGTTATTTTTGTAGTTGGGTTTTGTATCTCATTTTTTTCTTTAGTAGTACTCCTATTCGATGCTTCTTCATGCCCAAAAGATTCAGAGGATCCTCTCTGAATTCACTTCAATTGAGTTGAGGTCTTTTATACTTATATTTGTTCTTCATTCCCAAAAGATTTAGAGGATTCTTTCTTTGGTCACACTTAGTCTGCAAGAAATTCACTTCATGGCTTCCTTTTCTCTGGTTTAAATGGTTGATTGTGTGGATTTTCTATAATGGGTTGCGATCTAATATGATATTTGTTGGTATTACATAGTTCAAATTTTTTTTTTGTATCTCAACCATCTAAAGCCTTTTGGTGTATCTATTCCTTCCAAATTTCCAGGTTGACTGCCGACGAAGAGAGAGTACGCATGCTACAAGAGGTAAGATGCATGCTACAGAAGACAATACAACATGAAGAGAAATTCCGCCATCTACAGGAGTCAATACTACATCAAGAGACAATACTATTGCCTGTACAAGAGGCAGTACAACATCAACAAGAGCCAATACTACAACAGCATATGGAGGAAATGCTTAAATCAGGCTTGAAGGAAACGGACACTGTAAAATCAAGATTGCTAGTTTTGATTCAACAACTAAGTGGCCAGGTTATTGCTTCTGTATGCTTTTATTATAAATTTTTTTTTTTTTTAACATAAATGTATTGTTTTATGCAGCATTTAGAGTTGTGTTATAATGTTAATTGAAGTTATTCACTATATCGTTTAGGCTGGACACACATTTAGTGGTGCTGCAGATCAAAGTTCAACACAAGTTCAACAAAGATCCTCTTTTGTAGGTCAAGAAATGTGACCTTGCGGTGGGAGTGAGATTTTGATGTGATATTTTGTTATACTTGGGAAAAAAGTAGAGTCTAAATTTGACAATGGTGGAATTTGTGATTGATATGAAAAGTAGTTTGTTGAATGTTTAGAAGTAATCTTTAGTGAATTTAGAGGAATTTGTATTATGATAGGATATTCTTTATTAGATGGTTTGATAACTTTTTCATTTTTAGTAAAATCAGGAAAAAAGAAGAAGAAAATGATACTTTCTGTGACCAAACATATTGCCTCAAAAATTATGGATCATAATGATATAGGAAACTTGACAATTTACCCTCAATAGTTGCCTAAAAAGTTGTCCTCTTTCATTTTGAATTCTCTTCTTGATACCGTGTACCTTGTTTAGTATTCTTTATCTTGCCTAGTGTTCTTATTGACTGAAAAAAGATATAATGGTAGCCACTTTGGATCGAGTTACCATGGAGAATTTTGATTTCAGCTTCCCAAAGCATCCATGTATTACAACCGAATATATATAATCATGACAGGTGTCCCTGGCCTCAAGATCATCTCCTCTCTGATCCCTTTGTCGATACACACAGGAGACATGCATAGCATGCTCTCCATTGTTCCGTTGTTTCTAATAATTAATAACAGAGGTGCAATAATATACTTCCGATTATATATATATATATATAAGGTTTCAAACTAGAAGATTGCCCACGTAATGTGGATAATGCTGTAAGCTTTTTATGTAAATTAAAATGGTTGTGGAAATTTTTGTACATGTATTATAGCATAAATGGTAGATATTTTTATTGCCAAAATCACCTACAATTGTAGTAGAAACTTTAGAGCATGTAGGCATATTTTGTTGCCTACCATCAGTTGATCATAAACCAATTAATTGCAAGCATACATTATGCATGTCAAACACCTTGAACCTATCCTTTGTCATTCGAAATGTCTAAGGCATTGATCTTATGAAGCATCTTAAATAGTATTTTAACTACTAAGGTTGCATAGTGATTCATGTCTAGGCAAAGCAACGAACACACTTTGATATTGTCAAGGCCCTTGAGGACAGCTGTACATGATACTTGACCAATAAATATATAAATAACTAAAGCAAGCAACTTCAATGATGGTTGAGCTAGACATGGTTAAGCATATTTAACAAATTTTTAACAAAGGTGTACCAGTATAATATATTTAACAATATTTTTAGTAAGACATAGAATATGTGTAGATTGTGGTGGTTATTTTAAAACTTTGCTTCCAAATAATACTTAACCCCTCAATAGGTAAAAGAAAATTATTCACCTAAAAATAATAACAACTTTCTAAACCGTAGCTAAGTTAATTTGTTTCACTCATGTCAATTATATATGCTGCCACATCATACAACTGAATAAAAATTATAAACCTTCTGTTAAGCATTTTATCAAACACTATGGATTCGAAATAGAATATATAATTACTCCTAGGCTCTTAGCACTTCAAATCCCACAAAAGTTTTGCCTCAATTGGCATTTCGAATGTGACCCAATCCATATAGATACATGGGTATGTGCTCTGACTACATGTGGTGTGGAGGAGCTTGATTTGTTGATTAAGCTTCTTCCTCATTGATCTCTCTACATGCCCAACAAAACCAGATTATTTACTCAACTTATCTTTGCCTTTGGTCTAAATAGTACCCAATTCAACTAATTTTCTTAATCACATCCTCATGTAATATATTTAAATCACTCACCAAAAGCCAAATCATAAATTACAAAAACAGCGTGGCTTAGTAAAAATCTCAACCAATAAATAGGTCAAATGAAAAGAAACAAACCACCATCTAGTTTGATTATCAAAAACCCATTACCTCTTAGATACTAATGTAGAGTATTAGTATTTTTTATCTCTTAGATACTGAATAAGTGTTTGATAAATTTGAAGCTTCAATCTCCCCAAGTCTATCTTCCCTCAAACATTGCAAACCACAAACTCGGTACTTCAAATAAAATTTTGAAAAAAAAAAATGAAAGAAAGAAATAAAGAGACAGAGTCGGCAATATTTATTTATTTACAGACACTGAGAAAGGAGTTTTTGCCCATGAACTCGTAGATGAATTGTTGATCCATCAAAAGAAGGAAGATCCATCAATATATAATTTTCAAAAGAAATAGGTACATTAGTGTGCATTTAAACTGAAAAGGGAAGTGAAAGAGTTTTTTTTTTTTTTTTTTTGCTAGAAGAAGAGAGAGAGAGAACTGAAGAGTTAAGAGAGAGAAAGAAAAAAAATTAAGATGGGTTTGATCTAAACAGAAATTACTTGGAAAGTATAATATTATTGTAAAGGTGCAACAGTGCAAAGCTTGGTCTCACTTTGCTAGCAGGGGTGGCGCCATGCCTTACTCAAGGTAGTCACTTGACCATCCTGACCTGATTTTTATTATTATTATTATTATTTAATTTATATACCTTAAAAAATTGAATTTTAAATTAATATGTGTTGATGACCACCTTAGAAAACACACTTGACCACCCTAACAAAATCTTGAGCACTCTAAATAAAAATTTGACCTCTCTAAAATTTTGGTCCATTGAAGGTTGAACCAAAAAAAAACTGTAAAAAATGTAATGTTCGCAACTATTTCACATTATGATTACCAACCAAATTTTTTTTTAGTTGTAGCCCCTTCAAAAACCTTAGGTCCTCCATTTTCCTCAATAAGCCTAGCAAGCCTCACCCAAATGGCAACTATCCAACCCAAAAGCTTACCAAAAACAACAAAACATTCACAATGGTGATTGTATCTTAGCAAAAAAAAAACTATATTACCACCAAAGAACAAAAAATTATGTGTTATTGAAGAAGCTAAAGCTAAATTTTTTGCAACTACAATAAATTGGTATAAATATCAGTTGACCGTAACAAGTTGTTAAAAAAATAAAATATTTTATTAAGATTATATCTATTCCTTCAATTAAAAAACTCAAATTATCTCTCTTCCTTTTTATTTAATGATTTGTTTATATTATTTTAAATGAAGTGATAAAAAAAAATAGAATATTTGATATTGAGTGTATTATAAAGTGACGTGATAAAATAAAATAAAATAGCTTTTTATGGTGTTAAAAGCTCAAATTTGTTAAATACCACCATGAATACTCTAACTTCGACAAAAAAAAAATTAATATTATAATAATAATAATAATAATAATAATAATAAAAAAAAAAAAAAATCCTAGCCAACCTAGTATTAAAGAAAAAAAAAACTTTTTTTTTTTTTGGTCTTTGTCTTTGTCTTTGTTGGTAAATGGTTACATTTTAATGTATTTAAAAATAACAATTTTGTGTATTTATAACTTTGTAATACTATATGGATGCCTATTAGGGTTTTTTTTTTTTTTTTTTCCTTTATAATCCAGCCCCCACTAACTTAAAATCCTAGGTCCATCCCTACAAAAAAGTAATTTCAGTGATAGGATTAAATTAGAACCAATAACAACTTGTCATTTAAACTTCATTGTGAAAGTGTTGCTAAAATATTGTGGACTTAGCACTAATAAAAAATTGTCCAAACAAACAAATTAGCCTAAAAGCCCAAATTAAATGTTTAATTTTGATTTTTTAAATTGTGTTTTCTAAATGCATATCTTAAAATCACTATTTTTTTTTTAAAACGCACATTTTCGAATAGCTAGTCTATTAATGCTTGCTTTAATCTTTAGTTAAGTTTGTTGGATTTATGTGATACATGCATATGCACTAAAATAATGCTTTAATACAATATCGAACAATATAATGGTTGAATGCCTAAATTGAATATGTTGAATGAATTTATAGTTTATCCTTTATTCTTTTACAAGTACTATGGACAAATTTCTTATAAATAAGTCGCCTATATTACAGGATTCATCTTCTAAGCAAATTTGTATTTACTTAAATAATTTTCTTTTAGATTTTAAGCTATAAAAAAATGTCTCATCTTTTCATATTAATGATCAGGATGAAATAAAACTAGTATATTTACAAAGAGGCTTTTTTCAACCTTTTGACCATAAGTTCCTTAAAAAAGAAATTAGTGGAGTATTGTATCGATTTAATCCTAAACCTTATGTATTTGCACTTTTTTTTTTGTGAAGTCAATATATTTAAGTTTTATTTTATTAAATTTTCTAAATTGTGTTTTCTAAATGCATATCTTAAAATCACTATTTTTTTTTTTTTAAAATGCACAATTTCGAATAGCTAGTCTATTAATGCTTGCTTTAATCTTTAGTTAAGTTTGTTGGATTTATGTGATACATGCATATGCACTAAAATAATGCTTTGATACAATATGGAACAATATAATGGTTGAATGCCTAAATTGAATATGTTGAATGAATTTATAGTTTATCATTTATTCTTTTATTAGCACTATGGACAAATTTCTTATAAAGAAGTCACTTATATTACAAGATTCATCTTCTAAGTAAATTTGTATTTACTTAAATAATTTTCTTTTAGATTTTAAGCTATAACAAAATGTCTCATCTTTTCATATTAATGATCAAGTAAAACTAGTATATTTACAAAGAGGCTTTTTTCAACCTTTTGACCATAAGTTCCTTAAAAAAGAAATTAGTGGAGTATTGTATCGATTTAATCCTAAATCTTATGTATTTTTTTTTTTTTTTTTTTTTTGTGAAGTCAATATATTTAAGTTTTATTTTATTAAATTTTGTTTAATTTAAGACTTTTAATGATTATCCTAAAAAAAATTCCTAGAGCTGCCATTGCTTTGCCAGGAGCTTATCTGTAGTGTGCATTTAAATTTGAAAGGGGAAGAAAGAGTTTTTTGTTTTTTGTTTTGTCTAGAAGAAGTGAAGAGTTAGGAGAGAGAAATAGGTGAATTGATTTTTGCTAAAGCAACAAGTGCTAAACATAAACGCTGCATTGTTTTAATTTTTGAGGTTGGAATGAAACAATATCTTTTCAAAAGGTTATCCAGTCCATTCTATCTAATTTGGTCATTCTTGGTACGCTACGGTCCAATTCAGTCCATTTGGTCAAATTCGGTCCTATTCAATCCACTTTGGTCCTACATGGTCAATTATGTTCAATTCAGTCCACTTCGGTCTTATTTGGTCCAATTTGGTCTTATTCGGTCCACGTTGGTTCTTTTTGGTCTTATTCGGTCCTATTCTGTCTAATTTGGTCCTATTTGGTCCATTATGTTCAATTCGGTCCTCTTTGGTCCATTTGGTGTCTTATTCGGTCCACTTCGTCGATTCGGTCCAATTTGGTCATTCTCAGTCCATTATGTTCAATTGGGTCAATATCGTTCGACTTGGTCTTATTTGGTCCCTTTGATCTTATTTGGTCCACATTGGTTCATTTGGTCTTATTCCCCTGCTATGTGGCTGTTGCGTTGGAAAGCATTGATGAGAATTGCACAATCCCCCCTCAAGAATGACTCTGTTTACTCCTATCTCAATTGCTAGTTCCAGAGATCCTCGTGCCGCTAGGGTCTCGACCTCTAGAACAGTTGAAGACAAAGGAATTTGCTTTGTGAGGGGGGGCCATGACCAGGCCAGCCTCGTTTCTTATCACCACACCGATACCAGCACGTTTTTCCTGACTGAAAAGTGCACCATCAAAATTTATCTTGAATCTGGAGCTATCTGGAGTTCTCCAACATGAATCTGTCCTCACCGTGGATGGAGGAGCAGGATTGAGGTGTTGGAAAAATTCCAGCAATCTATCTTTTGCTTGATCCAGGAGCTGTGATAGTGAAATAGTTGCTTTGCCGAGCCGTAAATTATTACGGCGATTCCAAAGTGCCCAAACAGTCATTGAAAATAAAGTAGGATTTCTATCTTCAGTGAAGATAAAAGCCATATGTCTATGAAGTTCTCGCAATGTTGCAGTTTGCTGTGTTTCCATTATGGAATTTTATTCCATAGTTCCATCAGCTTCGGGCAGAAGTATATAGCATGGGCCACATCCTCTTGGTGCGATTTACAAAAATCACAGTTAGCATCAGTAATTCACCTTTCGTTTGACAAGGTTTGTCTTTGAAGGGAGAGAGTCCCAACATGCTCTCCACGCCAAATTTTTTTCTTTGGCAGGAAGATTAAGTTTCCAGATAGCTTGCCAATTGTGTTTCACAGCTTCTGGATTTAAGGAACCGGGTTGCTGGTGTTGGTGCTCATTTTGCAGAAACTTGTATCCTGATTTTACCTTATACTTTCTCGATGGATTATGGGGCCACATCAGGGTTTCTTTGCTGCTGAGTTTGACACAAGGGAATTGCTTTAATCGAATCTTCCTCGAAATCCAGTAAGTAGTAGTCCAGAATTTCCTCCTTCCACCTGCAATTTTCAGAATCAGTAAACGTTCTCACCTTAGCATCTCCATCTTCGTCCCTACAAGGAGATAGGATCCTCGCCATATTTTTTCCTGGTAACCAATTATCCCTCTACACCTGAGCAGTTTGTCCATCTCCAATCCTGTAAATGGCCTCCCTTCTAATCACCTCCCTACCTTTGATAATACTCTTCCAATCGTAAGATGCAGAGCTTGGGTTCTTAGCTTCCATAACCGAACAATTTGGGAAGTATTTAGCTTTAAGTACCCTGCAAAACAAAGAGTTAGTATCATGGAGAAGAGTAGGTCCTTAAAAGCCGAGCCGTCTTTGGGATTTTGGCCTACACAGCTCTTGCCACTTAGCCCAGTGAATTTTTCTATTGTTACCCCTCTGTTCTCAAAAGAAACGTCGAATAAGAGACTCGATGCCCTGGCATAATCCAATGGGTAACTTGAAACAAGACATAGAGTACATGGGGAGAGCTTGAGCTACATCTAATATCAGCATCCCATAATTATTGTATTTAATAGGGTTTGCAGAACCAATATTATTGTGGCTTGAAGGGTCTAGAAAAGCTTGAAGACATTAGACATAGAAGCGTATTAAAAATTTATTCCAAGTAGTGGAATACATATATGACAATTAATTCAATAATAAACAAACTCAATTTTCCAAACGGTTTCCTCCTGTACCAATTACATATAGTAGAAACCATAGGTTACAACAAAAAGTGATTATGCAAATTGATTATTCTAATTTGATGCAAGCAAATGTACTTCTATTTCCTTTCAATTAAGTGATCTTAAGTATGAACATTTCATAAATAAAATAGTCATTGGGCTAAAAAGTAGTCAAATTTTTATTTTCAGAAAAGTAAGCCACTGCATTTCATCTATCACAATCAGGTAAAAGTAAAACTGGTGAAAAGTAACAAATTCTTGATTTACCCGAAACAAAAAACTGGTGAAAACTGGTAAAAGTTTTCTGAACAACAAGAAGTTAGAAGCAAACAACTAGACCAACACAAATAGCTAACCCACTTAAGGGCAACAAGATGCCACTGTGAAGCCTTTTTCAATCACATGATACTGTGTGTGATAAACAAGATTAGGAAACCCATACAAGGACAGGACACACTGTCAAATTAAACCAGCAGTAACATACATGACTGCTTTAGGACTAATTCTGTTATTTTATTTGAATACTTCCACATAAATTTTCACTTGTTTCGTGTATTAGGCCACGCATTAATCTCAGAAAAACACACAAAAAGGGAGGGTAAGGTCATGAGTTCAAAACCCACTAGATGCATGCATAAATTTATCAATAAAAAAAAAATAAAGGAAAGCACACACAAAAAAAGGGAAACCAAACAAATCTAAATCTGATGCATTCAACAATTCTTTACATCCCATGTTAGTGTTCCTGCAAGTTTGACTGGCAGAAATTGATTAATGAATTTATGGATCTAAAACAACAGTTTCAAAGTAACACAGACATACATAATATTTAATATATTCCTAAATTCTACTATCAATTTATATGCTCTTAAATTCTAGTCTGAATCCACTATAGCATTATACAGTTGAAAGAGCTCTTTCTATCCTAATTGAAAATTAAGTGCTAATAGCGGCTGAAAATTATGCTGTTGGTATCCTCTACTCTTATAGCTACAGACATCAGCCATCCTTCGCAAATAGCTTCATCCCAGGACATTACAGTCACTATCAGTAAGCCAAAGATGCTACATAGGAGGACTAGAACACATGTATCATCTAAGCAAAACCAAACACAATTTGTTTAAAGACCAATTAAATTTCAGATTAAACTCAATAAATAAATATAAATAATCCCAACCCATCAAAATACTAACAATTTAATTATATTCTATCCAAAAAGAACCCATTTCTCCGACTTAATCATAAATATTTCTAACATAATTTGCAAAAAATATTCGAGACCCACTTGCAATTTCAGTTTATTGACAAAGAGATTTCTAGAAGTAAAAAAAAATTGAGAGAGAGAGAGAGAGAGAGAGAAAGCTGAATTGAATTGAGAAGCAGAGGTTTTGTGTTACGACCCAAGTCGACTAGCACTACGTTTACCACGAGGAGCTATGGTGAACGGCTGTAACTATCTTAGTAAAAGCAATTAAAATGGTTTTAGTACGAGGAAAAACCAAACCTCCCAAATAGCATTACTGCTGATTAATTACCAAAAAAAAAAAAAAAAGCATTACTGCTGATTAAATTTCTGCTTACGTATAAACAATCCTAAAACAAAGAGATAAAATAATCACCTATCCTAAACTAATGCTCTGTTTTGAAAATACAAAACAGAGGATAATTATTCAAAAATAAAACCTATCAACTAGTACTCTAATAGAACACGTTTGTAGCAATTGTCCTCAATACCCACGTAACATTTTGGTTCGGAAAAAGCTATCTCCGTCTTCTCCTATTGCTAAAAGGAGTAGTATTACTACTCCTAGTCCTAGAAGGAGTAGTAAATTAGTCCCAATCCTAGTCCTAAACGGATTAGGAAAGACCGGTAAAAAAACAAAACTTCCCACTTAGAATTTTTGAATCAAGTCGGCGTATCAAAACACCAAAAACAAAGTCGGTGCTCAGTAGTATTTTCAATTATAAATAAGTCAGTCTTGAATACAAATTAAAAGCAAAACTCCAGATAGGAAATACTTAGTCGTTAGAACACAAAATCAATCATGGGTGAGAGCTTTAGAAAAAGAAGAAAAATTTTGGGTGAGAGGTTAAGAAAAAGAAGAAAAATTTCAAGCAAAGCATGGAAGGCTGAAACTGAAGCAAAGTACTCATCATCATCATCATATTCATGGTCAGATCTCCCTGCTGAACTCTTAGGACTCATCCTAAGAAAGGTTCCCTTTGTTGACACTATTCGCTGCAAAGCTGTCTGTTCTTCCTGGAGATCCGCAGCTACACAATCACAAGCACAGTCTCATTCCATTCAGAGTACTCCATGGCTTATGCTTCCTAGCGACCAAGAAGGTGACTTTACAACAAGCCGCTTCTTTAATCTTGCAGAAAAGAAGGTTTACAAGATAAAGGATGTGTTTGGGGCTTTTGGTGATGATGTTTGGTGTGTGGGTTCTTGTCACGGCTGGCTGGTAATGTTGGATGATGAAGCCAACCCAGTTATCTTTAATCCCTTCTCCAGAGTTCACATCCAACTTCCATTGATTCCTGTTGAATTCTTCAAACCAATTGGTAGGTCCAAATTTGCCCAAATTAAGAAGGA
Organism: Quercus suber; assembly: GCF_002906115.3. NCBI lineage: Eukaryota > Viridiplantae > Streptophyta > Magnoliopsida > Fagales > Fagaceae > Quercus > Quercus suber. Next base: position 248,744 of record NW_027069590.1, on the reverse strand, counting down.
TTTTGTTAGCAAAGCTATCTTGTTTGCAGACCCATCACATTCCAACAACTTTGGGGTGGTGGTGATGATCTATGGCACTCTCTCAAGCCTTGCATTCTGTAAGCAAGGAGACACAACATGGACCAACTTTGTGGGTGAAAATCGAGGCTACTATGACATTATATGCCATGATAATCGGCTTTACGCATTAAGATACAACTGTTCAGTGGAAGTGTGGGAGTTTCAGAGTGCTCTTCCAACGAAAATCTTGAGCATTGAACCTACAACAACACTGAAACATGTTGATGGAAATCTTCCCAGAGACAAAGTTTCAACTCAGTTGTATTTGGTGAAGACATCGAGTGACTTCTTGATCATCCAACGCACCATTGGAAATTTTGTAAATGCAGAAGGAGATGTTGTTGATGAATCTTACTTACTCAGTTCCAGTGACACACAACCTTTGGTTTGTCCATACCGTACAAAGTTGTTCTGTGTCTACAAGTTAGATTTGGGCAAGAAACTGTTGGTAAAGGTGGAGTCTTTGAAGGATCAAGTTGTGTTTTTGGGCGGAAATCAGTCGATGTCATTGTCTAGTCATGATTTTTCAGAGTGCGTATCAAATTCAATTTATTTCACGGATGATCGATGGTCTGAGATGGACGTGGACTACTTGTATGGTGGCCATGATTTTGGATTGTTCAATTTAGATGATGAAGAGATTAGGCCAATTTACCATTCTGATTTGGAGAAGTTTGATCCGCCACCTTTTTGGATTACTCCTAATCCATGGTGATAGACTGAGCTATATGGTTGTGTATATATATATATATATATTTTTTTTTTTTCTTGAATCTTTGTAGTTGTATTCCTTTTCTTTTCCCCTTGAATAAATTGACTTTGTGGTTATATTTTTATTTTTTTTATTATTATTATTTTACAGTATTGTGTGTGTGTGTGTGTGTGGTCTACAAGATGTTGAACCTTGGTGTTATGGCAAGTACCAATTGTCATCTACCCAAGCAATGTGTGATGAGTTCAATTCAACTAATTAGTTTGAAAAATGGTTACTGTTTACAGTTTAAAGTACATAGTTTAAAAAAAAAAAAAAATTCCTACTAAAACATATCATCTACAAAGTTGAATGCATGCAATATTGCTATTGTGTTCATCCATTCCGGCTTTACTCAAAACCAATAATATTTGTGAAGAAAATAGGTCCTCAAAAAGCACAGTGAGCATGTAATTCATATTTATAGTGGAGGAGGTTGATCAGCACAAATCACAGCATGCCACACACTGGGCAAATCTGATTCCCACAGAGCATTGGTTACTAATAACAGTACAATTAATTTCTTGATCACTAAACTAAAAGCCTTACATCAGAGATTCAGGGTAAAGAAGAACAATAACACAAAGTTAATTAGTTAATATAAAGGAAAAAATGTCACTGCTCCCTTTTGGTTTGTATAAATGACATTCCCCTTTGAGATTTGTACAAATCAGTAGAACTCTTTCTTTTAAATGATGATATTCTCATACGAAATTAAAAGTGTTAGAGAGCATGAAGTTATTTGTTGAGTGAGTGTCATTTCAATAATGTAGCAAGAGAGGTTGGTGCAATTCCTACCAAAACCCAGTCGGGTGATAATCCCAGCATTCTCAGAAAAATTAATGCTAAAAAAAACATTCAAACCCATCCTATTTCAAGCTTCCAAGTTCTTAACTCTAATTAGTTCATGCTACGGCTCACCCTTCACCCAATCTTACGGAAGAAATAAGTGTATAGGAGCAAGAATGTGATTTAAATGAAACCCATTAACCCATTAACATGATAAAAATTTTGTAAAAAATAAATCAGATTAACCCATTAAGAAGAACCGTGCACAGTGGATCTTAACAGGACTCAACTTGGATTCTATCAAAGCAAATGAAGTAAATTTCAGCTAACAAACAAAAAATTTCAGAAAACAACGACTGGGTCTTAACAGGATGGAAAACAACGAACAAAAATTTGAGAAAACTTACCGTGCACAGTGGGAATCGTTGTCTTTGCCGGCGCCGGACTGGGTGAGGTTTCCCGTGGATTTATCTTCTGAGGTCTTCGCCGGCGTCGGACCTCGACTGGGTCTCTGGTGGGCGCTGAACTATCTTCTCTGGTGGGTGAGGAGTGAATAGCAGAGAGAGCGAGAGAGAGGAAAAAAAAAAAAAAAAAAGTTTTCAGCTGAGCTACAGTAAAACGCAATTACCTTATATATTTTCAGCTGAGCTACAGTACCCACGTTTTGCTACAGTATTTTTCAGTTTTCAGTTTCAGTTTTCAGTTTTCAGCTGCACCCAAACAGGCCCAAGTGCAATAATACTAATTCATTAGTTTTTGTAGGAGAATTCCATGTGTAGAAAAAAAATTAGAAAGTAATGAACATATATAAAACAGTTCTAGCAACAGGAAGTGGAAAAAGTGTCAAAACAGTTCTAGCTAGAGGAAGTGGAAAGAGTAGAAATAGTGTCAAAGGGTATATCATACTGTGTTGTACCTAATATTATGGTTTTAAAGATAATATGTAGTTGATTTTGCTTTCAAGAATTTTCTGTATGTCTATGTAATTTTTAAATACGGATTCAATGCTAATTTGGGATCTTTATCCGCTGAAATGGGCTATAGTGGCCATGAGTCGAAGAACTTCGGTGTTTCCATTTTCCTATTTGGTTTTATTATTATTTTTTAAATTTTTTATTGGATCAGTAAGAAAAGAACTTTATAAACAAATTACACCCTTAAAGTTTAGAGGTGTTTAGATTTTACACTTTGAAGTTTCAGAATTTAGATTTTACCTCCGAAATTTGAGGGTGTTTGGATTTTATGCTTGACATTTCAGAATTTAGATTTTACTTCCTAAATTTTAGAGATATTTGGTTTTTACTTCCTAAAACTTCAGGGTGTAAAATCCAAACACTCCCAAACTTTAAGGGGTAAAATCCAAATTCTAAAACTTCAAGGTGTAAAATCCAAACACCTCCAAACTTTGTAATTTGCAATTTACCCAATAAGAAAAAGAGAACTTCCCAGTTTTAGGTTTTTTTTTTTTTTTTTTTAATAATTTTTTTTAGCCATAATATGTTGCATTTGTCATGTCCTTATGGACATTTTTGAGCATGCATTATTGGCATAAAATATTGCATTTATATCTTTTTATCCTCACAAGCATGTTAATATTTTTTTAAGGATGAAGCATTTCTTGAAAAGCCAAATGAAGAGTATAGTGCTTGGATTCTTGACTCATAGAAGTGGGGATGTTTGAGAGACTTTTGGTTCTTGATCGAGTAAGGCTTCATTGTCCATAAGATGTAACTGAAAGCATATGGGTTTAAATAGAAATAATAAATGTAGAAGGTGTGTAGAGGTTTATGCTTTTCTATGGACAAAGTGATGTCTGGTTTTGCTACAGGGCTTGAAGGCCTTATATGAAATTCTTGGTTTAACTATATTATCTTGCAAGATATTCACAAAATATAAATTTAATTGTTCATGCCTATTTCAGTTAAGTTTTCTTTCTCCTTTGATTTTAATTTAGCTCTTTATCAATGTTGATTCTTTTTCGTTTTTTAGGGACATGCCTTCAATATCCAAGAAAAGAAGATATTAATCTTTTCATTCTTGATCAATTTTGAATGTTATTTGGATGTAGTTAAGCATCAGGGGAGTAGACCTCATTTTAGTTCATATGGTTCTTAATGAACTTAGTGTAAGACAATGAGTTAAAAGGTCTACGTTTTTTTTTTTTTTTTTTTTTTTTTTTTTAATAATTTTTTTTAATTTTTTTAGAATACTAAGTATTAACACACACACATGGGAAGAGGGGAGAAAGTTTTTTAAAGAAACTTACAGTGGTGTATATCCAAAAGGTCTACGTTTAGATGTGCTGAAGAAGAAATTTATGCGATTTTCCTTAGAAGATGGAGCATTCAAACAATGATGCTATAATACTTTAAAGATTGAAAATTCCATTCCTATTTTCTAGCTAGAAGAGACTCCGTCTTTTTAATTAATAATAACATATAGTTTTAAGGCATTTACATGCTTATATTTGGCAAGTTGCTATGTTAAAGTACAAAATATTCTATGTATGACAAAAATTTGAAAGTTTTATTGGGGCATCCAAATATATGTGTTTTGGAATCACTTTTCGACCATTGTGGATTCAGTTTGTTAAATGACTGCATATTGCAAAATTTCATACAGGAAACCAAATTTCTTTTTGTTTCTTGTTTCTTTTCTTAATACATGTTGACAGTCAAACAGTAATATATTATAACATTATGTGCAATTACTATTTCTTTAAGACAAAAAAAAAAAAAAAAAACACACACACACACACACACANATTGTCACATCAAAAACTATATATATATATATATATATATTTTCCTCTAAAATATATATATATATATAAAATAAAAAAACACAGTTTTTTTCTACAAAATAGGACCACTAACCAAAAAAAAAAAGACTCATCGCACGCACAAAAAATAGGGTTAGTAGGGTTATAAAGCAAGCCCAAACGACGTAGGTTTGGTAATAAGAAGAGAAAAAAAAAAAAAAAAAAAACTCTTACTATGGGTCAAACCTGGGTTGATTGGTGGGAATGTGCATGTCCTTGCAGCTAGGATACCGGAAACTTTCTTATTATAGTTTGTATAAATTAATATCTAATATCTAATGTAGAGATTAGGGTATTGTTCTTTTAAGTTAGTGTATAAAATGACATAGTTTTGTGTTATAAGGAAAGTAAAAATTAAAATGTTTTTAGTGGGTTCAAACCTGGGCAAAATATTATCACATACCACTAACTAGTAGATATAATAAAGTTCAAATTATGGCAAAAAAAAAAAAAACTGTTACCACACCACTATATCCTTTTAATATTTTATATCTGGGTAAAATGCAAAACTGACCCTCTAAGTTTTTTCAGATTTTATTTCAGTCCTCTAACTTTGCTTTTATTTATTTTAGTCCTCTAACTTTCAAGTTTATTCAATTAAGGCTTCTTCATCAACTTTTGTTATATGTTGTGATTAATTTTTCAATTTATAAATTTTTCTTCAATTTTTTAATTAAAAAATTCAATTAATGATTGAAAATATTTTCCAGATTTTTTTTTTCAAAAAGTTTTAACAAAAGTTAAAGGAAATGCCTTAATTGAATAAATTTAAAACTTAAAGGATTGAAATGAACGAAAATAAAGTTGGAGGACTGAAATAAATATGAAGAAAGTTAGAGGACCAGTTTTACATTTTAGCCTTTATATTTTTATAGTTATAATAAAATTTCAAACTATAGTAAGATACCAGTTGGCTTTTCAAAGACTTTACCGATTTCCTATATATATATATATATATAAATAACTTTACCAATTGAGCTAACTGGAACCCACTTATTAAGCCACTGTATCTTATTTCCTATGACACAAATTTAAAAAAAAAAAAAAAATCATATTTTCCAAATATACTCCATAAATAATCACGTCCTAAAAGCAATCACACTACCAACACAATAATACAAGGCTAGACCAGTCTCACATTACAAAGCATATCTCATAATCACTTCAAAACCATAGTATCATTTACACATTACCTATATATTGTAATAATCTATAACAACCCATAACCTAAGAGCAGTACAAGAAGTGTTAATTTCATGATATCAATTATCAAGGTTCAAGAATCCAACCAAGCAATGGATTCCGATTACTTCTTCAACAAATAAATACATAACAAAACACCCAAATTAGATCGATAATCATATAAAGTTCCGATAAATTTTCTTGCTCATAGATGATAAACCCACGAACATAGTCACGTAGAATATATTCTTGAAATTCATTTTCTTTCCCCGGAATATTCATGAGTCATGACACAAACACAGACTAAGAGACGTTTGGCCCCAACGTTTTTCAGCGTTTACGATTTCTTTGCGGTAGGACCCGCTACAGTAACCGAAGTTTAACGCCCAAAATAACGCTGAAAGCCAGCTACAGTAGCCGAAGTTGAAAGCCCAGAATAACACTGAAATGCAGAACGCACCGTTTCATTAACTTTTCAAATACAAAACGCAACCGTTCACAACAGGGTTGAACGTACTGTTCACAACACTTGCACTTGCTGAAGCAGATTGACCCAAAGCAACAAACGGTAATCTCAACGGTCTCTTGAGCAATTCCTTTCTTCCTCTCACCAACCGTGCAAAGCTGGATTCAATGTTCATGAATGCCCGTCCTCCTGTCTTCAATGAGAGGCACCTACCACCATCCCGGTTTTGAAAAATCTAATTTATAAGTGAATAAATCAATTTAAAAATTAATAAGAAAGTAGTCCTATTTTTAGGTAGTGTTTTAGTAGGAGTTAAAGTTGCATTTTACCAGATTGTCTTTTAGTTTTGTCTCTACCTAAACACAGGACCGACCTTAGACATTTTGGGGCCTTAGGCGAGAACTAAAAATGGGGTCTTTTTTATACTTATATATTAATTAAATTAATGTTTATTTAATATTTTTATATTATAATATAATTTCATTTAAAATCTATTTTTCTTGCCTTTTGAGATACAAATTGACTAATTAAATTTTTGTATCATTTGTATCATTTCATTATCTTCTAACTCTTTTTGATGAATTTCTTACTCATTTTTGATATTTTTATCTAAATTTTGTGTTATATTTTGTTTATTACTAATAACAAATTTATCCATTGATCCTTTTTTAGACTCAATTAATTTTTTTTCTTTTTTTCTTTTTTTAAGTTTTTCATATCCAGATGCATATTTTCTAGTAGACATTTCTAATCAAACAATATATTTATAAAGACTAAAATAAAAAATAACTTTTAAGTGTAGAGCAAATGAGAAATAGAACATAATTTATATAAAAATATTGTTATAGTTTTACCGAACAATAACTAGTTTTTAGCAATCTCAACTTGCATAAATAAAGAATAAAGACTTATTCAATATATTACCACTAATTAAAATATATATATAAAAACACAAGATTAAAATTTTTTTAAAAAAAATATTAAGCACAAGCATAACAAAAATTTAAGCATAACCATAACACAAGGCTTATTAATAAGACTCATCCACAAAAAAGCACAAAACAAATAGTATCTAATATCTATAACCCAAAAAAAAAAAAATTTGAAGCCGAAGGCCCAAACTGAACAAACGTGAAACAGGCAGGAGGCAGGCCCAAGCTTTTTATCTTAACAAATACAATGAATAGAAAGGCTGAAACCTGAAAGCCTAGCGCCCAAACCCAAATAACGAAATAAATTATACCTTAACGCAGAAAACTCTCCATCTCAAAACCTAGAGCAGAGGCTTAGAGGCGGCAGAGCAGTTGAGAGAGGCGGAGAGCAGAGAATCAGGGAAGGAATGAGAGAGGCGGAGAAAGCTTGCTTTAGCCTTGAGATGAGAGAGGCGGAGAGCAGAGAGAAAGAATCGAAGAAGTAGAGGAACGGTAAAACTAAAAATTTTAGGGATTTGAGTTGTTTTATTTGTTTTGATTTGTGATTGTTTTGTGGTTAATCTCTTGGACCGGATTTGTAGTTTATTTTGTTGATTTGTGGTTTGTGAGGATAATAATGTTATTTTTGGGTAAAGATTTTGTTTAGAACCAATGTCTAACCGGATTTATCCAAATTTTTGTTTTTTTGGTTAAAAGCATGGACCGGTTATTTCTAATTCATCTTAAACTTTTTTTTTTTTTTTTGCCCCTACTGCCCCTTTTTTTTCTAAAATTCTGGGGCCACACGAGACCTTAGGCGAAATTCGCCTACGGGTAGGGCTGGTCCTGCCTAAACATAGGAGTGAATGGACATTTTTGAAGTAAAGAAAAAAGAGAAATTCAAAGATGAGAAATCCTTAAATTATATTGTAGATATAAAAATTAAAAAATTAAAAGAATACTGGCATAACTTGGCGACCGTTATGTTATAAAATAAAAAACGTGGCAACCGTTATCTTTTTCTCTCTTTTTTTTCTTCTTCTTCGAGCATCAACCCCACGATGTTTTTCACATGGTTCTTCTCTTGCATTAAGATGACCATTGAGCTCATGTTAAAAATAAAAAAATAAAATAAGTTATCGAAAAGCTTGTAATTCTTTCGGCATATGCAGATTCCATTCCCATGTTTGCATTTCATTAGGAAGGTTTTCATCTCCACGACCAAAAAGCTTGTAATTCTTTCGGCACTATTGAACAATGTCTTGCCTACTCATGAAGAAAGAACTACAATGATATTTCCTCACATCATGTGGGTCTGCGGTTAGTAATTAATGACAAAAGTGCAATAAAATACTGCAATTTCATTTAAAAATAAATAACAGGTGTTTACTGATGAGACATTAATCAGAGAATCAATGCAATTGTAAGTTTACAAGCAAAATTGACATGAAAGTTGCCTATGAGACCACATGAGACAAAGAACTCCATAAAAAATGTGATTTCAAATTTTCAATTCCGTCTCTTTGTCAACGCCCTCAATTTCATTTAATAATAAACAACAACAGTGTGTTACTCAGACAGTGTTTTTTCATTAAGGAAAAAAAAATGTCGCCTTCAATTCTTTCAAGTTTTCAATTGCGTGAAGCCGCAGCAAAGAGAGAAGAATGAAAGTCAACTTTTGCTTCAAAAGATTTTGGTTTTGAGATGGCATCCTTCTATGTATTCATCCATTTCTCATATGTTTACCCATTCCAAATGTGTTTTCTTTCCAGATAATTGGGTGAAGGAGAAGGAAGGATAAGAAGGAATGTCGGACTATCTCCCAGATGAGGTGTTGCTGGAGATACTTCAGAGACTAAGCGTGAAATCAGTAATTCAATTAAGGTGCGTTTCAAAATCATGGAACTCTCTAATCACAAGCTCTGCTTTAATAAATTCCCACCTCGCTCGATCACTTTCACTTCCTTCCAAATCTAACAATTTAATTGTTAGGTATCGCATTGATAGACCCTATGTAGAGCACTACAAATTAATTCATGATGACAATGTCTCATTTGATCAAATTCAACAACTTGAGATCCCAGTGAAGTGTCTTCATATTAACCATTTTATATTAATTGGTTCCATCAATGGATTGTTCAGCCTTTATGAACTAGACCGCTTTATTCTTTGGAATCCCTCTATTGGGAAATCTATTACCCTTCCCAAACCTTGTATTAAGACGCATGACTTTGGTATATGTTATCCAGCATTTGGGTTTGATCCGCGGACTAATGATTATAAGGTGGTGAGGATTGTAGTTCAATGTGTACTTAAAAATATGTATGGAGGGCCCAAGCAGACTCTGGTTGAGATTTACTCTCTTAATGAGGGCTCTTGGAGAATAACTAGTGCTGGCGCCTCTTATCCGCTGGGTATTAGTTTTAATCATTGGAGGCGACCAGCAGCTTCTTTAAATGGGGCTGTACATTTTGCAGCAAATGTTAAGGGCAGTGCCTTTAGTCCATTAGTTTTGTCATTTGATTTGGGTGATGAGGTTTTTCGCATGATACCAGTGCCGGATAGTACATTTAAAGAAGATGATGATGTTCATACCACAGTAATTGGGGGATCGCTTACTCTGTTATGTCATGACCCTGCTATGCATACATTCAACAAGCCTTGTTCCATTTGGATGATGAAAGAGTATGGCATCGTTGATTCTTGGACTAAACTGTGCGCTGTTGATCTCAACAGAGAAATTATAAGGGTATTAGGTCTCCGGAAGAATGGACATATATTTGTAGTGGCAAAACTACGATGTGATTGGGAGCTCTCTTCGTATGATCTTGAGAGCCAACAAGTAAAGAAATTGGGGATTTGTGGGAATCCATACTTTTTCCATGTTGATGATTACATGGAGAACCTTGTCTTACTTGACAAACCAAATGATGCAGTTTCCAAAAGGAGAGTGACTAGGAAGAAGAAATGCATGTAAACCTTAATTCGACTAAAAATTTCAGCATTTATTTTTGGTATATATTAGATATTGTTGTGTGGCTATAAGTAGAGATCAAGTTACAAACCTCACTAAACAGCTATGTAGTTTGTTCTTGAATGCTTATAAAGAAATGTCATAATTGTTAAATACAATTTTGTGGTTGTGGTTGTGGTTGTGGTTGATGATTGGATTAAACATTTGCAAGCAGAAAAACAGTAAATGTAAATGAAAGACTGATGTTATTATCTTTTTGTATATGTTAAACTTGTCACATCTAATCCATATTCAATATGAAAATGTTTTTTCACATTTCCCGTTTCATTAGACTTGCTTAGATTTTTCCAATATGATCAGCCATTGCCTTTTGATTTTGTGTTTTGTACATGACATATTATTTTGCATCAATGTTCATTCAACAAAGTATAAGATGGACCTTTAAAGTGTTAGCAATCACAGCGTAGGGGAGGTTCCAGATTAGGTTCGGTATTTAAGGTGCATTTTGTTATGCCTTGAAGCTATTTCGGGACTTAAAATAAATCTAGAGAAGTCTGAGTTGGTGCCGGTTGGTGAGGTTGTTGGTGTGGAGGGTTTAGCAAATTTTCTAAGATGTAAGATTTCTAATCTTCCTTTGAAATATCTTGGTTTGTCACTAGGTACTAGATTTAAATCAAAAGAGATATGGGAAACAATTCTTAAGATAGTAGAAAGAACATTGGCTGGATGGAAGAAGATGTATTTATCAAAGGGTGTTTGATTACAGTATGTTATCCAGCATGCCAATGTAATTTATGTGTCTATTTCCGATTCCTTCTAGTATTGCATCACATATTGTGAAAATACAAAGAGATTTTGTGTGAGCAGGTTTGGGGGATGATGACTTCAACTATTGTCTAGTCAATTGGAAGCAGATTTGTGAACCGATCAAGTGTGGGGGGTTAGGCGTATGAGATTTGAAGACCTTTAATAAAAAAATATATATTATTTAATTCAAAAAAAATTTCAATTTAATAAAGTATTAATGCACCTTAACCACTGTAAAAGAGGTGCACAAATTAATTTTCTTCGAAAGAATCCCCTTCCATTCAAACCTTTCTATTTTAATTCAAAAAAAAAATCAATGGCTTTAAAAAATTCATATAAACCACAAAAAAAAAAAAAAAATCAAATAAATTTTATTAGTGCCTTATGACTAAAACTTGGAAAAGATTTGGATGGTTTAAATAGTGGAAATTTAAAAAATAATAATTGGACATCTTCTCCATAATTTTGTTGGGAAAATGTTAAAAATATTAAATGTTTAAATTCATTAAATTTACAAATTGATGTGACAATAAATGTGATATAACAACTTCAAGTTCAACTATTTAGTATTTCTTAAATGAATATTTGAATTGTATTGGTCAAAGTGACATGAGAAATGCTATGTCCATACTATTTGCATAACTTAAGTGGTAGAATGCTATTACTTTTTTTATATAATAAATGGACAAAAAAATAATTTAAGTTATAAATTCAAATTAAAAATAATATCATCTTACCATATATAATTTGTTGTAAAAATATTTTTAAAACATAGAAAGTAAAACAAGGCACTAAACTTTTTTTTTTTTTTTTTTTTTTTGAGTGGGAAAGTAAAATTTTCTAGAAAAAATAGTGGAAAAGTAGAAGTACAAGATATGGTAATTGATTTGCCTCTTGCAATTTACAAATACAACCGCTGTGTAGAAAAACAGAGACAGTCGAACCAAAAGCAACAATTGTTTTTTCAAGTAAAGAATGTCAGTTTTGTCAACAACAAAAAAAGTAAAGAATGTCAAACTATCTTCCAGAGGAAGTGGTGCTGGAAATCCTGTACAGACTACCCGTGAAATCCTTAATTCGATTCAAGTACATTTCAAAATCATGGAACTCTCTAATCACAACCCCTGCTTTCATCCATTCCCATCTCACTCGATCACTTTTACTTGCTTCCAACTCCAACATATTAATTGTTAGGCATTGCCTCTATAATTCCTACGTAGAGCACTACAAATTAATTAGCAATAACAATGACTCGTTTCATCAAATTCAAAATATTGAGTTACAATTCACAAGTGGCAGTATCAAACATTTTATGCTAATTGGTTCAGCGAATGGGTTGTTCAATCTATATGAACAAGAGCGCTATATTTTTAAAATCCCTTTATTAGAAAATTTATTACCCTTCCAAAGCCTTGCATTAAGACACATGGCCGCATTCCGTGTCGCCCAGCATTCGGGTTTGATCCGCGGACTAATGATTATAAGTTAGTGAGGATTGCATCTACGGCTGAAGAGGCCAAACCACCTCTAATTGAGGTTTACTCTATTAATGAGGGGTGTTGGAGAACTACTAGTGCCTATTTTCCGCCGAGTATTGGTTTTTCTGACTGGTATGAACCCGCAGCTTCTTTAGGTGGGCTGTCCATTTTGCGGCATATGATAAGGACAATCGTAGTTGTCCATTAGTTTTGCCATTTGATTTGGGTGATAAGGTTTTTCGCTTGATATCATTACCAAATGGTTCATTCAGTTGGAGTAATGTTCATAGCTCAGTAATTGGGGGATCACTTTCTCTATTATTTTATGATGACTGGTTTTTACGCAGCAATTGTTGTGCCATTTGGGTGATGAAAGAGTACGGTGTTGTTGATTCTTGGACTAAATTGTTTACCATTGATCTCAAGCAAGAAATTATAAGGGTATTATGTCTCCAGAAGAATGGCAATATATTAGTGGAGGCAAAACTACCAAATGATTGGGAGCTCTCTTCATATGACCCTAAGAGCCAACATGTTAAGAATTTGGGGATTTCTGGGAGGCCGCACTATTTTCATGTTGATAATTATGTGGAGAACCTTGTCTTACTCGACAAACCGAATGATGCAGTTTCCAAAAGGGGAGCGTGCAGGAAGAGGCAATGCAGGTAAAAGCTTGATTCAACTTAAAATTTCAGCATTTACATTTCTCAGTTCTATCTTTTTCTTGGTATATACTAGATACAACTATGTGGCTATAAGTACATATTTTCAGACCTCAATATAGTGCTCTCAGATGTAAATTTGTTATCAGCTTGATATAAAGAGTGGTCAGAAGTTCCGTAGATCAGTTGCTTGCGCTCTTTAATGGACCTCTTTTTGATTGGTCTCAAGCTTGGGGACTCATGACATTTTGTTAGGGATTTTGATTGATTAAATGTATTACATTGTATTGAGTGTAGGAGTTACATCAGGGTGACACTAGTGACAACCCTAGGGTTTTTTTGTAAAAATGTAATAAATAATGGGGTTTGCCCAAAAAAAACAGTATTGTTTTGTTTAGCTGAATATATGATGTAGACTTAGCTTCTGCACTGCATTGAGTTACTTTAGTTGTGTGTTGTTATGGAAAGATTATTGATATTAATGGTGCTGGGAGGATAAATTGGACCTTCTTCAGTTTATTCAATAATTTTTTTTATTTTGGCTCTTCGATTGAATTTTATTAGGATTTTGCTGAGAAAATTTTGAAATAGAACTATGCATATAGAATAGGATTGTCATTGGACCTCACCCCTTAATGTATCTGTAAAACTTTTTATTTTACTGATAAAATAAAGTATAGGATCGGATTTTTTGATTGTCACACAGTCAGGTCTATTCTAGGGAGAAAATCAAATCTATGGTTATGTTATATGAAAGGGAGATGATGAAAGTGTGAGCACTATGGTTATGCTTGTTTAATGGAAAATCAGGGGAAAGAAAGTGAGTTTCAGGAATATTTTCTATTCTTTTTGTAGTAGGAACTTTGGCCAATCCTGTAACATAGTTTAAAAAGTAGCAAAACATGTTGCACTAGCATAGAAGGCAGCTTCTAGGTTATTAATGTATCTTGAGATATGTTAAGAGCAAAATTTTTATAAATGAAGAGTATTATTACATTTATTTTCTAAGCATCAGTGGTCATTTCCAAGGGATTAGAAATTAGAAAATCTAAGAAAACTCATCCATAATGAATAGTGAAGTAGAAGTTGCTTTACTTCACTTTTACCTTGGGTTGCTCAAATCAGTTATTTGCTGGTTCATTATATGTTTGAATATACAGATGTCTTTATTTTTTTTGTTTGAGAAAAAAGGGCCATGACGTCTCCCCAGAAGTCTATGTGGTAGTTTTGCATGCCGGAATTGGTAAATATAAATGAAAGATTGATGTTATTCCCTTTTTCATACATTGAACTTGTCACATCTAATCCCTTTTTAATATCAAATGCGTTTTACTCTTTCCATTTCACTAGACATGCTAAAATTTTTCTGATATGATCTGCCTTTGCCTTTTCATACTCTGTTTTGTTCATGAAATGTTTTGCTTCAATGTAAATTAAACAAAGTATAGGATGATGCCAAACATTTAAAAGTTGTATTAGCCATGTAACTGTAGGTAGAGTCATGATAGTATAGAACCCCAAATAACTGTATTTTGACAACAGCCAAACCTCCCTGTTCAACATTCCAGGAGGCCAGAGCACTCTGAGGCATCACCCAAACTAACCCAAACATACCAAACACCATTGACCATATATCATAGCAAAACAACAATGGAGTAACAGGTGATCAAAAGACTCACCACTTTGTTTACACATGGAACACCAATCTACCACACACAATCCTTGCACACGGAGATTATCCATGGTTAAAATTTTCCCCTCAGTGGTTGTCCATGTAGAGCAATTTATCTTCCTCGGGACCTTTGCCTTCCATATAGGCTTCCAAGGAAAAGAATAATAACCAGTAGGAGATAGAGCTTTATAATAAGATTTAACCTCAAAACCTCCACTTGTGGTCGGGGGGGCCATCTTAAAAAGATCCTCTGCAACTCCTATTTTTGCAAAATATCAATAGTTGAAGAAAGACTGCATAGATTCCAACTCCCAGTCTTCGCAGGGCCTTGTAAATATGTCATTTCAAAAAACAAACCCATTCTGTGACTGCATTACATCTGCCACTGCAGCATTTTTATCCCTGGCCAACTGGAAAAGGTTCAAAAAGCATCATGTCCTCACACCAACAATCGAACCAAAAAAGAATATTAGCACCACTCACCATGACAAACTTTAAAATCTGGACCAGCCTATTCCACCCGTTTTGAATATATTTCTATAAGCTAACCCCATAGGACACTGACACCAGTGACTCATCTATCATCCAATTACCCCACATGCTACCATATTTTGAAGCAATTACTATACACCAGTAGGCATTCTTCTCAGTCAAATGTCGCCAAAGCCACTTACCAAGCAAGGCTTGATTGAAACGAACCAAGCTTCAAAAACCCGAACCTCCTTCCTAAATGAACATTGGACGTAGGTGCAGTGAGAAATGGGCAAGTGGTCCCATACTTTAATGTTGGGGTGTGGGTAAAGAAGATAGTCTTGAAGACTAAGTGGGTATATGACAAACCTAGAGAAACTAAGCATACCAAATATAAATTGTGAGTAGAGAAACTAAGCATACCAAATATAAATTGTGAGATACAGGGAATAAGAACCACAGATTTCAGGTAGGGATGGTTGTAGAGAAAAGCTGTAAAGTGGAAGCTATCAAATTAAGAAAATAGGAGATAGACTTTTTTTAATATAATTTGTCTAGGGGAAGTGACAACCAACTCAGTTAGCATTAATGTTCCAAAAATAGATTTAGAAAAATCCATTAAGAAATAATATTGGGAGGGTACAAATGAGTTTATTCAAAGTATATCTAAATGGATAAAGGTTTTTATTGGGGGAGGCTTGAATGGTCATGTTGGGATAGATACTGGGGAATTGAGGGAGCACACGGAGGGCAGGGATATAAAATAAGAAATGAGCTGCTTTAAGCAGTCTTCATTTTTTGCTATGCTAGATTTTTTTGGACTCGTACTTTTCAATGACTTTAACAATCATTATTGTATCACGAACAAACAAAAGAGGAGAGTTTCCATAACCCTCTTACTTTCTTCCCCAACTTGAAATGCAGGCTACAACATTATGGAATGTCCCATTATGTACTTCATAACCAAAATTAAAATAAGCATGGGGATAGGGTCTCTTGACTTAGTTCTCTTGAACTATTGGAAAAGCCAATTCTGCTTCTATTAACCATGATTGAGAACCCATTGTCCAAATAGAAAAACCAAACCCACTTCTTCCATTTTCACCAAAATTGAGTCTATCTACGTATATGAAATGGCCTAGTTAACATGATCATATATCATTTCAGTGTTCAACTTTCAAATACCCCAAAAACACTGCTATCGAGTTTTCTATCAAGACTTTCATTGGCAATAAACACCAAATAAGGGTTTACCAACCTTCATTGTAAGCATTTGGGTCTAACACAAGACACCTATCATACATTTAACAGATCAGCCTACACTTTCCATAAGCATATAGACGTTTCAAGCCAAGCTAACATGGAGAAAATCCTTTATATTGATGCCACCACTTAGTTTTTTGGAATCAAAGCGACATAAAAAGAATTCAAAAATTTCTCAAACTTGAAGTTATTATGGGGCTCCATTTCTACAAAACCCACTCTATCACTTCAATAATAACCTTCATTTATTTTGCATTGTTCTCTAACACTTTGTATCTGTCCACCATCTTTCGTAGCAAGATAATTTATCTTACTCTTCTCTCTTTAACAGTTGCATTGCACATTTTACTAATTGCTTTGCTTCAATTTTAGGTCCCCATAAAGAAGGGTACAGAAGCCACCAATCCACCACCCTCAATTATCTGCACTTTTCTTTCTTTAAATTTTGATTTCACATGGTTTTCTTCCAAATTTTGTTTATTGATTCATGCCTTGTTTTTATTTTCTATTTTTTATGATTTGGTTCGATTCTCGCTAGCCACTTAGGGCTTTTTGGTACCTTTGGTCCCTAGGTTTTCTTTCTTCTTTTATTAATTGCTTCGACTTGGTTATATAGGGTTTTTGAGATTTGTTAAGTTGATGATAGAGAGATGTATTTCCTTTTGGGTTTGGGTTTCTTGTTATTTTTTGTAGTAGGTTTATGTACCTCTTTTTTTCTTTTCTTTTTTTCTTTTTCTTTTTTTTTTTCTAGGGTAATGCGTCTATATGATGGTTCTTCATGCCCAAAAGAATCAAGAGGATTCTCTCTCTGAATTTACATTAACTGAAATGAGGTCGTTCACACTTAAATTTGAATCTTCTTCATGCCCACAAGATTTAGAGGATTCTTCCTCTAAATTCATTCTGAGGTAAAGTCTCATCCACCTCATCCCTTCATACGTCTTTAATTTAGCAACTTAATCCACAAAAAATTTGACAACTTAGTTGCATCCATATTCATAACATCCTTTTTCACTGCTTTAAATAGTTGATTGTGTGGATTTGGAAATGGTGAAGGAAAGGTAAATTATTACAAAATTTTAAGCAATTTCACAGCATCTGTTTCATCAAAAGCATTTTAGTGCTGAGGTCAATAAGGTGGCATCTTAACCAATTGGGATTAAGGTACTTAGAGGAATGTGGGATTAAGTACAAATTGGCCATTGTACTCCTCTTTGGGATTTGTTTTGACCTCAAATTTGGTTGTGGATTTGAAGCCAGAATTATTGATCATTTATAAAGTTCAATACTGTTTAGGTATATCCTCTTGGGTTTCATTTTGATGCATTCATGGAGCCTTAAGTTTTGCAAATCAACTATGCTTTTATAATTTTTAAGTACTCTTTTGTTGCATTTTTCAATTCTGAGTTTCCCCTCTAATCTCTTTTATAATATTTGTTTGGTATTTTTCTTTTTGTTGGTTTTGCAACAAAATAATGTTTAGGTATATGCTCTTGGGTTTCATTTTGATGCATGCATGGAGCCTTAAGTTTTGCAAATCAACTATGCTTTTGTAATTTTTAAGTACTCTTTTGTTGCATTTTTCAATTCTGAGTTTCCCCTCTAATCTCTTTTATAATATTTGTTTGGTATTTTTCTTTTTGTTGGTTTTGCAACAAAATATTCGGCTAGTAGTTTAGACACAGTAAACTCTCTTGGACTTTCTCTCAATTTCTTCTTTATCTTGCCTCTTATTAACTCTGGTGTGTTCAATGTTTGTTTGTTATGCTTTATTTTATATATATATATATATATATTATCTGTTTCCTTATATAGTAAAGCAATAATTATTTTTGATAAGTCAACATTGACTTTTACAAGCATCCTTTTAGAATCATTAGGAAGGGGCTTGCAGTAAGATGTGGGAATTGTTATGCATGGGATCAAAATGCAAGGACCTGCAAAGAACCAGAAAACCCAACAAGAAAAATTTATAAAAAGAAGGCAAAGAAGAAGCCAATTGAAACTGATGACCCATTAACAATTGCTCCTAACGAAAGGCAAAAACTAAATGTAAATAATGTATGCTAAATGTGATCATAATTTGTATCTTCATATTCATAACTAAATTTTTTGTTCTATTATTTCTGGTTTGATAGTTTACAAGCAAAGAGAATGGGAAATCAGCCTATGTGAGGCCAAGCGAAAGGTGACTAGGTGAGAGTGCCAGGATGGGACAACATCAACTTCAAGAAAGGAAGAAGGAAAGCAAAAAGTGTTCAGTTGAAGTCTGGATGGGATTTATTAATTGTTATGTGTTTTGTGATGCATTCAGGGAACAATCCATAGCACCAAATTCTCTGTATATGACATTGACAACTGAACAATGTTAATAGGTCACAGCTTTTGTTTTTGATCAGTAGGTAAATTGTCCATGGTGAAACTAAATTCAGTTAGTTAAATTTATGTTGTGAAATTCATGTTCATGATTATGCCCAATTTATGTTCAGCTGTTTTATGTTCATGGTTGTGAAATTCAGAATGCTTCCTTAGTATTATGTTTTCATATGTTTCTGCCAGGTCCATCTGCTGCTGCACTGAAGTGCTGGTTTGATCAATTTAATAAATGATTTTATATATTTGTTCTGATAGGTTTCTAATTTGTTTCATTCTTCAACAATTATGTTTTCCCCCCACCTTTTTAATGTTCTAATATGCATCCATTCAAAGATCTTGTTTTCCAGCCATCAATATCATGAATTTTCTTATTTATTTCGTTAAAATTCAGTGTTTATTTGCATTTTAAACGATACTACTTGTTGGATTATATTCTTTTAGAATGATGATAGAAGCCCTAAAAATTCTACCAATCGCATTGTGAACTGTTATGGATTAAATTTTGCCTCTGGAACCATGAAAGTGATTATCACTCTTAACTCACTGAAAGACTCCTGTGCAGTGCCCTTAAACATATATAGTAGTGGAAGAGGAAGAGAATGTGTGGTCAATAAAATTCGAAAAATAATCAAACAATATTTACCAAGCCAAGACAATATACTATTAATTTTTTATTTGAATTTACACTCATTAGCAAATAATACGTATAACTAAATTGTAATTTCCTATAGCCTATTGTACACACATTTCACAATCCATAAGTTTACAATTTACATACACCAAAATATTAGTTAATTCAAAACTTTAGGCCAACAATCCATAACATTGCATAATTCATAAAACTAGTTTAGATCACTTTAAATTAGAAGTCACATTACACGCTTCAAACATTATAATACGGCTCAAAATACATTAGTTCATCGTTTGTACTCCATCAATAACCGAATCACAAGTACTAGGCCAACAAGAACCCAAGATTAACACAAACCGTCATCCTTGTTTTTTTAATTTTTTGTGATGTATTTTCACTCTTCAAATTTCTTTGACTCTCTAGTAGGCCTTTTATGTTGTAAACTGAAAACTCGAAAATATGTTGAAAACACAAGAGCTGTTTAGACCCCCAAATTAAAGTTACAGCTCGATAGATTTTACTCTAACTTAGTACTAAGTGCAGAATAGAGTAAATGCGAGCGAATAAACAAATAAGCTACTCTAACCCATAATCATTGTAACACAACAGTAAAATGAAAGATAAAAGTGTAGGGAAGAAGAATACAAACACAAGATAACACGCCGATGTGTTATCGAAGAGGAAACTGAAGAACTCGGTGAAAAGCCTCTCTGCCACCCTCCAAGCGATAATCGATTCACTAAACAATCAATTGGGGTACATGAGTTAACAAGAGACCCTCCAAGCCTAATCTACCTGATGTACCTAAGCCCTCTAAGATCCTACTCCAACAAGGCTTCTTGAAACCGTGTCTTGTCTAGCTCTCCGGATCCTACAATACATCCGATTGCATCTGCCAAGACTTGGCTTATTCCAATATTTCCCAGCAGCACCAAAACCTCACTTGACACTTTGAAAAGGTGTGGTAAATGTTTGAGCTATCAACCTCTTAATAGTATGGAAATCGAGAGGTAGGAGTTGAGAAAAATCTATAAGCAATTGTGTAGAGGATTGTAGGTATAAGAATCTCTAACTCTCAAGGTTTGTGGCTAGGGTTTTCTCTCTGAAGCACTCCTCAACATTTGTGGGTAATGTGGGTATATATAATGTGGGTACAAAAAGTGTGTATCAGATATGACAATTTAGTAAAACAGAATGTTTTACGGGTGTCTCGTGGGAAGGCCTTACCCGCGAGCTACTTGCGAAACACAGCTGTCTTCGTCATGTTCTAACTCTTTGCATTTCAGTCATGTGTAGGGTACATGCATCATTTCACGGGATGCTTAGTCACGAGTTACTCGCAAAAACTCTTCAGTCTTCAATTTGCTTGAGTCTTCACACTCTCTCTCTCTCTTACACACAACCCTTATAATCAAATCTCACATTAAATACAGGTTATAAAAGATTGAACATAATTACAATCAAATTTGGCACGGAATAAAAACCAACAAAACATATAGTTGTAAATTACAACTTTACATGAACCAACAAATTTACTGAATGTAAAAAGTTAGTTAATTCGAGATGATCAATCTCCTGAACTAGAGAAAGGAGATAGACATTTTTTTATTAATGTTCGGCTTAATTCTCATTAATGCATTTAACGTACATAAATAACTAAGTATGGGAGAACTCATCAACAAATTTTAGAACATAGGAAGTAATCCTATCTTAAAACATATGGATCAATTTGAATAAAAGAAAATAACAATAATAATCTACTACTACCTTATTTAGATAAAGATATATCACTGGGCTTAAATTTAAATATTTCTAATTCAAATAACAATTTATTCAGCACATTATCTAGGGCCATAACAATTTATAACAGGGATTATAAATTAAAAAAAAAACAAAAAAAAAAACAAAAACAATTTATAATAGACATGCTTCATGGAGTTCATCATCACACGAAGCAAAAAAAAAAAAAAAAAATTTTTGTATTTTTTTTTTTTTTTTAATTCACACCACAATCTAAGAACTTTAGGAACATGCCACAACAATTGTTTTGACAATATAGGTCAAATAATTAGTTGCTGATCTTTATCTCAAGTAGGCAACATTAATCTTGCTATCCATGATAATGCCCAGAAAATTCTGAAGTTTGCTAATAATACCCTTTAAATTCTAAAATTGCTATCCATAATAATGGCCATCATATTACCTAGTAGATACTAAATTATAAAATTTGCTTTCATAAATTTACTAAGTGGGCAGCAGTAATTTTTTCTATCAGTTTGAGATTGCTATTAAAGTTGTCCAACCCATCCAAATTCCAAAGACCTAACCCACACAAAGAAATCGACCAGATTTGATTTGACACTAGCCGACCCGACTACTTCGGTAGTTAGCAGCAAGTCTTTACCTCTAGAAACCAACCCCAGCAGGTCGGTTTCAATTTTCCAGCGAGATATCAGGTAGGTCTGATGAGATTTCGATTGGTTTTGGCGAAATCTCACAAACGTTTTGCTGTTTTCTCAAATTTTTTACTCCAACCGACCCGCCCACCACTTGTTGGCAGTCTAATCCACCCAACCTGATTAGTCTCTCGATTGGCGGTGGGTTGATGGCTACTCCACCCGATTAGGTTGGGTCGAATGTGGGTTGAGCCCAAACCTAATCCGACCCAACCCGTGGATAGCCCTAATAGCTATCCACCATGATAATGCCCAGTGGTTGTATACTTAAAATTTAAAATTAATTGTCTTGTGTATTCATACTTAAGATCATACAATTCATATTTAAGTATTTAATATTATTATTAGCTCTCTCTCTCAAATAAATAAATATTATCAGCTTACTCTCTCCCTCTCCTAATTCATTTTATACGCACAAATTTGTTGTACTTGTGTGTACTTTCTTGGATATATGTACAAAATTTGTCTTATTTTTTAACAATCATATAAAACATTATTTAATAAAGTATTAATGCACCTTAATAACTGCAAAAGAGGAGCACAAATTAATTTTCTTAGAAAGAATAACCTTCCATTCAAAATTTTCTATTTTAATTCAAAAAAAAATCAATGACTTTAAAAAAATTCATATAAACCACAAAAAAACAAATAAATTTTATTAGTGTCTTATGACTAAAACTTGAAAATATTTGGATGGTTTAAATAGTGGAGATTTAAAAAATAATAATTGGAAATTTTCTCCATAATTTTGTTGAAAAAATGTTTAAAATATTACAAGTTTTAATTCATTAAATTTACAAATTAATATAACAACAAATATGATATAATAACTTCAAGTTCAACTATTCAGTATTTCTTAAATGAATATTTGAATTGCATTGGTCAAAGTGACACGAAAAATGCAATGTTTATAATATGAGAAATGACATATCCACAACATTTTCACAATATTTTTATAACAAATTCTAAATGGCAGGTTGTTACTAATTGTTATTATTAGGGTAAAAAAGTAATCTTAGTGTTAAGTTCAAATTTGAACCAATTACAACTAACTAATTACAATTTGTTATAAAAATATTGTGAATGTAGCACCTCTCTTATAATATTTTTATAACTTAAGTGATAGGATGCTATTACTTAGTTGTAATGAGTGGATAAGAAAATAATTTAAGTTATAAATTCAAACTAGAAATAATAATAATTTACTACCTATCATTTTTTATAAAAATATTTTAAAAACGAAAACATGGCGCTAAACTATTTCTTTTGAGTGGGAAAGTAAAATTTTCTAGAAAAAATAGTGGAAAAGTGAAAGTACAAGATATGGCAATTGACTTGCCGGTTACAAATAAAACCGCAGTGTAGAAAAACAGAGAGAGTCGAACCAAAAGCAACAATTGCTTTTTCAAGTAAGGAATGTCAGACTATCTCCCAGAGGAAGTGGTGCTAGAAATCCTGCAGAGACTACCCGTCAAATCCCTAATTCGATTCAGGTGCGTTTCAAAATCATGGAACTCTCTAATCACAACCCCTGCTTTCATCAATTCCCATCTCACTCGATCACATTCACTTTCCTCCGATTCCAACAAATTAATTGTTAGGCACTGCCTCGATAAACCCTACGTAGAGCACTACAAGTTAATTGACGATAGCAATGACTCGTTTGATCAAATTCAAAACATCGAGTTACCGATCTCGAGTCGCCGTATCCAACATTTTAGGTTAATTGGTTCCGCGAATGGATTGTTCAGTCTATATGAAAAAGAGCGCTTTATTCTTTGGAATCCCTCTATTAGAAAATTTATCACTCTTCCAAAACCTTGCATTACTGTCAAGGCGCACGGCCACCTTGCGTGTCGTTCGGCATTCGGGTTTGATCCGCGGACTAATGATTTTAAGGTGGTGAGAATTGCATTTCCATCTGTAGAGGCCAAACCACCTCTAATTGAGGCTTACTCTCTTAATGAGGACTCTTGGAAATTAACTACTGCCTCTTTTCCGCCGGGTATTGATTTTTCTGATTGGCATAGACCCGCTGCTTCTTTATTTGGGGCTGTCCATTTTGCGGTATATGATAAGGACAATCGCAGTCGTCCGTTAGTTTTGTCGTTTGATTTGGGTGATGAGGTTTTTCGCTTGATGTCATTGCCAAATTGTGCATTCAGTTGGAGTAATATTCAAACCTCGGTAATTGGGGATCGCTTCTCTGTTATTTTATGATGATAGGTTTGTAGCCAACAAATGTTGTGCCATTTGGGTGATGAAAGAGTATGCGTTGTTGATTCTTGGACTAAATTGTTAACCGTTGACCTCAACAAAGAAATTATAAGGGTATTATGTCTCCAGAAGAATGCAATATATTAGTGGAGGTAAATCTACCAAGTGATTGGGAGCTCTCTTCATATGACCCTAAGAGCCAACATGTTAAGAGTTGGGGATTTGTGGGAGGCTGCACTATTTTCATGTTGATAATTATGTGGAGAACCTTGTCTTACTCAACAAACCGAATGATGCAGTTTCCAAAAGTGGCGCGTGCAGGAAGAGGAAATGCAGGTAAAAGCTTGATTCAATTCAAAATTTCAGCATTTACTTTTCTCAGTTCTACTTTTTTCTTGGTATATACTAGATACTGCTATGTGGCTATAAGTAAATATTTTCAGACCTCAATATACTGCTCTCAGATGTTAATTTGTTATCAGCTTGATATAAAGAGTGGTCAGAAGTTCCGTAGATCAGTTGCTTGCCCTCTTTAGTGGGTCTCTTTTTGATTGGTCTCGGGCTTGGGGACTCATATCTAGTGATTCTTTCCCTTCTTTCCTTTATTCCCTCTACTTTTTTATTAGTTTTCTTTTCTTCATTGTTTTCTTTTCTTCATTGTTTACTTTTCTCTTTTGTTTTCCATTGTAAGTTTTGGTTTGCTTCTTCGTGCATAAAGTGGCCGGTTGAATATACAGTGGTCAGAAGTGTTAAATGCACTTTTGTGGTTGTCGTTGATGATGAGATTAAACATTTGCAAGATGGAAACAGTAAATAAAGTTTGATGTTATTATCTTTTTCTATATGCTAAACTTGTCACAACTAATCCATATTCAATATCAAAATGTGTTTTTACGCTTCCTGTCTCATTAGACTTGCTTAGATTTTTCTGATATGATCAGCCATTGCCTTCTGATTTTGTGTTTTGTACATGACTTGTTATTTTGTATCAATGTACATTCACAAAGTATAAGAATAACCTAACGAGAGAGAGAGAGAGAGAGAGAAACAAGGCCCAAACATTTAAAAGTTTTTGTAACGATTTAACTATAGGTAGAATCATGACATTTTGTTAGGGGTTTTGATTGATTAAATGTATTACATTGTATTGAGTGTGGGAGCTGCATCAGGGTGACCCTAGTGACAACCCTAGTGTTTGTTGTAAAAATGTAATAAATAATGGGGTTTGCCCAAAAAAATAGATACTGTTTTGTTTAGCTGAATGTATGATGTAGACTTAGCTTCCGCACTGCATTGAGTTACTTTAGTTATATGTTGATATGGAAAAATTATTGATATTAATGGTGCTGGGAGGATAAATTGGACCTTCTTCAGCTTATTCAATAATTTTTTTATTTTGGCTTTTCACTTGAATTTTATTAGGATTTTGCTGAGAAAATTTTGAAATAGAACTATGCATATAGAATAGGATTGTCATTGGGCCTCACCCCTTAATGTATCTGTAAAAAATTTATTTTACTGATAAAATAAAGTATAGGATTGGTTTTTTTGATTGTTACACAGTCAGGTCTACTCTGGTGAAAATCAGATCTATGGTTATGTTATATAAAAGGAAGATGATGAGAGTGTAAGCACTATGGTTATGTTTGTTTCATGGATAATCAGCGGAAAGAAAGTGAGTTTCAGGAATATTTTCTCTTGTTTTGGTGGTAGAAACTTTGGCCAATCCTGTAACATAGCATTTTAAAAACTAGCAAAACATGTTGCACCAGCATAGAAGGCAACTTCTAGGTTATTAATGTATCTTGAAATATGTTTAGAGCGAGATTTTTAAAAATGAAGAGTATTAATGCATTTATTTTCTAAGCATCAGGAGTCATTTCCAAGGGATTAGAAAATTTAAGAAAACATATCCATAATGAATAATGAAGTAGAAGTTGCTTTACTTCACTTTTACCTTGGTTTGCTTAATCAGTTATTTGCTGGTTCATTATGTGTCTGAATATACAGATGTCTTTATTTTTTTGTTTGATAGAAAAGGGCCATGACATCTCCCCAGAAGTGTATGTGGTATGTGAAGGCTTCAAAAAGACTGCTTTCTTTGTTTGGACAGCAGCGTAGGGGGAGTCACACTTACATTTAAAATAAGTTAACATTAGTTAGGTAAATTTAATAATTATTCCAAAGATTGATAGGGGATATTGTAAGATTGTAAGATTGTAAAATTTTTAAATAATATCAAGAGAGGGTGTAACCACACAATATGGGTTGGTGACACTTGATGATTGTATTAGATATAAAATAATGGATAAAGGAAGGGGAAACGCAAGAATAAGGTGCTCAAATTTGAAGGGAGGTAAATAAGTTGTATATAAAAATAGAATGGTTAAAGAAGGCAAGTGGGACTTGGATGAACATGTTTATATAATTTCAAAAATTGCATTGCACATGCCTGCATGGGTTAGCTAAAGCTGTCCAGTTCAAGTCTTGAGATTACGCAATACACGGTTCTCATGGGTCAGGTCGTGTATTCAAGGTTTACTCAGGATGGGGGTACACGAAGTGGCCCTGCCTTGAAGAGGTTCCTTGTGATAAAAATAATAATGGTAATTTCCTTTTTTCATTTTTTAAGATAAAGTGTTGCATTGATTCTTAGTGCTTTGCTTCAAATTTTTGTCCCCAAAAAGAATGGAATGAAAGCGAATCCACCAGGACCACCACTCTTAGTGATCTGCACTTTTCTTTCCTTAAACTTTGATTTCACATAGCTTTATTCCAAATTTTGTTTATTAATTTATGCATTATTTTGATTTTCCGTTTTTATGATTATGTTCGATTCTCACTAGCAAATTAGAGCTTTTCATGTACTTTTTTTCCCCAGGGTTTTCTTTCTTCTTTTATTAATTACTTTGACTTGGTTTCATTGTGTTTTTGAGATATGTTAAGTTGTTTTTTTTTTTTTTTGAGATATGTTAAGTTATATAAGAATAACCTAACGAGAGAGAGAGAGAGAGAGAGAGAGAGAGAGAGAGAGACGAGGCCCAAACATTTAAAAGTTTTTGTAATGATTTAACTATAGGTAGAATCATGACATTTTGTTAGGGGTTTTGATTGATTAAATGTATTACATTGTATTGAGTGCGGGAGTTGCATCAGGGTGACCCTAGTGACAACCCTTGTGTTTGTTGTAAAAATGTAATAAATAATGGGGTTTGCCCAAAAAAATAGGTACTGCTTTGTTTAGCTGAATTTAGCTGAATGTATGATGTAGACTTAGCCTCCGCACTGCATTGAGTTACTTTAGTTATATGTTGATATGGAAAAATTATTGATATTAATGATGCTGGTTATGTTATATAAAAGGAAGATGATGAGAGTGTAAGCACTATGGTTATGTTTGTTTCATGGATAATCAGCGGAAAGAAAGTGAGTTTCAGGAATATTTTCTCTTGTTTTGGTGGTAGGAACTTTGGCCAATCCTGTAACATAGTGTTTTAAAAACTAGCAAAACATGTTGCACCAGCATAGAAGGCAACTTCTAGGTTATTAATGTATCTTGAGATATGTTAAGAGCGAGATTTTTAAAAATGAAGAGTATTAATGCATTTATTTTCTAAGCATCAGCAGTCAATTTCCAAGGGATTAGAAAATTTAAGAAAACATATCCATAATGAATAATGAAGTAGAAGTTGCTTTACTTCACTTTTACCTTGGTTTGCTTAATCAGTTATTTGCTGGTTCATTATGTGTCTAAATATACAGATGTCTTTATTTTTTTGTTTGATAAAAAAGGGCCATGACGTCTCCCCAGAAGTGTATGTGGTATGTGAAGGCTTCAAAAAGGCTGTTTTCTTTGTTTGGACAGCAGCGTAGGGGGAGTCACACTTACGTTTAAAATAGGTTAACATTAGTTAGGTAAATTTAATAATTATTCCAAAGATTGATAGGGGATATTGTAAGATTGTAAGATTGTAAAATTTTTAAATAATATCAAGAGAGGGTGTAACCACACAATATGGGTTGGTGACACTTGATGATTGTATTAGATATAAAATAATGGATAAAGGAAGGGGAAACACAAGAATAAGGTGCTCAAATTTGAAGGGAGGTAAATAAGTTGTATATAAACATAGAATGGTTAAAGAAGGTAATTGGGACTTTATACGTTTGTACTTTTGGAGATTAATCAGCATGAAATTTGAAAACTATATACATCTTCATAACTTCCTTTTTCTCTTGTTTAAATGGATGGTTATGTGGATTTTCTATAATGGTTTGCTTTCTAATATGATAATTATTGGTTTTACTTTGTGGTTCAATTCGTTTTTGTATCTCAACCATCTAAGCCTTTTGGTGTATCTTCTGCTTCCAAATTTCTAGGTTGACTTCAGACAAAGAGATATGCCAGCTACAAGAGGCAAAACACCTGCTAGAAGAGGTAGTACAACATGCGAGTGTATACGAGCTACAACTGGACATAATACATCAACAACAGACAATAATACATCAACAGGAGGCAATACTATTGCCTCTACAAGAGGCAATACTACACAACGGGAGAGCACTCCAGCTACAAGAGGCATTGCTATATGAACTGGAGACAATACTACAGCAGCAGACAGAGAAAATAGCCATTTTGATATCACAAATTGAGATAATGGAGACTGCAGAATCAAAATTGGTCTTTTTAATTCAACGATTAAAGGGCCAGGTTATTACTTCAGTGTGCTTTTATTAATATATATATATATATATTATGTACTTTTTAATGTAAATGTAGTACTTTATTCAGTTTATACTTTATAAGTGTTTTGTTATATTGTTAATTGGATTTATTTATCTTATATTTTAGGCTGAAGTAGAGACAATGCTACAACAGAAGACAGAGAAAATGACCTCTTTAAAATCACAATTGGAGAAAATGGACACTATAAAATCAAAATTGGTATCTTTGATTCAACAATTCAAGGGTCAGGTAATTACTTGGCTGTGCTTTTTTTATAAATATATTGTGTTTTTTTAATGCAAATGTAATGCTTTATGCGGTATTTAGAGTTGTGTAATGCTTTATGCAGTATTAATTGGAGTTATTTATCTCATATTTTAGGCTGGAGAGATGTTTAGTGGTGTTGGAGGTCAAAGTTCAGCACAAGTACAACAAAGATCCTCTTCTGCAGGGCAAGAAATGTGACCTTGCGGTGGGCAGTAAGGTTTTATTCAGTATATCGACATAAATTTTTTTTTTTTATTTGAAAATTATTGTCTTGATTTGGCACTCGTAAAATTTGTGATTGATATGACAGATAGTTTTTTTTTTTTTTAAGTAATCTTCAATGAATTTTGTAAATTATGTATTATGATAGGACATTCTTTTAGATGGTTTTATTTGATTTTTTTTTAATTACTAAAATCGATATAAATAAATAAATAAAATAAAATAAAAGATAATAAGACTAATTTCAATGACAAAACGTACTGCCTAAGGCTAAACAATAATGGTTCATAATGATTGAGTGAAAATTACAACTTACCTCATATAGCACATAATTAGGGGAAACAGAAAATGTCCAAATTTAAATTTTCTTATTGATACAGTATACTTTGTTTAGTCTTTTTGACCTTACAAATTCAATTTATTGTAACTACCATGGAAAATTTTTTGATTTCAGGTTCCCAAACCAATTCATCCATGTCTCTGTAACAACTGTTTTTTAGTAACTGTGTCTTACAATTGGATATGTGAAATCATGACACGTGTCCTTGGGCTTAAGAGTTAAGATTATCCTCTCTCTCTCTCTCTTTGCAGATGCCACATAGGAGACATGCATTATCAATAGTATGTTAATAAGAAATTATTGGGCAGTCCTAAACTACAAGGTCAGCGCTGACTTTGTAGTAACAATCAATGAGAGTCTGCCATTGTGTTAAAAATGCATTACATCATCTGACATCAACATCAACTCAATAACAATAGTTGTTCCTAATTGTTTCTAATAAGTGACAATAGAATTGTCTACTGACAATTTTGTTTTGCTAAATATCTAATAATATATTAACCAGAGAATTAATGCAATTGAAAGTGTAAAAGTTAAATTAAAATGAAATATGACTAGGGAAAACATCATTGTGGTAAGCTGGTAAGTGGTAACAAATGTGATTTCAAATGTCTCAATACTTTGATACCCCTATTGACTAGTATAAAAAAAAGTGTCAAAACACTCCCCCCAAATCCCTTCAAAGAATAACCTAGTATTGTGCTACCATATACCATTTATAAAGTTAATTAACTTCCATCTCATGTAACATGTCTATGCATTCTTATTTGGTAGTCAAAGACCTATATTATTTATAGAGAATGGAAAGATGGGACAATATGGCCATAAAACTAGATATAAATAAGACTTACGATAAGGTAATTATAAGTGCTCCATGAAAAGTTGATAAAAAGAATGTGTTTTCGTGAATATTGTATACTAGTTGTTATGGAATGTGTCTCCATTGTTACTTAAAGAGAGAACCAAGGGGTTGAGATAAGACGACCTATGTCCCTTAACCATTTTCGTCTCTATGTAAAAGGATTACATGCATTTTCATTAGATGAGAGCGAAAAAAAAAAAAAAAAAAAAAAAGAAGATAATAAAGCTACTTTCAATGACAAAACGTACTGCTTAACTGGCTAAACAGTTAATGGTTCATAATGATTTAGTGAAAATTACAATTTAACTCATATAGCATAATTAGGGGAAACAGAAAATGTCCAAATTCAAATTCTCTTATTGATACAGTATACTTTGTTTAGTCTTTTTGACCTTACAAATTCAATTTATTGTAACTACCATGGAAAATTTTTTGATTTTAGCTTCCCAAACCAATTCATTCATGTCTCTGTAACAACTGTTTTTTAGTAACTGTGTCTTACAACTGAATATATGAAATCATGACACGTGTCCTTGGGCTTAAGAGTTAAGATTATCCTCTCTTTCTCTCTCTTTGCAGATGTCGCATGGGAGACATGCATTATCAATATTATGTTAATAAGAAATTATTGGGCAGTCCTAAACTACAAGGTCAGCGCTGACTTTGTAGTACCAATCAATGAGAGTTTGCCACTGTGATAAAAATGCATTACATCATCTGACATCCACATCAACTCAATAACAATAGTTGTTCCTAATTGTTTCTAATAAGTGACAATAGAATTGTCTACTGACAATTTTGTTTTGCTGAATATCTAATAATATATTAACCAGAGAATTAATGCAATTGAAAGTGTAAAAGTTAAATTAAAATGAAATATGACTAGGGAAAACGTCATTGTGGTAAGCTGGTAAGTGGTAACAAATGTGATTTCAAATCTGTCTCAATACTTTGATACCCCTACTGACTAGCATAAAAAAAAGAGTGTCAACACGCTCCCCCCAAATCCCTACAAAGAATAACCTAGTATTGTGCTACCATATACCATTTATAAGGTTAATTAACTTCCATCTCAAGTAACATGTCTATGCATTCTTAGTTGGTAGTCAAAGACCTATATTATATATAGAGAATGGAAAGATGGGGTAATATGGCCATAAAACTAGATATACATAAGACTTATGATAAGGTAGTTATAAGTGCTCCATGAAAAGTTGATAAAAAGAATGTGTTTTTGCGAATATTGTATACCAATTGTTATGGAATGTGTCTCCATTGTTACTTAAAGAGAGAACCAAGGGTTTGAGATAAGACGACCTATGTCCCTTAACCGTTTTCGTCTCTATGTAAAAGGATTACATGCATTTTCGTTAGATGAGAACGAAAAAAAGAAAAAGTTTGCATAAAATATATTAGTTGAGAGATAGGAGGTGATAAAAACCTTGCTAGGAGTTTGAGCTCTTGTTGTCCTCATTGAATTTGAAGAATAAAAAAAATGTTTTTGCTGAAATTTTATTTTAAAAAAAAACAAATGGTATGAAGTAGGCTCAAAGTGGAAAGAGAAGCTACTATGTCAAGCTTAGATATACTAATCATGCTTGGTTAATATGTCAGTAAGAGAGTTGTTTATTGACATGTTAACTGGAGAAAGAAAAGAAAAAAGATTTGAACCTAGTATATGGCTCCTAATATCATTTATCTATTGACATATTAACTAGAGAAATAAAAAGAAAAAAAAAATTGAACCTAGTATTGCGGTGCCTAAAATTATTTTTAAAGTGGAAACAGAAGTTGCTATGTCAAGTTAAGAAAGATATACTAATCAAGCTCAGTTAATATGGCAATAATAGAGTTTTCTGTTGACATATTAACTAGAGGAAGAAATAGAAAAAAGATTTGAACATAGTGATGTGGAGCCTAATTCATTTATAAAGTTAATTAACTTCTATATCAACTAGCATGAAAATGCATTCTAGTTTAGTAGTAAAAGACCTAAATTAGTAGATGGGTGGATGGATTCATACGGCCCTAAAACTATCTATGAATAAGGTTTATGACAAGGTAGGACGAGTGTTTCTTGAAAATGGATATGTAAATGAGTTTTTATGACTAATGGATATCATTGATCAAGGACGAATCCAAGGGGGGCTTGGGCCCCCTTGGCCCAAAGAAAAAAAAAAGGAAAAAAAAATTTTGGGCCCCCCTGGCCCAAAGAAAAAAAAGAGATTTTTTTTTTATTAGAGCTGGACTTCCTGCTTCCAAAAACTCAGACCTCCTAATTAGCTTAGCCCAACTAACAACTATCAAACTCAAAAACTTAACAAAAACAAAACTTTAAATAAAAAATGAAACATCCTAGTTAGCCCAATATTAGAGTACTAGTATTAGGTGTTCTAAATGATTAATATTTTGCTTTTAGAACATCAAATACCAAAAACACTACTATACGAGACATTTCAAATGCTATATTAAGGTAGCAAAAGTAAGTTTTTGTTTGTGATTTTTTTTTTTTTTTTTTACCCCCCCCCCCCCCCCCGCCCCGGCCCAAAGAGAAAAAAAAGAGATTTTTTTTATTAGAGCTGCACTTCTCGCTTCCAAAAACTCAAACCTCCACCTTTTTAATTAACTTAGCCCAACTAGCAACTATCAAACTCAAAAACTTAACAAAAACAAAAGTTCTAAATAAAAAATAAAACATTCTAGTTAGCCCAATATTAGAGTACTAGCATTAGGTGTTCTAAATGATAAATATTTTGTATTTAGAACACCAAATACCAAAAACACTACTATACGAGACATTCCAAATGCTATATTAAAGTAGTATAAGTTTTAATTTGTGAAAATAAAATTTTTTTTTTTTGGGTAACAACTGATGCTCTTAAGAAACAATATTATTTTGTATTTTTTTTTTTTGTTGGTAGATAATTACATTTTAATGTATTAATAAACAATAACTTTGTGTATTTATCTTAGTTGATATTTTGTTAGTATTATATGAATACCTATTTAGATTTTTTTTTTCTTATGCTTTGGCCCCCCTAGTTTGAAATCCTAGGTCCGCTCTTGTCACTGATAATCTTTTATCTAAGAAATCAAAATGAATATTTTGATAATAATCTTTCTAAATAATCTCAATTACCTATCTAAAAAATGTATAGCCATAACAGGGTTAGCTACCTCCTTCCAAAATCCACAAGTAAACTCATATTAGTTTTCAACTGCACCACTCCATTAACTCATTTGCTCTTGTAGCCAATGCACTTCTTATATATAATAATAGAAGTCTTAAATTCTCTTCCAATCAACTACCCTTCTAGCAATTATTGTTGCAATCACAACCCCTAGCAAATCTCACAAACTTGGAAGCACATGTCCTTCATTTAGAGTGTTGTACTTGTGTCGTATTTATGTCATATTGGTGTTGTATCAACCGTTTTATGTTATAATTTTTAAAAATTACTTATGTCATCATATCGTACTTACACTTGTACCCATACCATTGTCAGTATCCATGCATCCTAGCTCACAAAGCAACACATTGTGAAGTATCACACGAGCACCAGTATAAGGCTAGAGAGAGGAAAAAAAATACAAAACAAAGTAAAAAAAACTAAATATTAGTGTGATATTGGAGGAGGGTTTCAATGGCGGGAGTCTTCCCCCCTTATTTCATTTTATTTTGGCAAAAATGCAAAACTGACTATCTAACTTTTAACTTTTGTCATTTCAGTTCTCCAACTTTGAGTTTTGTCATTTCAGTTTTCTAAGTTTCAATTTTTGTCAATGTAGTATTCTGTTATGTTTCAGTTACTGTTGCTGTTAAGTTTGGCTTCTTTTTTTCTTTTTTTTAATACATTTTGTAATTAAAAGAAAAAAAAACTTGGAAAAAAGAAAAGAAAAGAAAAAGAAAACATGGAACTAGAAGGTCCCCTTCACTCTTCATCCTCAACCTCCCTGTTCTCTGCTCTCTCTCTCAAGATCACTCTCTCTCTCTCTCTCAAATCCAGCATCATATTTGCATTATGTTTTAAAGCAGACAACCACCAAACCTCAATATTTCAACAAACCAACCCATCTCGCACAACCAATCTCACACCGATGACCACCCACTAACTGACGTCAACCACCATCACCGGTGCTACAAAACTCATTACGCCTCTTCCCTGCACAAACCCATCTTCTCTTCACTCTTGCATCATCCTTGCATCCGATTAACAAGCTACGACGATCTTGGGTTTTTGGTTGCTACCCGATTTTGCCTCCATTGGGTTAGATTTTCAAATTACGTTCTTTGTTTCTTGGGTGTTTTTTTTTTTTTTTTTTTTGGCAACAGTTAATGCTCTTAAGAAACAATATTATTTTGTATTATTTTGTTTTTGTTGGTAGATAATTACATCTTAATGTATTAATAAACAATGACTTTGTGTATTTATCTTAGTTGATATTTTGTTAGTATTATATGGATACCTATTTAAATTTTTTTTTTCTTATGCTTCGGCCCCCCTAGCTTTAAATCCTAGGTCCGCTCTTGTCACTAATTATATTTTATCTAAGAAATAATAATGAATATAATAATCTTTCTAAATAATCTCAATTACCTATCTAAAAAATTTATAGCCATAACAAGGTTAGCTACCTCCTTCCAAAATCCACAAGCAAACTCATATTAGTTTTCAACTGCACCACTCCACTAACTCATTTGCTCTTGTAGCCAATGCAATTCTTATATATAATAATAGAAGCCTTAAATTATCTTCCAATCAACTACTCGTATAGCAATTATTGTGGCAATCACCCCTAGCAAATCTCACGAACTTGGAATCACATGTATTTTATTTAGGGTGTTGTACTTGTGTCGTATCTATGTCATATTGGTGTTGTATCAGCCGTTTTATATTATAATTTAAAAAAATGACTTATGTGACCGTATCGTACTTACACTTGTACCCATACCATTATCAGTATCCATGCATCTTAGCTCACAAAGCAACACATTGTGAAGTATCACACGAGCACCAATATAAGGCTAGAGAGAGGGGGAAAAAATACAAAACAAAGTAAAAAAAATTAAATATTAGTGTGATATTAGAGGAAGGTTTCAATGGTGGGAGTCTTCCCCCCTTATTTTATTTTATTTTTTATAAAAGTTAAAAATCTTCCCGCTAATTTGTTTCAGTATTCTTTTTAGTAAAAGTAATTGTCATTTTACGACAAAAACCCGGTTTGGATAGCATGTTAAGTCACGGCGCGTTTTCCCTGTGCGTTTTCTCCTTTTTTTTATTTTTTGGCCGCACTTGTTGACTCTGGGGAGACAAAATTTACTGTGCGTGCACTGTTCACGCAATATTTAATATTAAAAGTGGGTCCTACAACACTATTCACACATTTAAAAATTATTTTGCTACAGTATTTTCAGCAACAATCAATTTTTATTAACTTTCAACAACAATAAGTGCTATCCAAACAGACCCAAAACCGTAGTGCAAAAATTAAAAACAAAGCAAAAACAGTACCAAAAAAGAAAAGAGAGACGACGACACCGTTTTCAAAACACTCGTTCGTCTCCTTCTATCTTAGTGTTCCAAATTGAAAATATCAGAAAAAGCTTGAAATTGGAATAGGGTTAGGAATAGGAATGTCAGACTATCTCCCAGAGGAAGTGGTGCTGGAAATTCTGCACAGACTTCCCGTCAAATCCCTAATTCGATTCAGGTGCGTTTCTAAATCGTGGAACTCTCAAATTACAAGCTCTGCCTTCATCGATTCCCATCTCACTCGATCACTTTCACTTCCTTCCAACTCCAACAAATTAATTGTTGGGCACTGCGTTGATAATCTTGGTGTAGAGCACTACAAATTAATTGACGATAACAATGACTCATTTGATCAAATTCAAAACATTGAGTTCCCACTCACGAGTTGTCGTATCCAACAATTTATGTTAATTGGTTCCGCGAATGGCTTGTTCAGTCTCCATGAACAAGAGCGCTATATTCTTTGGAATCCCTCTATTAGAAAATTTATTACCCTTCCAAAGCCTTGCATTACTGTCAAGGCACATGGCTCATACATTGGGTTTTGTTGCCAAGCATTCGGGTTTGATCCGCGAACTAATGATTATAAGGTAGTGAGGATTGCATTTCCATGTCGAATTAATATGTCTACTCTAATTGAGGTTTACTCTCTTAATGAGGGGTGTTGGAGAATTACTAGTGCCTCTTTTCCTCTGGGTATTACTATTACTGATTGGCGTCATCCAGCAACTTCTTTAAATGGTGCTGTCCATTTTGCGGCGGAATATGAGTACAAGCCTGGCGGTCCTTGTGGCCCTTTGGTTTTGTCATTTGATTTGCGTGTATATACAAAATTTAGAATAAATATACAAAATTTATCAAGTACCAAACACTTGTAATGGCAAATCTCTCCATAACCCATTGAAATTTGCCCAAATGCAATCCAATTATTTATCCATCGTATTATCATAGTTTTCAAGCTTCTCATACAAAAATTAATATGAACCCAAATGATTTTGTGCAAAAGATTTGAAAACATTGATGATGCTATTTTTATATAGGACATGTCAAGAAGCTTAATGAATAGACATAAAATACTCTTTGGAATAATGCGCAATATAAATAAATTTAAGAAATATGTTGAATGAGTATGGGGTTTAAATTTATGCTGCCCAAATCAAATACAAGTTTAATTTTGATGGAGGCTAGCTAGTCATTCCCATTTTTAAAATTATTATTTTTTGGAATACGAAAATAACAAAGAGAACTGCAACACTGGCTGCGATGGTTTGTGGGAATAAACAAAATTCAGAATTAAACAGAGGAAAGAACAAATTAGTGCGGAAACAAATACCTGGGCAGTAGTTCTTCTGGACTCATTAGCTTATGTGATGACTTCCCTGTCAATCCTTATGATGGGGATACGAGAAATTTTGCGCCATTCTTTTCCATTCTTTCTCCGATACCGCTTTTTTAGCAAAGGGCAGTGTAAAATATCTAGAATAGAAAGGGAGGCGGGAAAGCCCTCTTCTGGTAAGCGCTGGAGGTTAACGCAGTCCCAAATATCCAACTGTTTAAGCAAGGTAAGGTGTTGAAACTACCATTGAGTGATGTCAGATGTGGAATAAAATGTTGAGGCTGATAAGGGGGCAACAACGCCTCCTCTGAAAAGGAACCCACTTCTCTGCCGTTATACCGAATTATAATTTCTCTGAGAGAGTGAAGACTCTGTAAACCCCACTCCATGCGTCTGAGAAAGAGTTTGTCACAGCAACTGATTTGAAGTATTTGTAAATTGGAGGGCAAACCCCCTTCAGGAAATGATTCCAGTTCTTGACAGTCCCACAACTTCAAATATAGAAGAGATGGGAGGAGGGTGTGCATACCTTCAGCAAGTGACTTTAACTTTTCACAGTGATAAATAGTAATCCGTGTCAAATTTGAAGCGCACAATCCCCCGCTAGGAAAGGATACACAATTTAATGAGAGAAGTTAGATCCAAGAGAGATATATCTGATGCCGAAAGAGATTCAAGATTATCAGAATTCCTAATTTCGATAGATTTGAGTTTTGGGAAAAACTCTAATGGTAAAGACCAAAGTGAACCAGGACCTCTATTTACCTTCAAGCTCTCAATTGATGGATAGTAATGACTCCCGGGTAACTGAAGTACTCCATTGATGTGAAGTGTTTTTAAAGTAGTGGGTAGACCACCCTCAAGGAGAGTCACGTGGCATCCTCCAATTCCGAGACTTTGTAGCTTAGGTGATAATTCCTTCAACGCCACCTTATCACAATTCGTCAAGGCCAACTCATGGAGAGCCAAAGGACTAGGAAGTGAGGCAACAAGTTGGGGGCAATCTCTAATTTCAATTACACTTGAAGAAGGAAGTAAACTGGGCAGATTTCCCGTAAGCTTGGGACATTCGATAATGCGAAGCTCTCAGAGGGTTGGGAAAACTCCGCCTTCATCTTCACCTTCAAATATAAACCATTCCTTCCACTATAGCATCCTTTCAAATGTTAATTTTTCTAGGGATTTGAATGGCTTATTAGTTGCACAAGAGCCATCCCCGTAGAACTCACTATCCACACATGATACTCTGTCCAAACCTTCAATTGAGAGTTCCTTAAGGGCAGGTAGCTGCCCCAGTGGAGGCAAGGAGGAACAGTATTTACAATCGTCAAGCTTTAGGGACACCATATTAGAGAATGAACATGCTACTAACCAAATGACAGTTTCCTAAAGGAGAGTGAGCACGAAGAGGAAACGCAGGTATAAGCTTGATTTAACTCAAAATTTCTGCGTTTACTTATCTTAGTTTTATCTAATTCTTGGTATATACTAGATACTATTGTGTGGTTATAAGTAAACATGAAGTTCCAAACCTCAATATACTGTTTTTGGGATGTTAATTTGTTACCAAAAGAGTGGTCAGAATTTTTAAATACAATTCTTTTGTTTTGCATGCTGGAATTGGTAAATATAAATGAAAGATTGATGTTATTCCCTTTTTCATACACTGAACTTGTCACATCTAATCCCTTTTTAATATCAAATGTGTTTTACTCTTTCCATTTCACTAGATGTGCTAAGATTTTTCTGATATGATCTGCCTTTGCCTTTTGATACTCTGTTTTGTTCGT
This sequence comes from Quercus suber, assembly GCF_002906115.3. NCBI lineage: Eukaryota > Viridiplantae > Streptophyta > Magnoliopsida > Fagales > Fagaceae > Quercus > Quercus suber. The sequence continues at coordinate 209,680 of NW_027069590.1, read as the reverse complement.
GAAATGTTTTGCTCTAATGTAAATTAAACAAAGTATAGGATGATGCCAAACATTTAAAAGTTGTATTAGCCATGTAACTGTAGGTAGAGTCATGACGGTATAGAACCCCAAATAACTATATTTTGACAATGGCCAAACCTCCCTGTTCAACATTCCAGGAGGCTAGAGCACTCTGAGCCATCACACAAACTTTCCAAACACCATTGACCATATATCATACACAAAATAACAATGGAGTAACAGGTGATCAGCAGACTCACCACTCTGTTTACACATGGAACACCAATCTACCACACACAATCCTTGCACACGGAGATTATCCATGGTTAAAATTTCCCCTTAGTGGTTGTCCATGTAGAGCAATTTATCTTTCTTGGGACGCTTGCCTTCCGTATAGGCTTCCAAGGAAAAGAATAATAACCAGTAGGAGATAGAGCTTTATAGTAAGATTTAACCTCAAAACCTCCACTTGTGGTCGGGGGGGCCATCTTAAAAAGATCCCCCGCAGCTCCTATTTTTGCAGAATATCAATAGTTGAAGAAAGACTGCATAGATTCCAACTCCCAGTCTTCACAGGGCCTTGTAAGTTTGTCATTTCAAAAAACAGACCCATTCTGTGACTGCATTACATCTGCCACCGCAGCATTTTTATCCCTGGCCAACTAGAATAGGTTTGGAAAGCATCATGTCCTCACACCAACAATCGAACCAAAAAAGAATATTAGCACCACTCACCACGACAAACTTTAAAATCTGGACCAGCCTATTCCCCATGGGACACTGACACCAGTGACTCATCTGTCATCCAATTACCCCACATGCTGCTAAATTTTGAAGCAATTACTATACGCCAGTATGCATTCTTCTCAGTCATATGTCGCTAAAGCCACTTCCCAAGCAAGGCTTTATTGAAACGTACAAAGCTTCAAAAACCCAAACCTCCTATTCCCCATGGGACACTGACACCAGTGACTCATCTGTCATCCAATTACCCCACATGCTGCCAAAATTTGAAGCAATTACTATACGCCAGTATGCATTCTTCTCAGTCAAATGTCGCTAAAGCCACTTCCCAAGCAAGGCTTTATTGAAACGTACAAAGCTTCAAAAACCCAAACCTCCTTCCCGAATGAACATTGGATGTAGGTGCAATGAGAAATGGGCAAGTGGTCCCATACTTTAATGTAGGGGTGTGGGTAAAGAAGATAGTCTTGAAGACGAAGTGGGTAGAAGACAAATCTAGGGAAACTAAGCATTCTAAATATAAATTGTGAGATACAGGGAATAAGAACAATAGATTTCAGGTAGGGATGGTTATAGAGAAAGGCTGTAAAGTGGAAGCTGTCAAATTAAGAAAATAGGAGATAGACTTTTTTTAATATAATTTGCCTAGGGGAAGTGAAAACCAACTCAGTTAGCATTAATGTTCCTCAAATAGATTTAGAAGAATCCATTAAGAAATAATATTGGGAGGGTACGAATGAGTTTATTCAAAGTATATCAAAAAGGATAAAAGTTTTTATTGGGGGAGGCTTGAATGGTCATGTTGGGATAGATACTGGGCAATTGAGGGAGTAGATGGAGGGCAAGGATATAAAATAAGAAATGAGCTGCTTTAAGCAGTCTTCATTTTCTACTATGCTAGATTTTTTTGGACTCGTACTTTTCAATGACTTTAACAACCCATGTACTGTATAGTATTGTATCACGAACAAACAAAAGAGGAGAGTTTCCATAACCCTCTTTACTTTCTTCCCCAACTTGAAATGCAGGCTACAACATTGTGTAACGTCCCATTATGTACTTTCATAACCAAAATTAAAATAAGCATGGATATAGGATCTCCTTGACTTGGTTCTCTTGAACTATTGGAAAAGCCAATTCTGCTTCTATTAACCATGATTGAGAACCAATTGTCCAAATAGAAAAACCAAACCCACTTCCTCCATTTTCACCAAAATTGAGTTTGTCTATGTATATGAAATGGCCTAGTTAACATGATCATATATGATTTCAGTGTTCAACTCTCAAATTACCCCAAAAACACTGCTATCAAGTTTTCTATCAAGGCTTTCATTGGCAATAAACACCAAATAAGGGTTTACCAACCTTCATTGTAAGCATTTGGGTCTAACACAAGATACCTATCATACATTTAACAGATCAGCCTACACTTTCCATAAGCATATAGACATTTCCATCCAAGCTAACATGAAGAAAATCCTTGATATTGATGCCACCACTTAGTTTCTTGGAATCAAAGCGACATAAAAAGAATTCAAATATTTCTCAAACTTGAAGTTATTATAGGGCTCCATTTCTTCAAAACCCACTCTATCACTTCAGTAATAACCTTCATTTATTTTGCGTTGTTCTCTAACACTTTGTATCTATCCACCATCTTTTGTAGCAAGAAAATTTATCTTACTCTTCTCTCTTAAACAATTGCATTGCACGTTTTACTAATTGCTTTGCTTCAATTTTAGGTCCCTATAAAGAAAGGTACGGAAGCCGCCAATTCACCACCCTCAATTATCTGCACTTTTCTTTCTTTAAATTTGATTTCACATGGTTTTCTTCCATATTTTGTTTATTGATTCATGCGTTGTTTTTATTTTCTATTTTTTGTGATTTGGCTCGATTCTCGCTAGCCACTTAGGGCTTTTTTGGTACCTTTGGTCCCCAGGTTTTCTTTCTTCTTTTATTAATTGCTTCGACCTTGTTATATAGGGTTTTGGAGATTTGTTAAGTTGATGATAGAGAGATGTATTTCCTTTTGGGTTTGGGTTTCTATTTATTTTTTGTAGTAGGTTTTTGCACCTCTTTTTCTTTTTTCTTTTTTCTTTTTTTTTTTGGGGGTAATGCATCTATATGATGGTTCTTCATGCCCAAAAGAATCAAGAGGATTCTCTCTCTGAATTTACATTAACTGAAATGAGGTTGTTCAAACTTAAATTTGAATATTCTTCATGCCCACAAGATTTAGAGGATTCTTCCTCTGAATTCATTCTGAGGTAAAGTCTCATCCACCTCATCCCTTCATACGTCTATAATTTAGCAACTTAATCCACAAGAAATTTGACAACTTAGTTGCATCCATATTCATAACTTCCTTTTTCTCTGCTTTAAATAGTTGATTGTGTGGATTTGGAAATGGTGAAGGAAAGGTAAATTATTACAAAATTTTAAGCAATTTCACAGCATCTGTTTCATCAAAAGCATTTTAGTGCTGAGGTCAATAAGGTGGCATTGTACCAATTGGGATTAAGGTAGTTAGAGGTATGTGGGATTAAGTACAAATTGGCTATTGTACCCCTCTTTGGGATTTTTTTTGGACCTCAAATTTGGTTATGGATTTGAAGCTAGAATTATTGATCATTTATAAAGTTTAATACTGTTTAGGTATATGCTCTTGGGTTTCATTTTGATGCATGCATGGAGCCTTAAGTTTTGCAAATCAACTATGCTTTTGTAATTTTGAAGTACTCTTTTGTTGCATTTTTCAATTCTGAGTTTCCCCTCTAATCTCTTTTATAATATTTGTTTGGTATTTTTCTTTTTGTTGGTTTTGCAACAAAATATTCGGCTAGTAGTTTAGACACATAAACTCTCTTGGACTTTCTCTCAATTTCTTCTTTATCTTGCCTCTTATTAACTCTGGTGTGTTCAATGTTTGTTTGTTATGCTTTATTTTATATATATATACAGGGCCGGCTGAACCATATAAGCAATTGATGCAATTGCTTAAGGCCCCCAAATAAAAAAGGCCCACTTGTAAAAAAAAAAAAAATATATATATATATATTTATCTATATATTTTAATTACAAAAAAATATTTTAGGTATTTTTATTGGTCAATAAAATGCAAAAAAAGCCACATTGTATCTTAAAATCCAGTATACTGCACAACAACAGTGCACATAACTTGATAGGATAAGACTATACAATGCACATAGCATTGTGCAGTTTTGTCCACGAGCCCCAACACATCACAAGGCCTAAACTAAGTTGGCCCCCACACGACCCCATACTAATTAATAAGTTATCACATTTTTTTAATGCAGACTCTTACTTTATCAATTATTATAAATTATCACATCAATTAATTATTTGATATATATTATATCAACTTATTTGTATTATAGTAATACTAATTTTTTGAACCAAATAATAAATTAATTTTTTTTGTACAAATTTAGACTTTAAAGTTAAAAAAAGAATCCACTTAAAATTTTCGCCTAAGGCCTCCAAAATTGTTAAGCCGGCCTGTATATATATATATATATATATATATTTTTTTTTTTTTAATTTGTCTCGTTATATGGTAAAGCAATAATTGTTTTTGATAAGTCATCATTGACTTTTAGAAGCATCCTTATAGAATCATTAGGGAGGGGCTAGCAGTAAGATGTGGGAATTGTTATGCATGGGATCACAATGCAATGACCTGCAAAGAACCAGAAAACCCAACAAGAAAAATTTATAAAAAGAAGGCAAAGAAGAAGCCAATTGAAACTGATGACCCATCAACAATTGCTTCTAACAAAAGGCAAAAACTAAATGTAAATAATGTAAGCTAAATGTGATCATAATTTGTATCTTCATATTCGTAACTATATTTTTTGTTTTTTATTTCTGGTTTGATAGTTTAGAGGCAAAGAGAATGGGACATCAGCCTTTGTGAGGCCAAGTGAAAGGTGAGAGTGCCAAGGATGGAACAACATCAACTTCAAGAAAGGAAGAGGGAAAGAAAAAAGTGTTCAGTTGAAGGCTGGATGGGATTTATTAATTGTTATGTGTTTTGTGATGTATTCAGAGAACAATCCATAACACCAAATTCTCTGTATATAACATTAACTTAACAATGTCAATAGGTCACAGCTTTTGTTTTTGATCAGTAGGTGGAAACTAAATTCAGTTAATTAAAATTATGTTGTGAAATTCATGTTCATGATTATGCCCAATTTATGTTCAGATGGTTTATGTTCCTGGTTGTGGAATTCAGAATGCTTCCTTAATATTATGTTTTCATATTATTTGCGTGTTAGACTATACTGCTCATTGGATTATTTTCTTTTAGAATGATGGTAGAAACCAATTGCGTAGTGAACTGTTATAGATTAAAATTTGCCACTAGAACTATCAAAGTGATTATCACTCTTAACTCACTGAAAGACTCCTGTTTAGTTCCCTTAAACATGTCTCTATAACAACTATTTTTAGTAACTGTGTTACAACTGAATATATAAAATCATAACATGTATCCTTAGGCTTAAGAGTTAAAATTATCCTCTCTCTTCGCAGATGCCACATAGGCGACATGCATTACCAATAATATGTTAAAAGGAAATTATTGGGCAGTCTTAGACTACAATGTCCGCAACTCTGCACTGACCTTGTAGTGCCAACCAATGTGAGTCTACCACTATGATAAAAATGCATTACATCATCTGACATGCACATCAGCTCGATAACAATAGTTGTTCCTAATCGATTTTAACAAGTAACAACAGAAGTGTATACTGACAATTTTGTTTTGCTGAATGTCTAATGATATATTAACTAGAGAATTAATGCAATTGAAAATGTAAAAGGAAAATTGACATGGAAAGATGACTGTGGGGAAAACATCATTGTTGTAGGCTAGTAACAAATGTGATTTCAAAACTGTCTCTATACTTTGATACCCCAGTTGACTAGCATAAAAAAGAGTGACAAAACCCTTTCCTCCCACCCCCACCCCCCCCAAAAAAAAGAAAAAAAAAAGAGAAAAAAGAAATAATAAACCTAGTATTGTGCTACCATATAGCATTTATAAAATTAATTAACTTCCATCTCAAGTAACATGTCTACGCATTCTTATTTAGTAGTGACCTATATTATTTATTGAGAATGGGGTAGATGGGGGTAATATGGCCTTAAAACTAGATATAATTAAGGCTTAGGATAAGCTAGTTATGAGTGTTCCTTGAAAATTTGATAAAAAGAGTGAGTTTTCGTGAGTATTGTATACCAATTGTTAAGAGTGTGTCTCCATTGTTACTTTATTTTCTTATATGGAGAATCGAAGGGATTTATTTATCACACTAGGGGGTTAAGATAAGACAACCTGTGTCCCTTAACCTTTTGTCTCTATCTAAAAGGACTACATGCATTTTCATTAGATGAGAACAGAAAATACATACATACATATATACATACATACATATATATATATATATATGCATGAAGTTGCCACTTGCAGGACTCAAAAAACAAAAAAAAAAAACTCACATTTTCTTTACAAGTGACAATCTCTTGTTCTACCGAGCATCAATGGTTGATTATATGAAAATTTAAGGTATACTCAGACAAAATGAAGAGGACTTGAATTAGAGGGTAAATTGTGAGAATAAAAATACTTTTATCCGGTGGAAATATATTAGTTGAGAGACTGGAGGTAATCAAAACCTTGCTAGGAGTTTTAAGCACTGAATCTATAAGGGCAAAACTAGTAGCCCAGCCCAAATCAGAATGAGACTAGGCTAGGATGGAGGCTCAGTACAACTAATTTGTAGAGGTGAATGGTCAAGGTCAACCCTTTAAGCTTTTAAAGCCACGATTTGGTAATTAGAGAAAGAAAATTGGCAAGGATGACAATTTTAGTAAAGAATGATGTCAAGGAAAGAAAAATTTGTATGTAAGTTCTTCCTCTGGCTAGCCGAGGACCAGTTTTACAATGATCACCTTCTCTCTCTATTTCCTTATTTCTCTCTTTGAACTTTTTCCGATCCCTTCTTAAGGAGGACCTTCCTTCCTATATATAGCTACTTGGATTGTATCCCAGCCTTCCACTTGGAGGACTATTGATTTCTCGTTAGATACTTGATTCATCATTGCCTTACTAGTGATGGTAGAGTAGGCTACAGGCTGTGAGGGTACTAATCAGGGGTCATTCTGCCATCAATGTGGCAGGTTGAGTTGGTATAATGCATTGAATGTGAAGGTGATGGGTGCTTTATTCGGAAGTTTCCTCTTGCTCTTACTCTTGCATCACTACGATCCTCCTCGACCATCAACCTTATGGACCTAGCAGCTTACCTCCAATCTCCCAAGAAGTATCTCCACTATGGGCATGCTGCCCTCATCGATTTCCCTAACATAATTGCCTTGACTGCTCTTCGAGCTTTTTGAGCAAGTTGTCCTCCTCAGTTCCCTTGACCTAATGGCCCTAACTAGCTTGGCATAATTTGACAAATAGTCAAGCCTAATTACACCTAAGGTGGATCCCTTGCAATGATTTCTTATCTTTAGGCTTCATCCTCCCACAAAATTAGTGTGAAAAATGCCTCTTATTGCCCTCATTAAATTTGAAGAATAAAGAAAAAATTGTGTTTACTAGAATTAAAGAAATGGTATGGAAGAAGGTTCAAAGTGGAAAGAGAAACTACTATGTCAAGCTAAGATATGCTAATCAGCTCGATTAATATGTCAATAAGAGAGTTGCCTATTTATACCTTAACTAGAGAAAGAAAAAGGAAAAAGATTTGAAAATAGTAATACAATGCCTAATTTCATTTATCTATTGACAAATTGACTAGAGAAAGAAAAAGAAAAAGAAAATATTTGAATCTAGTAATGTGGTGCCTAATTTCATTTATAAAGTGGAAAGAGAAGTTGCTATGTCAAGCCGAGAAAGATATACTAGTCAAGCTCGGTTAATATGTCAATAATATAGTTTTATATTGACATATTAACTAGAGAAAGAAATAGAAAAAATATTTGAACCTAGTAATGTGGTGCCTAATTCATTTGTAAAGTGAATTATCTTCCATCTCAACTAACATGCCAATGCATTCTAATTTAGTAGTAAAAGACCTAAATTATTTATAGAGAATGGGTAGGTGGATTCGTATGGCCCTAAATCTATATATGAATAAGGTTTATAATGGGGTAGGATGAGTGTTTTTTGAAAATTGATAAGTAAATGAGTTTCTATGACTAATGGACATTATTGATAATCTTTTATCTAAGAAATCAGAATGAATATTTTGACAATAATCTTTCTAAATAATCTCAATTACCTATATAAAAAATTAATGGCAAGAACAAAGTTAGCTACTCCTTCCAAAATCCACAAGCAAACTCCTAATTGGTTTTCAACTGCACTAAACCACTAACTCATTTGCTCATGTAGCAAATGCACTTCTTATAACAGAAGTCTTAAATTCTCTCCCAATTCACTATGCTGCCCTCATCGATTTCCCTAACCTAATTGCCTTGACTGCTCTTCGAGCTTTTCGAGCAAGTTGTCCTCCTCAGTTCCCTTGACCTAATGGCCCTAACTAGCTTGGCCTAATTTGACAAATAGTCAAGCCTAATTACACCTAAGGTGGATCCCTTGCAATGATTTCTTATCTTTAGGCTTCATCCTCCCACAAAATTAGTGTGAAAAATGCCTCTTATTGCCCTCATTAAATTTGAAGAATAAAGAAAAAATTGTGTTTACTAGAATTAAAGAAATGGTATGGAAGAAGGTTCAAAGTGGAAAGAGAAACTACTATGTCAAGCTAAGATATGCTAATCAGCTCGATTAATATGTCAATAAGAGAGTTGCCTATTTATACATTAACTAGAGAAAGAAAAAGGAAAAAGATTTGAAAATAGTAATACAATGCCTAATTTCATTTATCTATTGACAAATTGACTAGAGAAAGAAAAAGAAAAAGAAAATATTTGAATCTAGTAATGTGGTGCCTAATTTCATTTATAAAGTGGAAAGAGAAGTTGCTATGTCAAGCCGAGAAAGATATACTAGTCAAGCTCGGTTAATATGTCAATATAAAACTATTATATTGACATATTAACTAGAGAAAGAAATAGAAAAAATATTTGAACCTAGTAATGTGGTGCCTAATTCATTTGTAAAGTGAATTAACTTCCATCTCAACTAACATGCCAATGCATTCTAATTTAGTAGTAAAAGACCTAAATTATTTATAGAGAATGGGTAGGTGGATTCGTATGGCCCTAAATCTATATATGAATAAGGTTTATAATGGGGTAGGATGAGTGTTTTTTGAAAATTGATAAGTAAATGAGTTTCTATGACTAATGGACATTATTGATAATCTTTTATCTAAGAAATCAGAATGAATATTTTGACAATAATCTTTCTAAATAATCTCAATTACCTATATAAAAAATTAATGGCAAGAACAAAGTTAGCTACTCCTTCCAAAATCCACAAGCAAACTCCTAATTGGTTTTCAACTGCACTAAACCACTAACTCATTTGCTCATGTAGCAAATGCACTTCTTATAACAGAAGTCTTAAATTCTCTCCCAATTCACTATCTTTATAGCAATCATTGTTGTCATCACAACCCCCCAACTCATCTCACAAACTAGGAAGCATAGGCATTTCATTTAAGATGTCATACTTATGTCGTATCCATGTCATATTGTGAGAGACTGCGCCCCGACCTTTTTTTTGGATGTTAGGCCAAACCCACGTGAATGAGTGGAGTCATGTTATTACCTCTTAAAATGGAGGTTCGACTGATTATATTTTTCCCTTTAGATTAAGAATTTTACAATAGAGTCGCCACGTATTTAATTTTATGGATGAAAATTGGTTCGTATTACACCATCGATTCACTGCCGTTTATGGGCTACCACAAAACTCTCCAAGACAAAACAATGAAAAACATAAACCTTCTGTAAACCATTTCCATTCTATTTATCATCACCATATTCTGCTACAAACTCACGCATTTACCTTCGGTTATTATAGAGTAAAATTTCAATCTTAGTTTTTGATAGGCAAAATTCAACATGTCATTTACTCAAATTCATAGACAAAGACTATTTAACAGTCTTAAACATATCAAGCAAATGAGTACAATCTCGATTCAATAACTTAGCACATAGAGACAGATACCTAAAAATTTAACAAAGAACATATTGCTAATTCATAGACAAAGACTATTTAACAGTCTTAAACATATCAAGCAAATGAGTACAATCTCGATTCAATAACTTAGCACATAGAGACAGATACCTAAAAATTTAACAAAGAACATATTGCTAGAAAGGCTTTAAATTTCTTCTCGCTTTCTAGGAAACCAAACAGAAAATTTATTTTATTAAAAAAATTGGCTATTTGAAATTTTGAATCACATTGCGAATTAGGAATTTGAATACAACACCAGATCTAATTACAAAATCGAGATCGACAAAGAGTTTCAGCAAAAAGTGAAACAAAATTTGACGAATCTAGAGACCAATACATTCCTGAATCCACAGAATCAAATTTGAACGACGAAATTCAAAAAATACGGGTATACAAAAGCGCAAAACTCACCGCGAAGGGATTGACCTCCTCTTCATCGAAAGGATTGGAATCGTAGCGACTCATTGCAGTGGGTGGCCGGATGGAGGCTAGCTGTGTGCAGTGGGTGGCCGGATTCTCTTGCCGGTCTAAGGTTTTGAGAAAAACAAAGGTGGAGGAGGATGAGAGAGAGAAGGTTGAGACACAAGTTTGAGCCTTTGAGGAGTTTGAGGAGAGAGAGAGAGAGGCTGTCTGATTTAGATGAGAGAGAGGCTGTTAACGTTAGGGTTAACAGCTCTTCTCTTAAAATGGGTCATGTGCAATGCACATGACCCCAAGCTTATGTGTCCTTTTATTTTATTGACACATGTCCCTGTTTGTAGGAATTGCTCCATACTTGTTTGGAGGAAATCCCTATCCAATTCGTTTTTCCTGTAGCTAATTAAAAGATAATTGCATAAATTACTCATTAAATAATTAATATTTAACTATATAATTAATTAGGTGTGTGCAACCTTACCATAAAATGTAGTCCTAACCAATCAAATTATGATTCATCATTAATCTCAAATTGATTATAATTATAACCAATTGGAATTGATTGTCCATAATCACATATAATCGGACTCAATTTGTGATAGTGCACTTCGGCCATTAAAACTTGATTTGATAATAACTTTCAATCTGATTGTCCGATCAGGGCTTATGACTAGTTGATTTGATTGTTACAACATCAAGATCATTTTGGTGAAATGAGATTAAGGATCTAATGGCCACAATTAAGATGCCTATTTCTAAGGTGAAATTATCCTTTTACTCTCCATGTGAGGTTAAATATGAGTTGTAAAATGAGGCGTCAACGCATATAAGTGTTATATTAGTTGTTTTATGTTATAATTTTCACAAATGACACGTATCACTGTGTCGTACTTGTACCTATACCCATACCAATTTTGGAATCCGTGCATCCTAGCTCACAAATCCATATAGTCCTTCCTAGACCAATATAAGCTAAACCATGGGTTCAATCATAATGTTAGAGAGAGGAAAAAATATAATACAAAACCAAGTAAATAACTAAATATTAGTGTGATTTTTTTTTTTTTTTGGATAAGTGTGATATTGGAGGAGGGTTTCAATGGCCAGAGTCTTCCCCCTTTTTTATATTATTTTACTTTTGATAAAAGTTAAAAATCTTCCCGCTAATTTGTTTGATTATTCTTTAGTCAAATTACCCATTTGGATTCAACTGAATCCACGTTTACGTTTTGCGTTTTTAGATTTTTTTTTTTTTCCTTGCGCGTGAACAGTAACATTACATGGGTTCACTGTACAGAAGACAAAAATCACTGTTTACACACTGTTTATAACTGTTCATGGACTAAAAAATATTAAAAATAAGTCTCATAATACTATTCACATATTTAAAAATTATTTTATTACGTGTTTTCAATTTTCAGTTTCAGCAATAATAAGTTCAACCCGAAGGGACCAAAGTAATTGTCATTTTACACCAAAACGGCAGCGCAAAAAACAAAAACAAAGCAAAACAGTGAAAAAAAAAAACGGCGATATCGTGTTTTCAACACGCTCGTTCATCTCCATCTATCTTAGTTTTCCAAATTGAAAATTTTCAGAAAAAGCTTGAAAATGTCAGACTATCTCTCGGAGGAATTGGTGCTGGAAATTCTGCACAGACTTCCCGTCAAATCCCTAATTCGATTCAGGTGCGTTTCTAAATCATGGGACTCTCTAATTACAGGCTCAGTTTTCATCAATTCCCATCTCAATCGATCACTTTCACTTCCTTCCAACTCCAACAAATTAATTGTTAGGCACTGCGTTGATAATCCTTATGTAGATCACTACAAATTAATTGACGATAACAATGACTCATTTGATCAAATTCAAAACATTGAGCTCCCATTCACGGGTCGCCGTAGCAAACATTTTATACTAATTGGTTCCGCGAATGGCTTGTTCAGTCTATATGAACCAGATCGCTATATTCTTTGGAATCCCTCTATTAGAAAACTTATATCCTTCCAAAGCCTTGCATTACTGTCAAGAAACATGGGTGGTGTCACAAAGCATTCGGGTTTGATCCGCGAACTAATGATTATAGGTAGTGAGGATAATTCGAATTAATATGTTTGAAGAGGCCAAACCACCTCTAATTGAGGTTTACTCTCTTAATGAGGGGTGTTGGAGAATTACTAGTGCCTCTTTTCCGCCCGGTATTAATATTACTGGTTGGTGGCGACCAGCAGCTTCTTTAAATGGGGCAGTCCATTTTGCGGTGAAATATGAGCACAAGCCCGGTGGCCCATTGGTTTTGTCATTTGATTTGCATGAGGAGGTTTTTCATGTGATACCATTGCCAAATGTTACATTCAAATGGACTGGCAATGTTCATACCTCAGTTATTGGGGATCGCTTTCTCTATTATTTATTATGGTAGGCATGCAGACAACAAGTGTTGTGACATTTGGGTGATGAAAGAGTATGGAGTTGTTGTTCTTGGACTAAACAGTTCACTGTTGATCTCAACAGAGGAGGAGAAATTATAAGGGTATTAGGTCTCCAAAAGAATGGTAAATATTAGTGCAGGCACTTGTAGAAGGACCATCTCCTTGTGAGCTCTCTTCATATGACCCTAAGAGCGAGCAAGTTAAGAATTTGGGGATTTGGGGAGGTCATACTATGTTGATAATTATATGGAGAACCTTGGCTTACTCGACAAACCAAATGAGACAGTTTCCAAAAGGAGAGTGAGCAGGAAGAGGAAATGCAGGTATAAGCTTGATTTAACTCAAAATTTCAGCATTTACTTATCTCAGTTTTATCTAATTCTTGGTATTTACTAGATACTGTTGTGTGGTTATAAGTAAACATGAAGTTCCAAACCTCAATATCCTGTTTTCGGATGTTAATTTGTTATCAAAAGAGTGGTCAGAATTTTTAACTACAATTCTTTTGTTTTGCATGCTGGAATTGGTGAATATAAATGAAAGATTGATGTTATTCCTTTTTCATACACTGAACTCATCACATCTAATCCCTTTTTAATATCAAATGTGTTTTACTCTTTCCATTTCACTAGACATGCTAAGATTTTTTCTGATATGATCTGCCTTTGCCTAATGATACTTTGTTTTGTTCGCAAAATGTTTTGCTTCAATTTAAATTAAACAAAGTATAGGATGATGCCAACCATGTAAAAGTTGTATTAGCCATGTAACTGTAGGTAGAGTCATGACGGAATAGAACCCCAAATAACTGTATTTTGACGACGGCCAAACCTCCCTGTTCAACATTCCAGGAGGCCAGAGCACTTTGAGGCATCACCCAAACTAACCCAAACATACCAAACATCATTGACCATTGATCAGCAGACTCACCACTCTGTTTACACATGGAACACCAATCTACCACACACAATCCTTGCACGCGGAGATTATCCATGGTTAAAATTTTCCCTCAATGGTTGTCCATGTATAGCAATTTATCTTCCTTGGGACCTTTGCCTTCCATATAGGCTTCCAAGGAAAAGAATAATAACCAGTAGGAGATAGAGCTTTATAATAAGATTTAACCTCAAAACCTCAACTTGTGGTCGGGGCCATCTTAAAAAGATCCTCTGCAGCTCCTATTTTTGCAGAATATCAATAGTTGAAGAAAGACTGCATAGATTCTCAACTCCCAGTCTTCACAGGCCTTGTAAATATGTCATTTCAAAAAACAGACCCATTCTGTGACTGCATTACATCTACCACTGCAGCATTTTTATCCCTAGCCAACTGGAATAGGTTCAGAAAGCATCATGTCCTCACACCAACAATCGAACAAAAAAGAATATTAGCACCACTCACCATGACAAACTTTAAAATCTGGACCAGCCTATCCCACCTGTTTTGAATGTATTCTATAAGCTAACCCCATGGGACACTAACACCAATGACTCATCTGTCATCCAATTACCCCACATGCTACCATATTTTGAAGCAATTACTATATGCCAATAGGCATTCTTCTCAGTCAAATGTTGCGAAAGCCACTTCCCATGCAAGGCTTGATTGAAACGAACCAAGCTTCAAAAACCCAAACCTCCTTCCTGGATGAACATTGGACATAGGTGCAGTGAGAAATGGGCAAGTGGTCCCATACTTTAATGTAGGGGTGTGGGTAAAGAAGATAGTCTTGAAGACTAAGTGGGTTGTTGACAAATCTAGAGAAACTAAGCATACTAAATATAAATTGTGAGATACAGGGTATAAGAACTATAGATTTCAGGTAGGGATTGTTGTAGAGAAAAGCTGTAAAGTGGAAACTGTCAAATTAAGAAAATAGGAGATAGACTTTTTTTAATAAAATTTGTCTAGGGGAAGTGACAACCAACTCAGTTGGCATTAATCTTCCTCAAATAGATTTAGAAGAATCCATTAAGAAATAATGTTGGGAGGGTATGAATGAGTTTATTCAAAGTATATCAAAAAGGATAAAGGTTTTTATTGGGGGAGCTTGAATGGTCATGTTGGGATAGATCGTGGGGAATTGAGGGAGTACATGGAGGGCAGAAATATAAAATAAAAATGGGCTGCTTTAAGCAGTCTTCATTTTCTACTATGCTAGATTTTTTTGGACTCGTACTTTTCAATGGCTTTAACAACCCATGTACTGTACAGTATTGTACCATGAACAAACAAAAGAGGAGAGTTTCCATAACCCTTTTACTTTCTTCCCCAACTTGAAATGCAGGCTACAACATTATGTAATGTCCCATTATGTACTTTCATAACCAAAATTAAAATAAGCATGGGGGTAGGGTCTCCTTGACTTAGTTCTCTTGAACTACTGGAAAAGTCATTTCTGCTTATATTAACCATGATTGAGAACCAATTGTCCAAATAGAAAAACCAAACCCACTTCCTCCATTTTCACCAAAATCGAGTTTGTCTACGTATATGAAATGGCCTAGTTAACATGATCATATATCATTTCAATGTTCAACTTTCAAATTACCCCAAAAACACTGCTATCGAGTTTTCTATCAAGACTTTCATTGGCAATAAACACCACATAAGGATTTGCGAACCTTCATTGTAAGCATTTGGGTTTAACACATGATACCTATCATACATTTAACAAATCAGCCTACACTTGCCATAAGCATATAGACATTTCCAGCCAAGCTAACATGGAGAAATCTTTGATATTGATGCCACCACTTAGTTTTTTGGAATCAAAGCGACATAAAAAGAATTCAAAGATTTCTCAAACTTGAAGTTATTATAGGGCTCCATTTCTACAAAACCCACTCTATCACTTCAGTAGTAACCTTCATTTATTTTGCGTTGTTCTCTAACACTTTGTATCTGTCCACCATCTTTCGTAGCAAGACAATTTATCTTACTCTTCTCTCTCTAACAGTTCCATTGCACATTTTACTAATTGCTTTGCTTCAATTTTAGGTCCCCATAAAGAAAGGCACGGAAGCCACCAATCCACCACCCTCAATTATCTACACTTTTCTTTCCTTAAATTTTGATTTCACATGGTTTTCTTCGAAATTTTGTTTATTGATTCATGCTTTGTTTTTATTTTCTATTTTTTATGATTTGGTTCGATTCTCGCTAGCCACTTAGGGCTTTTTTGGTACCTTATGTCCCCAGGTTCTCTTTCTTCTTTTATTAATTGCTTCGACTTGGTTATATAGGGTTTTTGAGATTATATTAAGTTGATGATAGAGAGATGTATTTATTTGGGTTTGGGTTTCTAGTTATTTTTTGCAGTAAGTTTTTGTACCTCTTTTTTTTTTTTTTTTTTTTTTTTTTTCTGGGGTAATGCATCTATATGATGGTTCTTCATGGCCAAAAGAATCAAGAGGATTCTCTCTCTGAATTTACATTAACTGAAATGAGGTCGTTCACACTTAAATTTGAATCTTCTTCATGCCCACAAGATTTAGAGGATTCTTCCTCTGAATTCATTTTGAGGTAAAGTCTCATCTACCTCATCCCTTCATACGTCTGTAATTTAGCAGCTTAATCCGCAAGAAATTTGACAACTTAGTTGCATCCATATGCATAACTTCCTTTTCCTTGCTTTAAATAGTTGATTGTGTGGATTTGGAAATGGTGAAGGAAAGGTAAATTATTACAAAATTTTAAGCAATTTCACAGCATCTGTTTCATCGAAAGCATTTTAGTGCTGAGGTCAATAAGGTGGCATTGTAACCAATTGGAATTAAGGTAGTGTATGTGGGATTAAGTACAAATTGGCTACTGTACTCCTCTTTGGGATTTTTTTTGGACCTCAAATTTGGTTATGGATTTGAAGCCAGAATTATTGATCATTTATAAAGTTTAATACTGTTTAGGTATATGCTCTTGGGTTTCATTTTGATGCATGCGTTGAGCCTTAAGTTTTGCAAATCAACTATGCTTTTGTAATTCTTAAGTACTCTTTTGTTGCATTTTTCAATTCTGAGTTTCCCCTCTAATCTCTTTTATAATATTTGTTTGGTATTTTTCTTTTTGTTGGTTTTGCAACAAAATATTCGGCTTGTAGTTTAGACACAGTAAACTCTCTTGGACTTTCTCTCAATTTCTTCTTTATCTTGTCTCTTATTAACTCTGGTGTGTTCAATTTTTGTTTGTTATGCTTTATTATATATATATATATATATTTTAACTGTTTCGTTATGTAGTAAAGCAATAATTATTTTTGATAAGTCAACATTGACTTTTACAAGCATCCTTATAGAATCATTAGGAAGGGGCTAGCAGTAAGATGTGGGAATTGTTATGCATGGGGTCATATGCAAGGACCTGCAAAGAACCAGAAAACCCAACAAGAAAAATTTATAAAAAGAAGGCAAAGAAGAAGCCAATTGAAACTGATGACCCATCAATAATTGCTCCTAACAAAAGGCAAAAACTATATGTAAATAATGTATGCTAAATGTGATCATAATTTGTATCTTCATATTCATAACTAAATTTTTTGTTTTATTATTTCTGGTTTGATAGTTTAGATGCAAAGAGAATGGGACATCAGCCTATGTGAGGCCAAGTGAAAGGTGAGAGTGCCAAGGATGGGACAACATCAACTTCAAGAAAGGAAGAGGGAAAGAAAAAAGTGTTCAGTTGAAGTCTAAATGGGATGTAGTAATTGTTATGTGTTTTGTGATTTGTTCAGGGAACAATCCATAACACCAAATTCTGTGTATGACACTAACTGAACAATGTCAATAGGTCCCAGCTTTTGTTTTTGATCAGTAGGTGGAAACTAAATTCAGTTAGTTAAAATTATGTTGTGAAATTCATGTTCATGATTATGCCCAATTTATGTTCAGCTGGTCTATGTTCATGGTTGTGGAATTTAGAATGCTTCCTTAATATTATGTTTTCATATTATTTGCGTGTTAGACGATACTGCCCATTGGATTATATTCTTTTAGAATGATGGTAGAAACCAATTGCGTTGTGAACTGTTATAGATTAAAATTTGCCACTGGAACTATCAAAGTGATTATCACTCTTAACTCACTGAAAGACTCCTGTTTAGTTCCCTTAAACATATATGTTTCTCAAAAAATAAGTTCCCTTAAACATATATAGTAGTAGAAGACGAAGAGGATGTGTGGTCAATAAAATTCGAGAAATAATCAAACAATATCTACTAAGCCAAGACAATCTACTATTAGATTTTCATTTGAAGTTACATTCATCAGCAAATAATACGTCTAGCTAAATTGTAATTTCTTATAGCCTATTGTGCACACATTTCACAATCCATAAGTTTACAATTTGCGTACACCAAAATATTAGTTAATTCAAAACTTTAGGCCAACAATCCATAACATTGCATAATTCATAAAACTAGTTTAGATCACTTTAAATTAGAAGTCACATTACACACTTCAAACATTATATTACTGCTCAAAATACATTATTTCATCACTTGTACTCCATCAATAACCGAATCACAAGTACTAGGCCAACAAAAACCCAAGATTAACACAAACAGTCATCCTTCTTGTTTTTTTAATTTTGCAATGTATTTTCACTCTTCAAATTTCTTTGACTCTCTAGCAGGCCTTTTATGTTGTGAACCAAGAAAATTACTGAAGGTAAAAGTTAGTTAATTAATTCGAGATGACCAATCTCCTGAACTAAAGAAAGGAAATAGACATTTCTTATTAATTTTCTGCCTTATTTTCATTGATGCATTTAATGTACATAAATAATTAAGTATGAGATAACCTCATCAACAAATCTTATAACATAGGAACTAATCCCTATCCGAAAACATAGGGATCATTTTGAATACAAGAAAATAACAATAATAATCTACTACTACCTTATTTAGATAAAGATTTATCACTAGGCCTAAAATTCTAAAGTTTGCTAATAATGCCCTTTAAATTGCTATCCATAATAATGCCCAGCAAATTACCTAGCAGATACCAAATTATAAAATTTTATTTCATAAATTTACCAATTGGGCAGCAATAATTTTTTCTATTAGTTTGAGATTGCTATTAGGGTTGTCCAACCCATCTGAATTCCGAAGACCCAACCCACCTGAAGAAATCGACCGGATCTAATCCGACACCATCCGACTCGACTACTCCAGCAATCAGCAGCAAGTCTTTACCTCAATAAACCAACTTTGGTAGGTTGGTTTTGGTTTTCCTCCCCTAAAACCCGAAAACCTGAACTGATCAACTTACTAAGATTTCCCTGTGAAAATTTACAGATTCTAGAGCAAAAATATCTAGATTTCGCGCAAGATATCAGGTTGATCCAATGAGATTTCAATTTGTTCTAGTGAAATGTCACAGACGTTTTGCTATTTTCTCAAATCTCTGACTCCGTCCGACCCGCCCGCCACTCATTGGATGTCTGATAAGCCCAACTCGATCAGTCTCTCAATCGACGGCAAGTTGATGGCTACTCCACCCGATTAGGTTAGGTCGAATTCAAGTTGAGCCCAAACCCGATCCGATCTAACCCGTAGACAACATTAATTGCTATCCACCATGATAATGCCCAACGGTGGTATGCTTATAATCTAAAATTAGTTGTCTTGTGTATTCATCCTTAAAACCACACAATTCATATTTAAGTATTACTATTTAATATTATTATTAGCTCTCTCTCTCTCTCTTAAATAAAAAAATATTATCAACTTACTCTCTCCCTTTCCAAATTCATTTCACACACACAAATTTATTGTTCTTGTGTGTACTTTCTTGGATATATGTGCAGAATTTGACTTATTTTTAACAATCATATAAAAACATTTTTTAATATAGTATTAATGCACCTTAATCACTGCAAAAGAGGAGCACAAATTAATTTTCTTAGAAAGAATCCCCTTCCATTCAAATCTTTCTATTTTAATTCCAAAAAAAAAAAAAAAATCAATGGCTTTAAAAAATCCATATAAACCACACAAAAAATCAAATAAATTTTATTAGTGTCTTATGACTAAAACTTGAAAAGATTTGGATGGTTTAAATAGTGGAGATTTAAAAAATAATAATTGGAAATCTTCTCTATAATTTTATTGGAAAAATGTTAAAAATATTACAAGTTTAATTCATTAAATTTATAAATTGATATAACAATAAATATAATATAATAACTTCAAGTTCAACTATTCAATATTTCTTAAATGAATATTTGAATTGCATTGGTCAAAGTGACACAAAAAATGCTATTTACATAATATTTTCATAACTTAAGTGGGAGGATGCTACTATTTATTGGTTGTAATTACTGGACAAAAAAGTAATTTAGGTTATAAATTCAAAGCAGATTCTAGTTAGCTCAACTGGTAAGATCTCTTATGGTTGTATAAAAGATTTGGGGTTCAATTCCTGCCTACACCTAAAACTGATTGGTGTCTTGGTCTGATGATAAAAAGCTGTAATGGAAGATATAGATTGAAACTCTCTTAAAAAAAATTAAAAATAATAATAACTTGTTATCTATAATTTGTTTTAAAAATATTTTGAAAACGAAAATATGGTGCTAAACTATTTCTTTTGAGCGGGAAGGTAAAATTTTTTAGAAAAAATAGTGGGAAAGTAAAAGTACAAGATATGCTAAATGTAGGGACTCAGTTTGGATTTGACCCTGAGTATGACTGGGTTTTTAGCCCAACAAGCCCAAACAATAAATTTGTAGAGAATGGGTTAAAGGTTTAGGCGCTGACCGTCGTTCACCAAGCATCAACTCCTTTTTTATAAAAAAAAGACTTAGAGTTTATTTACAACTAGGGGGATGCTCCTCGGCCCATGGCCGAGGAGCCCCTTTTCTTTCCCTTTTTCCCCCCCCCCCTTTTTTACTTTACTTCCTTTTCTTATATAGTCTTCATCTTCTTATCTCCTTATTCCATCTGTTGATCATCTATTTGCTTCTCTTCTGGCCGTCCGTCCCATCAGAGGCCTTATCAGTACTCAAGTGGTTCACTCTGATCAACGTTGCTCTACCAAGGGGTTATATCCCCATTAATGCGGCCAGAGGGGTTAGGTGAATGCATTAAATGCGAGGGTGACAGCTTACTTTGGGCCTGGTCTTTTCCAAAAATCATCCTTGTCAGGCCGAGGACGAGGAGGTCCTCGGCGTGGATCTGGAAAAGAGGTTTTCCCCAATTTAGCCTTGAATGGTCAGTATTCCTCGGCGTAGGCCTTGGGCCTGCTAAACGATGGGCCGAGGCTATCGGGTCCACGGGCCTCACAATAGCCCCTCAAAACCCTGCTGCACGTTCCCTCAGACGGGAAGGAGGGTTTTGATACCTGCGGGCCCTCTAGACGAGTCGCCCCACTTCGGTTCGTGTTAATGCTGGCGACTTTTCGACTGCCCGATGCGCGTTTTTGGCATTTCAAGACTTAATGTGTGTCCACATTAAATTTTGGCGGCACCACGTTTCCCACTTTCAACGGTATGATTGTAATTGTTCGGTGGGGATCTCCTGCTTTTATGGGTAAGCGGTTACATTTGGGGAACCTAAGGGGGAGTATAAGTACCTGTTTGAACCGCCTGGTTTCCTCATTTTCACGCTTACAATTATTGATGCGTATGATTTGAATCTGGTTCAACTTGCACACTACCTAAAGAGCATCGTCATACTTCTGTAAGTCTTCTTCTTCCAGGTACCCCAAATTAACAACAACTAGTAGAAGGAAAAATTCAATTAAGACCTAATTTATTTTCCTAACCAAGTCCCCGGCAACGGCGCCAAAAACTTGTTGTGAAATTTTAAAATACTCGCAAGTGTACGAACCGTACCGAAGTATAGTTTGACAAGAACGAGGTCGAACCCACAGGGACTTGAATGAACGTAGGAAAATTAATTAAACCTTAACCAAATTAATCCTAATCTAGTTTAATAAAAATTGGTTGTTTTGAAATTAAATAAACTAAGCAAATAATAAAATTAAGCAAATAGTTAAACTAAGCAAAAGATATAAAGCAATAAAAAGATGAAAACAATCAAGGGAAAGGAATTAAGGTTTTGGAATCCACCTTTTAAGTCATATCAGCATATATTTATGATCATTAATTTTTCCCAACTCACTACATGATAATCTAGAAATCAATCTTGCTATCATGGAAAATATCCTCATTAAAATCCTTATTTTAAAAATCAAAAGCATGTTCTTCTTCGCTTCTTAAGTATAAAACCAAATCATCAATTGTATCCGTAGCCAAACAAATCACAAGATATATCCAATTCTAAAAATCAAATCATAACTTGTATCATTGACAGACAAATCACAAACAATATCCAATTTTATAATCAAGAATTAATAAACCAAGCATTCAATTATTAAGACAAATCCTAAATCATGAGAAAAACATGATTGAACTCATATCTAGAATCCCATCTTAGTCAATTGATATGAAGCAAGAACAATTTAAATCATTAAAGAACAACTATTGTGGGAAAAATTAAATCACATAAATATTACTAATAATCTTTAACAAGGTTTCATCCTCAACCCTAATTATAAATTTAGCTACTCATGGTAATTGAAATAAAACAAAAGAATAAAATACTAAACATTAAACTAGACAAATAAAATAGAGAAAGAAATAGTCACAATGTTATCATGGAGAAAAGCTACAGAGAAGCCACATGCGGCACTGCCTCTTGCTCCAATTTTCTGTTTTGCATCATAGCCCTAGCACTAGCCTCAGCCCCCCTGAATTCTGCCCTAAAAAACCTTTAAATAGGTCAATGAATCCTATTACAAGTTGAATTCCCGTTTGGAGAAAATCCCAGACTTTTAGGCTTTACTTAACCGACTATTTAGGCCCACTTAACGTCAAATTAGGGCTTCTGGTAAACTACAAAGTTGTAGCCCTTTAAGTTAACTTTCCAGCCCAACTTGAATCATCTCAATTGGACATCTGAGCCGAAAGTTATGCTGAAAATACTAACTGATGTGCAGGCTGGAATCCTAATCCGAATTGGACTTGGATTTGGTGCAAATTTCCTTTGATTCCTTACTCCAATTGGACTTAAATTTAATATTCATGCCTGGCTGGATGTAATTTGGCTTGATTCAATTGGCCTAGCCCCACTTTGCATGTAAAACCCTTGTTATCTACAACACAAAGATATTATATAATCAGTCACAAAATAACATAGAAGTAAGTCTAAATATGTAGATATGTGAGTATTTTATTGTATATATTTCATGCACATCAATGCGTATGATTTGAATCTGGTTCAACTTGCACACTACCTAAAGAGCATCGTCATACTTCTGTAAGTCTTCTTCTTCCAGGTACCCCAAATTTTCCTTGGTTCTATCCCTTATTTTCTTCTTCTGGAATTTTTAGTTGTCCTTGGGGGGATGGGTAAGTTTAAGAAGTTGGTTGAGTCCGACGAGATGATGAACAAATTCATCGTAGACTATGGGATACCCAATAATGTGAGTCTGAAGTATTGTAAAGAAGGGGAGTGGTACATTAGGAGGAGAGAGGGTGAAGTCGTGATCCCGATAGTCGCTTTCGTAAAGGGAGGGATGAGAATCCCTATGAGGCCAGTGACTCTCAATTACCTTAGGCATTTCCGCCTGGCTCCTACTCAGTGTGCCGTGAATGTATTTAGGATATTAGGGTGTGTAGATACCCTGAATGAGAAAATGGGGCTGAGACTGACTCACCATGATGTGAACTGGTGCTACAACCTTCATCACCTGAGGGGTAAAACGTACTATATGAAGACAAGGGACAATAGGGTTCGTCTCATCCAGTGTCTTCCTGATTCCAATAAGGGGTTAACCCAAGATTTCCTCATAGTGTCTGGGGAGTGGCACAACGGTTTTCATTGCCCAACAGTAGAGGGGGAGCCAGGTANTAGGTTGATCTCTGACGTGCGCAATTGTTTGCGCTGCTCCTCGGTCTGGGTCTCGGCGGTTTGTAGGCCGGCCTTATGGTTGTCCCTTTCCCGGGTCACGGCCTTAAGCTGCTCGAATGTGCGAGCATAGTCGTCCTTCAGCAGACCAAGAGCCTTCTTCGCCTCGGATTAGGACTGGGCTGCTACTTGGGCCTCGAGGTAGGACTTTTTGTTCCATTCCTCAGCCACGTAGATCTGCTGAGCATTTTTAGCACAAAATGAAGAAAGGAAGCAATGCAAGTTAAAACTGGAACCCAAATTAAAAGAGCAAGTTCATTTACCATGGCCATGTCCCTCTTAAGGGATAAGAAGAGCTCCTGCTGGCTGAAACGCCTGAAGGACTCCATATCGTGAGGGAGGAGGAGTGGCTGCTGCAGGGCTTCAGCAACGTATCCTGCCCTTCCCTCATCATAGTTCCTGAGGGACGTATCCCAAAGAATGGGGGCGCCATCCAGCTCAAGCCTTGGGGACCATATGCGAGGTCCTGCTCCTCGGCGGACCTCGGTCGCAACGTTTTCGTCACGGCTTTCAGTGGAAGAGGCCCTCTTGCCTCGGTCCCTCGCCGTCTTCTGCTGCTTGCTTACCTTGGGTGGCACCCCCACCTCCCTCTCTTCGGGCTCATGGGACCTCTTCTTCTGAAGGTTCGGCATGGTTTTCAAGCCGACTCCAGGAGCCGCGGGAGGCGCTGAAGACAGGATCTCTACTGGTTGGGAGGTCGCAGCGCCTTTCTGCTCGGCCTTTTTGCCTCTATTGTTCATCAAGAGTTTCAAATCTGCCATGTCTTCGTCCGAAGAGTCGTTGGGGAGGGCAGTTATCAAAAACGGGTGGACACTGGAATGCCTGTCACATCCTTCCTCGGCATCCGAGACCTCTACCACTTGGTTTACCCCTGAAGCTTCCCCTCCGAAGTGGAACTTGTCTATTTGTTCTTCTAGCGAGGAGGTGGAGGAACCAACCTTTTCACCCTCAACCTCTGATCCGAGGGGAACTTGCTGTAGTGGCTGGACGAGAGGGGGTATAGCCCGGGGGTTTGGATGTGGTACTGGTGGAAGGTCGTGCGGTGCCAAAAAGCCCTTGAACGAAACGTCGATACGGTTAAGACGTTCGTCTCCCTGGACTATCGCGTTGCCGACCGGTTGGAGGTCTTTTCGCCTCGCTTTGTACCCTAGGATGAGGGGAGCCGATCGGAGTTGTCCGTCCTCGCTTACGAAGATCTCGGACCGCAGCAAATAGTTGAGAGCGGCGAAGTTAGTAAGGCTTAGCCGAGGAGATATGTTTTTCTATCTGTTACAAGTCACAGCAGAGCTTTATTAGAAACCGGAAAGCGGCAATACAAGAAGAATAAAAAACTGTTAAAAGACGAAGGTCCTGAGCCTATGGTTGGTGTACCTAAGTCTAACGTGTCCCACCTGGCTCTCCTGCTCTGGTCAGACAGTGAGGGCCGTCATACCATGCACCCGAGATGATCACGTAGTCATCCTTCATCCCCTTATTGGATTTGGGGAGGCAGAAAATGAGCCTAACAACGTCGGACCGGGACTTTAAATAATATCCCGCCCCTTGCTAGCTGTGGAACTCATACATGTGCACCATGTCGTGCCAAGTGAGCCCCAATCCTAGGTGGCGGTTGAGGTCCTCAATGGCCCTTAAGATCCTAAACATGTTAGGTGCGCACTGCCAAGGGGTGATCCTATGGTTTATAAGGTAACTAGTGGTGATAGGGCCCATAGGAATCGTCATCCCCCCTTCTAGGAAGGCGATGAGAGGGATCACTACCTCCCCTGTTTCCCGATCAGTTAGGATTTTCTCCGGAGGGCAATACCTCACACCCACGTTTGGAGGGCCGTCTACCAAATACTCTAGTTTGCCCATCACTTAACGGACAAATGAAGGCACAACGTAGCAGTGAGGAAATGGTCGCTCAAACTGAAAAATGGACGGCCGAAGAGAAGACCGAAGGATTGAGGTGGTGAAAACTTACAGGAACTGGGTTAGAGGTCGATCTCTGAACTCGTGGGAGGATTCTTGAGAGCTCTGGGAGGGATTGAAAGCGGCGATTGGAAGAGCCCGGAGCGTTTGTGTGCTTGTTCTTATGGAATGATCTGAGAGTTACAAAGAAAGGAGAAATGTCTACCTCTGGGATTTTATACTAGGTCAAACGAAAGGGCAGAAGTTATTTTGCCAAAATCCCGAGGAAGAACCCCGTCCGTTAGATCAATAGCCCACTGTTGGATGCAAAGGACAAGGCGCCCCCTGGCGTAATTAATGTAGCGCTTCGGGAATCCAGAAAACAACGGCAGTAATGATGGAACGCGCACATTTACGCCTACACGCGTGCCAGGCCGAACTTTTGTCTGTTTCCAAGCTTTTACCCCGTAACAAGTCAAAATCTCATTTTTTTTTTCCTTTGGATGCGAGGGAAAAATTAAGATTTTGAGGGGCTATTGTGGGGGGAAAAAAGCCCAAAGCTACTTAATGGGCCCGGAACCCCCTATTAAGAACTATTGTATTTCCGAGAAGCAATAGGTGGCTGGGGCGGCCCATCTAAAGCAGGAAGCCCAGAAGCAGAGGAGGAGTGTCGTCAGAAGAGGTCACCACTGGCCCGAAGACGTCTTGATCCTCGGCTACGAAGAGCCTTGATCAAACGAACGTGTGAAGGGTTCGACTAATCTGCCTAACAATCTCAACGGTAATGATAGGTCCTGGGTGGATCCGGAGATAATCAGAACTAAAAAATATCTAAAGGAAAAGCTGCTACCACTGCATTTAATGCTCAGCAACAGCTTTTCTGGCCGCATTTATGTGGAGAAGACCCCTGAACAGTGCAACCTCAGCTACCGCCACTCACAAAGAACTAAAGTAGACACATGACGCGACATGCACTTGAGTAGATGCACAGATGAAGAATAGGTGGACGATGGAGATGATAGGAAGAGATGCTATATAAAGAAGAAGGGTCCCCGATAAAGAAGGACCGGAAAAGAGAAAGAGAAAGAGAGAGAAAAGTCTTACTGTAACTCTGAATGTTGTAATCACTGTTCACTTAATAAAACACATCTTCGGACATTCATTCATGGAGTTATCTGAGCTTTAGTTCATGTTATCATCACTGCACGTAACCTAGCTAACTGTTCTGTGCTTCATAACCAGCCCAGCTCTTTCGCCCACTCTCTACAAATTCATTGTTCTGGGTTCGTTGGGCCTTTAACCCATATCCTTTGGGCTTGGGCTACAAAAACGGACCCTACAACTAAGATTACATTTTTGCCATAACAATAATAACCAAAAATAACCTACTACTTAGAATTTGTTATAAAAATATTGTAAACATATCATTCCTCTAAATCATTGGCCTGTCCCAACGCCAAAGAGGGTAAGAAGTATATGGTTGCAGTTAAAAAAGAAGAAGTATATGTTAGAGAAATTTCTAGTAATTTGCTTGGTGGGCACACACAGTACAGACGTGTGCCCGTGAACACTGACTCATGGTTCCACTAGAAGCCCAAGCATCCCTGAACCAAATATGACACTGTGTGACCATAACCAGTTCAATTAATTGACCACGGATTACTACTACACGGCTAGAATGAGAATCGAAACTGCCCTTCTCAGTTTGCTAATAGAGACAAGTCGATATATTTAAATCTGCAACATAATGAGTCAAATTATACAAATAATACAAATACTAAGAAAGCTAGATGCAGAGCAGTTGGCACTTAGCAGCACTTGCAATTATTATGTATAACTATAATGCATTTATAATCAATGCAACTTGCACTCGCTATCTTCTCTTTCACAATCAATATTAACAAATGCAGAATCGTAGACCACACAAAACATGATATTTAAGGTCAGTTTAGATTCCACTTATTTTGATAAAATAAAAAATTTATTGTTAAAAGTATGATAAATAAAAGTAAAAGTTAAATAAAATAGTATAGTAAAAGCTATAAATAGTATCAAAAAATATAATGAAACTCATAAATAATAACAAAAATAAACTGAATAATAAAATAATTTTCATTTTCCATTCCTAACAAAACGGAAGCATAGTGCTTCTTTCTGGACAATTATAGATTTACATTGAACTGTCAAACGTAAAATTCACATTGTGAATTAAACAAATGTGTATGACATTGAACACTTTTACGCAAATGTTCTGTACTGCAATGTAAACAAAGAAATTTACTTTCACAAAACATAACAAAAGTTCGGGTCCCCTCAACCTGATCACCCCTCTCTCAAGCCTCAGCTCTCTCACTATGATCCAAATCTAGATCATATGCTCTCTGTACCACTTTCACGTCTGGGACCATATGCCATTGCCATTGCCATGACTGTTCCCACTCAATCAGCCACTATTAACCAAACATGTTATATGCTTAAAAGTAAAAAAAAAAAAAAAAACCCACGCGCCACCCATCACATCCTGTATTTTGAGAGTATCCTTTATATTACATGCAAACATAAAGAAAATGTTGTTTATTTGTACATTCATTTACTGCATATATATATATATATATATACACATATACATTTATCTCTGTTTTTTTAACTTCGAATCAAAAACAACAATTATCTTGCACAAAAAATGTAACACTATCTAAAGATTTTATGCACACCATGACACCATAAGTCCAAAAGCAAGCAACCCACTTTGTTCAATTTTCGTTACATGGGCCCTTGAAAAAAAAAATACAATATACACATTACTATATGATATTATGCATCTAATATGACCCATAATTGGCCATTATAAAGAACTAGCAAAGACTAAACATTTTTAGATTTTTACCCCCAATCTAATATTGCAGCGTGTGATTAAGCGCGTGACCACTGTAATGACTTTGACATTATACAAAACTCGCTCGCCGGAAAAACTAAGACTACTAGCTAGTTGCTAGTAATAGCCGGAAACATATAAACCTGACTTTGTATCACAGTTTTTCCGAGCTTAAACCCTGGCACAACTGTGAAACACACTCGAAGCTCGCCATTGTTACTGCAACTACCATCACCACCACTATCAATTTCACCGGACAAGAACATAGAATCCTCAGCCACACATTCCATGTAGACCTCAGAGAATCTACAAGTTTTCCTTACCTGAAAGATTGTTACCTCTTCATCAAACGAGAAAGCCAAGCAGTGCAAAAGCCACACGCGCTTCGCCATCTCAGCAAACGCTACGAAGAAAGATGAATCGGGGACACCACCAGAGGTTATTACCTTTCGCTGATTCAAGTTACCGAACAGGGAGCATTCCATTTTCGCGTGTACGAGGTTTAGGTACTTGGCCCGACAGAACTTCCCGAAGGAAGAGTTTGGGTTCTCGAAGAGGTAGCGCCTCGGATTAACGTTTGTGAGCTTCTTAAACTTGTCGAAACAGAGGCGGTTGCGATGTTTGTCCTGTTGTTCTTGTTGCTGTTGTTGTTGATGATGATGATGATTGTGAGTGTCGCTCGGTGAAAAGTGAGGGAAGTTGAAACCTTCGAGCATGGTTTTGCAAACGAAGGATTCGAAAACGAAGGATCGGTGATTTGGGTCTGTGAAAACAGCGTCTGGCTCAATGAATTTCACGGCTTCGTCGAGATCCCAGTTCGCTGATTCCATCTCTCGAATCATTAACTTCACGAAACTGCGAGTGGATCTTAGTGTGTGGTGGAGGAACTGAACAAAATGCGTGACATTGAGCTTGTTAAGCTTAAGATTATCGAACATTGACAGAGGCCCAGTTGCGTTTAGCCTCTTCTCTAAGGACTTGTTGAATGAAACCGAGTCGTCGAGCTGGTTTTGAAGCGAAGAAATGTCAGAGTCTTTGTGGTCTGCCTCATTCTGGAGCTTCTTGATGGTGATTTGGTAAGTTCTCATCAAGCTCTGTTGCTCTTGAATCTCAGCGAGCATGAGAGTGACTTGCGGTGAAAGATCAAGTTCTTTCTTGAAAAAGCTTCTCTTGAGCTCGGAAATCGCTTTCAGCTCATCCACCACAGCCTGGTCCGCGACCTGAATGCCTTCACTGTTGTACGGACTCTGAGCCATTTGTAGTTCAGCATAGGCAGCTTTGATCGAAGTAATGCCAGCGAAAAGCTTAGCCACCAAAGCTTCAAACACTGCTCTCTGTTTAGCTTTGGTTTCTTCATTGTGCTTGTCGAATTGCTGGGACTTCTTCTTATTATTACTATCTGTGAAATAATCTTCCTTGACTTTGGGTTGTGAAGTGAGTAAGCAAATGCCATTGTTTGAAGCAATTTTAGTGGCTGTTCTGAGGTTAATGACCTTTTGGAAAGTCCTAGCTAGTTTGCTCTTGTTGTTGAAGGCTGATTTGGGTTTCATTGTATCCATGTTTTTAATTAAAAGAAATGGAAGAGAGTAATGGGAAGTGTGGTTTGGGGCATGAAAATTTTGAGGAATTGTAGTTTGTAGTGAAAGAATATTAGTGAGCTTCAATACCAAGGAAATCGAAGTCTGAAGAAAAGGGTTTTGGCCCTTTTGGGAGGTAAAGTGCTTGAAAGATAGAGATTTTGAGTTGGAAAAGGAGACACAAAACTTTGACTATCAGAATTGAAGCCGGAGATGGAGGTGTGTAAAGTGAGATTTAAAGCGCGGGAAGGAACGATAAAAAAAAAAAAATTAGCAAAAAAAAAACAAAAAAGATTAAAAAGTGTGAAGAGTTGAAGTTACTGAAGAAAAGTACAGGTAGAAAGCACATAAAGGTTGAAAAAATCATGGCAAAATTTAATGTTTATTCACTTTATTGTACAACTAATTAATTGAATTTACAGTGGCCAAAAAACAATAATTAGCAAAAAAAAAAAACAAAAAAGATTAAAAAGTGTGAAGAGTTGAGGTTACTGAAGAATAGTACAGGTAGAAAGCACATGAAGGTTGAAAAAACCATGGCAAAATTTAATGTTTATTCACTTTATTGTACAACTAATTAATTGAACTTACAGTGGCCAAATAACAATAATTAGCAAAAAAAAAACAAAAAAGATTAAAAAGTATGAAGAGTTGAGGTTACTGAAGAATAGGACAGGTAGAAAGCACATGAAGGTTGAAAAAACCATGGCAAAATTTAATGTTTATTCACTTTATTGTACAACTAATTAATAGAATTTACAGTGGCCAAATAACAATAATTAGCAAAAAAAAACAAAAAAGATTAAAAAGTGTAAATAGTTGAAGTTACTGAAGAAAAGTACAAGTATGAAGGTTGAAAAAACCATGGCAAAATTTAATGTTTATTCACTTTATTGTACAACTAATTAAGAATTTACGGTGGCCAAATAACAATAATGGTACAAAAATAATTTGTCACAATAATTAATTTGTGTTTTAGTTTGATGATAAAGAATTATCATCAAAAATGAATTTCATAAATTAAAACTCTTTCTTAACCAAAATTGTTGTTTACAAATGTTGTAAAATAGTCTATGATATGATCACATTCTATTTTTTATAATTATTTATATGGTAAATTATAATTAACTTACTATAATTGTGATGTGGGTGTGATCCTATATTTTTTTTTCCCCTCTTGTCACTACTCCAACTCTTATTTAAATTTTATCGTAGTACACCATTACTCAATAGTAGCTCAAGTGTCTATATATACAAAAAGAGAAAGTTTTAAATTAAAGGAATAAATTCACCGTCGTTCCTAATAGTTTAAAAGAAGAATCGTAATTTTAACATTTTGGATATAAATAATGTTATTGCTATTGATATTGGTATACAGAGAGATGATGAGATGTGGGACCTACAACGTAGGGTGATTGATAGCTATCATCTAATCGTGAGGCCTACCTTTCTGGCCACTATACGGCCATATGGCATGCCAGAGGCATCAGTGTTTGACTGTTGGATTACATGATTAACGACCCAGATGCAATAACTAGGAATCTAAATAAGTCTGGTGGGACAGGGTCGGTGCAGCAATTTACTTGCGAGTACCAAATAATTTTAAAGTTGCTGCATAAATTCTTTCAAATTTTTAAATACCCACATTTGTACCTTTTGAAAATCTTTTTTTTTTTTTACATATATAATACGTACAATCCAAGTAAAATTTCATGATAAAAAACTTAATTCATAGTACGTACAATACAAGTAAAATTTCATGATAAAAACTTAATTCATAATACGAACACAATACAAGTAAAATTTAACAAAATTTACTTTTCTATTTTACTTTTTTCAAAATATATGATATGAAAATTATGCTAATTTAATCCTAAATATTTATTAGGATTGCGATTGTATATAAAATCATTTATACACGGTAATATTCTAATTGTTGGTGTAAATACTAGAATATTTTACAGAAATCCTTAATTAAAATACATTGATACACAAAAATGAAGCATCTACTTTTGAGATATAGGAGGCTTTATAGAAATGTTTTTTTTTAAAAAAAAAAGGTTTAATTTATATAGAATATTTATAGGATTGAAACTCAGTTAATATATATATATATATATATAAACTCAATCATAACAAATGTATATAATAATTATTATAATCATCAAATTTTATATCTAATAAAAGAATATAAAACAATGATAAAAGGTCGTATTATTTTGTTGACATTTTAATTGCATTGCATGAGTTATTGACTAGTGAAAATAATAACCTAGAAAAATGTAGGTTTTCAAAAATTTATGTGTTGATATTATAGAAGGTAAAAATTTTCAATGATGTTGAATTTTATTGTTCTCATTTCTCAATGCTGTGTGAAAAATATATTGACCCACCAAAAGAATGTATTTTTCTGTCCAAGAAACCTAAATAATATAGTATTAATAACTATATAAAAATATATATATATATATATATACTTGTTGGGTGAATAGGGGCATCTAAAAGAGTCAAGACAGCTATAATCTATGTATCCCCAAAAATCAGATAGCATGAATCTTGAAAGAAAAAATGGTCAGTGAATTTCATTGTGGGTGGGCCACAATAAAAACTTAAAACCGTTCTTCCTTCTTCATACTACTGTTTGGAATTTGGCTGTGGGCTCTAACATCATGGCTTCCCGTGACTTTAGGCTCCAACTCCAAGTACTAATTCTATGCCTTTGCATATTTCTGTTCACAGAATTACAAATAAAAAATAATTAAATAAAACTATTTGGCTAGATTGCAATAAATTTTCCCAACTATAATTAACCACTGGTTTGGCTCTACGGGCAAAAGAAAAATAAAAAAATGACAACGGGTTTGGCTATGCCAGTAACCTAAACAGTTTTTTTTTTTTTTTAAGATAATTACAAGATGCTACTAATCCCGCAATTTGAACTCTTTCTCCCCTTAACTCCCAAGCATTTTATACATGAGAAGGTGCTAATTTAACTATAAAGCCTTTGACAGTAACCTAAACAGTTGAAACAACATAATTCAAGAAAATAATGGAGATATTAGATGATTGGCTCCAATCTATTAATCTTATTAAGGGGAATCACAAGTTTAGTTGGATTCAGGTTAGGGTCAACCAATCACTTGAACTGATCTTGTTGTGTGTATGATGCCCTCACTCGTTTCCAATGAACATGTCAAGTCTAATCACCTGTAAATAACAATTGGGAATGTGTTAGGTTGGGAATTGCCAATAAGAGCTTTTAACATAGTCAGGGTGGTAAATAAACAACTTAAACTTGATTGATAAAAAGTTTATTTATATATATATATATATATTTATAAACGAGTCAAACTTGAGCTTTGGTTTAAGGTTTGTTTAATAAACAAGCCAAGTTCAAGTTAAAAAATTTGTTTATGAATAGGTTTGTGAACATTAGGCTTTGATACAAAACAACTTGAGCTTAGACTCATTTATAGGCTTGGTAATAAGCTTGATATGAGCTTGACAAATAAACTCATATCTTATTAAGACTTTAATTATTTAGGAGTTGAGACCACTCGTCCAAACCAAATAGACTTGAAAATAAGCTTGATATGAGCTAGATAATGTATTTATGTTGGATCTTAAACTTAAAAACTTAATATTGAGCACGAGTTTGATCTTGATATTGAGCTTGAGTTCAATTTGATTAATGAATCAAACAAAGCCAAGCTAAGATCAAGCTTTAACATTTTATTTTATTTTATTTTTTAATTTTTACAAGCTTGAGCTTGAGCATTATTTGTAAGCTTGGTTTGAGCCTATTGAGCTTAAACATTTTATTTTTGTTGTCAAACTGCGCTCAAACATTCATTACTCAACAAAACTCAATTGGCTTACAACCCTAAATGATATATATATATATATACACACACATATATATTAATGTTGCCCCTGTTACAAACCAATAGATCTATATAAAAGGGTCTCCGAATAGCACCCCCATGGCCACAATATAAAGTTTATTAAAACTAGAGGGTGGGCAACAACAAAATGTGACAGACTCTAACAAATTTAAAGAGCCGCATTGACATTGTTGTCATATTAAATGGTGTTAACTGCAACTTTTGAATGCACTCCTCTATTTGTCTTGTTTCTAATGGGTTTGTTCTCCCACAAATGAGGAAATCGTTTGCAAATTGAAGGTGGCCAATCCTAGGATTAGATCTTGACATATTAGATGACCTTAATTAGTTATATTAAAGTGATTATAAGTTATAATTATGAATAATTTCTCTGAGGAGATCACCAAGGATGGATCCAGGATTTCAAGATATGGGGGGTTGGAGATAAGCGAAAAAAAAAAAATCAAATACACATCTATAAAGTATTAAAAAAAACTTTCAATTAAGACAAATACACAAAAATCATTATTTCTTAATATATTAAGATGTAATCATCTACCAACAAAAACAAAAGATACAAATACTATTATTTCTTAATACACAGGACATTATTATTTTTATACTTTTTTTTTTTAAGATTTACATGGGCTGGATTGATGATTCATGATTTTGGAAGGGACCCAAGCTACAAAGTAAGGGGGACCCAAATCTAAATTTTTTATTTTTTACTGAAAATTAAATTACTAAAAAAAAATTTGGGCTCGGGGCCTAGGCCCCACCTAAGTCCATCCCTGAGAAGAACTATACATAGAATTTTTTTTTTTCCTTTTTTTAGCCTTTAAAATATTGATTAAGCATTTTATTTTATACTAATCATAATTCTCTTAACTCATTACCAAAAATTTATATGGTTTCAAAGGTATGATTAGCTGGAATTTTGCTTTTACTTAAAAAACAAAACTTTTGAAGAGAAGCTTCCAAGAAGTTAGTTAGGACTGAATATTCATTGAAAAAAGGTTTATCATTGTTATTTTTCCCCTGCTAGGAAATTTCTTAAACAAGAAGAGTACACTCCTCCTTCGTTTTCTTTGACTGCAAGACATGATCACTAGCATCTAATAATGGAGTAACCATTAATTGCATATATATATATTTCTTAAATATAAAAGTGTGTGTCAATTTATTTATATGTTCCCTCAGTTTTGGCTGTTTTATACAAGAATCTCTTCATTGCACTGTTACGAATCTCAAGAATAGAAGATGAGATGGGACATGGGAGAGAAATCTCAGAAAAGGGTCGCATATATACATAGCCGAAAGAAGATGGTGACTGGAAACACAGATCTTGATTTCATACATGTAGGACACCACAATTATCTAGCTATATACCCCAAGCAAAAATAATAGAGAGCCTAGGAAAAAAAAAAACTAGGGATATATATTGGATACTTGAATTTACTAATTAAACAAATTATTATTTTTTTCTGACATTTGTTTTTGCCTTTTGCAGCATTTAGCACTACTCAGTGTCACCCGCACTTTATTTTTTGGGTGGGGTTGGTAAAATAAAGGAACACAAACTTTCCCACATGTGAATTGAAATATGGAGTAGAAATAGACAAAAATTATTCAACAATAGAACTATTTTTGTTTGGAACGATATAGAATTCAAACCAATTAAAGACTCATTAGGCAGAGCGTCCACATTTTTCTTAACAACTCCGTTTTGTAACTGAAAGCATGCACGTACAACATTCGACTTAATTGATATATATATATATATATATATATATTTTTTTTTTTTAAATTGATAAAAAAAGTTAACAGCACAAAAGGATATAAATAATAGGATTAACATTGTATATTAGAATTTATTTATTATATTGTTGATGTTGTAGTTGTACTAACTATTATTATGTTACTTAATTTGTAAAACTTTTTAGTAAACTTCATAGTAATTTTACTCATTTTAAGTTTAAAAAGTTACAAGAATTCCCCCCCCCCCCCCCTATTTATAGAAAAAAATATGGTGGGAAAGAATGAATATTTTTTTTAGTAATACTACAATGCAGAGTATAGACAATAATTCTTACAACAATTGAGTTAACAAATATTTATTGATTTTAATTTGAGTTCATCACTAATGTCACTTTTTAATTTTTTTTGAGAATCAACGTTACTTTTTAATTGACTAAGAGCATTCATATCAGTCCGTATATAAGTGTGTATAATAGAAAAAATGCTCAAATTTACACATTTTTGTTCAAAAACAGCCCACATCAGTCCGTTTAAAATCTTGCAAAATCTTCTAAAATTATAAATTGAGCTACAGTACCCGTGTAAATTTACACGGGCACTGTAGCATGTGTATATGATTTTTTAATAGTTTTTTTTCTCTCTCCGATACTGTAGCATGGCTTTGCCTAGCACTATAGCACTGTAGCACTGTAGCATTGGGTTAAAGAAATGAATATTTTATTTGAATAAATGTGTATAATAGACAAACTGATGTTGGTATTTTGTAAAAATAGGTGTGTAAAATAGAAAAAGTAGGTTTTAGACTTGTAAAATGGAAAAAATTTTCCACGAACTGATGTGGATGCTCTAATAAAAATTTACTACATCAACAATAGTGAAAAATTTTATGTTTATAGAGTTATTGCAATTTATTGTCTGGTTGGATACATGCCAGAAAGGTATGCCCTACATGATAATTAGATTTGTACTGCATCAACAAGATAACTTTTGTTTGAAAGAAAGAAATTTAAAATATATTTTGAAATGGAATCAAGGACATATTTTATCCTGCCAAACAATGGAAAAAGGTTAATAAAAAAAGATTGAAATTTTAGAGTCACTTGATTCTGAAATGGCAATGATTTTCAATTGAAGCAAATCCTTTTGATTCTTGTTAATAAAAACTCAATAGTAGGGTTATAAATGAATTAAGTTGTTTATGAATAGCTTGAACTTGACTCATGGAAAGCTTGCTCTTATGTTTGTTTGTTTAATAAACAAATCAAATTTAAGCTTATGTTTAAGCTCAATTAATAAACAAGCCAAGCTCAAATATAATAATATATTCGTGTATAAGTTCATGAACATGAGACTCGATTTAACTATATATGTGTGTGTGTCTAAAAATATACTTATATCGACTTCAAATTGCAAATATTGTATAAGATTTTAAATAGGATTATATGATATCATATTATTATTTGAAGTTTATATATGATATAACCGTCTATTTGTAGTAAAAATCAAAGATTTGTGAAAGGGTAAAATATTTTAGTCATGGTAAAAAGAAAAATAAGTTAATCTAGTAGTTAATGAACAAACTCGAGATTGTTAATAAGAAAATGAATCAAGCTACTTGAACAAATTATCTTGTTTGGTGATAAGCTCGAACTCAGCTTGTGTTCGAAATAAAATTTGTAAGGTTAAAATTTATCAACCATTTTTTGGCTTTATTCCATGCCAATTTACTTGTAATTTAAGCACTTAGTAACCTTGTATTTAGGTGGGATTATTGTAAGGGTAGTGTGTAAGAAAATGTGAAGAAAAGCTCAAGTATGTGCAAGAAAGCAGAGTTTCGCGGTTAGGACTCGCGGCTGACTCGCGACTGGCAAGCCCCAACTGCAAGCACATGAGATGCATACATGGGAGCTGAAGGGTCGCGCCAGCTATCGCATTACAGGACAAAAGTCCCAAGCTGGCCAGGCTGTTATGTCGCGACTTGAACTCGCGTCTTGGACAAGCCGCGAGGTCAAGCCGCCAATCAGCCCTGTTTGGCAAAAACTGTCTCTTCGTATTCCAAACACACACCACTATGCCTGTGTTTGGATTCCACGGCAAGTTGCGGTACGTTTTCCATTTCACGTTTTCTCCTTTTTTTTTTTTTTTTTTTTTTTTTGGCCGGTTTTTTTGACTTTGGGAGACAAAATTCACTGTGCATGTATTGTGCGTGTACTGTTCACGCACTGTTCATGCAATATTTAATATTAAAAGTGGGTCCCACAACACTATTTACACATTTAAAAATTATTTTGCTACAGTATTTTCAGCAACAATCAGTTTTTAGCAACTTTCAGCAACAATAAGTGCTATCCAAACGGACCCTATATATAGACCCTTATACCCACTAAATTGAGAGAGCTTCCAAAGAGAATTTTGTGAGAGAAACCCTAGAGAAAAAAAAGATTGCCTCATCCCCAATCTTTACCTTAGAGACTTTATAAATTTCTCTACTGTCTTCCTCTCCATTGTCATACCCTTGAGAGGCTATAGACCAAATCTTTTTCTCACCACACCCATGTCTGTGAGAAGGTTCATTTGGTGCTAAGGGAAGCAGTTTGGAAGGAACCAATATACATTGGTTGATGCTATGGTCTAGTAGCGGAATCCAGGAAACTAAAGAAGAAATAGGTTCAGCGTAACCTCGTTGGAGTAAGAAGCTTGGAAGGCTTAGGTACTTGGGTAGATTAGACTTGGAGGGTCTTCTGCTGTTCAAGTATCCCAACTACATTCTTTAGTGGATTATTTGACCGCTTGGAGGGTGGCGGAGAGGTTTTACGCCGAAGACTTCGGTTTCCTCTTCGATAACACATCGTGTGTTGTCTATGCGTTTACATCTTCCTTCCCTTTATCTTTACCTTATATTTACTGTTGTGGATGTGTTTGTATTTGGCATAGATTAGTTATCAATTCTGTAATTAGCTTATGTTCATGTTTCGCACACTAATTGTTTGATTATAAGATTGAATTGATATTTTATAATTTGTGGTCTAAACATTCAAGGGTATTTTATACACATTTTGAACTTTTAATTGGTATCAGAGCATGTACACTTGTTGTGGTTTTAATACCTGAGTGTGATCCTTGACCTCTTGTTGAGATGGATAGGTCTCAATCCTTAAATGTTCCACCATTTTTTTATGGTAACAATTATGCCTTCTGGAAAGTTAGAATGAGGGCATTTTTATGCTCCATTGATGACACCATGTGGGATGCGATTGAAATAGGTTGGACCAGGCTGAAGGCTGAAAAATCCACCTGGGATAAGGCAGCTCTTGCGGCAGCCAATGCTAACAGCAAAGCTTTAAATGTTATATTTTGTGGTGTGTCTCCAAATGAATTCCACAGGATATCTCACATGACAGTGGCCAAAGAAGCTTGGAAGATTTTGGAGACAACATATGAGGGGACTACGAAGGTGAAGGACATAAAGCTCCAAATGCTTACCACTAAATTCGAAGAGCTTAAGATGGGAGATGATGAGCTTTTGATTCGTTTTATGGGAAACTCAATGAAATTATGATTGCGAAGCTCAATCTTGGTGAGAAGATTGAAGATACTAAGGTGGTAAGAAAAATTTTGAGATCCTTACTGGAGAGCTTTCGAGCAAAAGTCATAACTATAGAAAAAAGCAAGGATCTTGATGAAATTAAGATCCAAGAGCTCATTGGGTCACTTCAAACGTATGAGCTTGGGCTACCTTTCCACAAGATGAGTAAATCGCTTGCTCTTAAAACCATCACCGAAAGAATGGATGATCCTTCCAAAGAAGATAGAGTGGAGAAGGAAGTAGCATATCTTGTGAAAAACTTTCGAAAATTTCTGAAGAAGAAGAATAGTGGGAAACCATTCAACAAAGGGAAGTTTCCATCTCAAGAGGTGATAGGAAAGACTTTAAGAAAAGTAAAGGGAAGGATTCTCAATTTACTGTGGACATTGTGTGCTTTGAGTGTAATGGACATGGACACTTCAAAAAGGAATGTCCTAATTATTTGAAAGCAAAAGGAAAGGTCTATACCACTACCTTGAGTGATACTGATTCATCAAATTCTGACTCTGAAGATAGCTGTGACGGAGAAGGAAATTACTCCGCATTCATGACCATTGCATATGTAGAACCCTCGAATGATTTTAGGTTCACTTGTGAAGGAGCTTGGGGGACATTCTGATTTAGAGTCTATTGGAATAGTTGAGGAGTCTGAAGATGAGGAAGTTGAAAAAGCAATGGGATTGCAAGAGACTTACAACTCACTCCTTGATAAGACTGGTGAATATGCTAAGGTGGCTAATATAGCTATTAAGAAAATGAAGAGGGTTGAGGAAGATTACAAAAGTTTTCTGGCACAATACAAGGAGACGAAGTGTGAAATTGAGACACTAAATGGTGAGCTGTCGGCAGCTCATACCAAAGTAAGATTTCTTGAGTAAGAGGTGGTGCAAGCTCATGCCAAGATAGAGAAAGTCTCCTCCCAGAAGTTAGAAGATGTTATTTCATCTTAAAAACCTTCCTCAAACAAGTCCGAGTTGGATTACACCGAAGGGAGTAGCACATCAGCCATGGTTGTCAAAGAAGTGAAGCTTGTAAAGGCTAAAGAGATGATTGTGAATAAGTCTATTCCTGAGAAAATTAAAACTGAGAAGATGAACAATGTGGCTGATCAATGAGTGTTTAATAAGTTCCACAGTTAATCAAACTCCAGATATGGAGCTAGAGGAAGATCACTTCCAAGATCTCAGCAGGGTTCTAAAATGAATTATCTCTGTCACTATTGTGGAGTACAAGGACATACAAGATCCAATTGTCACAAGCTGAGAGTAGTGAACAATGCAAGTGCTCCTCGGTCACGAGGAAGAAGAAACGACAATAGGTCTTGGGGTGGTGAGCAACCAAGAAGTCAAAACCGTGATCTAGGAATGATGGATGTGATGAAGATGATCGATGCCTTCACAAATTGCCTGGAAAGCTTCACACGAAGGTTTGACAGTCCTAATTCACGTACCCAATCCGTTAAGGATATCACCCCAAACGCACATGACGTGTGGGTGACGAAGGGTACTCATGCATAAGCATTACAACTTGCCTATGCATCAATACTTCCCATGTTTGTGAATATGATTGGTTGTGTGCTTCCTGCTAGTTGTTAGGTTTTTATTTTGTGTGTGGGATAGTCTTTGGCTCAAATGTTTTTAAATTTTTTGTTATGTTTTTTTATCAATCTTTTACTGCTTTTGTGTCAAAAATTCAAAAACATATAAAAAGTAGAAAATCCAAGAAGTTTGATCGACTTTATTGAGTTTTGTTTCAAAACTTGTTTTGCCTTGTACCTTTGTACTAATGGCTTTGTGAATTTAACGAGCTTAGCTTGTCTCTTATGCACTCATATCATTGTGGAAGAAATTCTAAAATCTATGTGACTGTTGTAAATAGATCTTCAACCTTGTCATGAATGATTAGTGAATGGTTTTGTTGATCTTGAGACATACATAGACTCATGCCTATATATCTTCCCACTTTTTATTTTTATGCTTAAAAGAGCTTTCTAAATGTAAATTTCCAAATGAAAAGAGATATAGAGTTGTAAAAGCCTGTCGCACATACTAGTATTCGATTAGGAAAAAGGGAAAGCGACCAAAATAAAATATATGATGCCAAAAAGCCAAAGGCAAAATCATCAATTGAAATATCAAAAATTTCAGATATCTATCTTACAATGAGATCCTCTTTGCTCAAAAAATGCAAATGATATGTTAAATATGGAGCCAAATGAAAAGTTTTAAAGAATTGTTATCAAGTGCATGTGGGAGGTCATATATGCATGTTTCTATAATTGAGATAGGTCACATTATCTAGTGCTAGTTGTATATTGATCATTGAAGCTTCATATTAGACTAAGGACTATCTCATTTTTTATATCCACACACAACATACAAGTCTATGTTCAATGAATGCCATATTCATTTGTGTGATTGTACTTGATTAAATGTGTTTTCACAAGCTCAATCTGTGTTGATCAAATACAAAAAAAATTTTGAGTGTTTTAGTTTGTTTTTGCAAAGTTTTTTGTTTTTACAAAATAGTAAAAAATTTCAAAAACAGTGTTGCCCTGTTTTGGTGACTAGGTCGCGAGTTAGTCCAGTCGCATGCTCCAGTCGTGAAGCTCACTCCGAGAGTTTTCGTGGGTAACTGGCAGGTTAGCATCCCAGTCGTGAAAAAGACTTAGAAATTTTTTCAAAATTTGTGTTTTTGCATATTTCGCAGCTCAATGTGGCGACTTGTTCGTGGGTGGAAGGTCCATTCACGAGGGAAACACAGAGATTTTTGCGGCTCAGCTCGCAACTCCCTCGCGGGTATATCTTCCAGTCACGAAAAACACTTAGAAGTTTTTTCGAGAATCCTGTTTCATATTGTTTCGCGGCTTACCCTAACGACTTAATCCAGTTGTGAAAAACGCGTGTTTTGCGTTTTAAAGACAGTTTTTAAAATTGCTTTTCAGTTTTTCCCTCAAAAATTTGTGACTGTTCATTGTCTTTCCCAAATCACTCTTTCAAACACTCTATGTTTCTTTGAAAAATCTCTCATTTTTGCATCATGTTCCCATCAAACACCAAGAAAAAAGTATGGGTTTTCTTTCCCTTACTTCATTCTTACTGTTTTGCTTTTTAGGTTATTGTTTTGAATGCTGCATCTGTGATTCTGCGATATAAAATGTTCAAACATGGGTTTGCCTAAAATGTTGAGATTGATTGGGTGAGGGTATTTTTTTTGTTGCAGAGGTGTTTCAAAGTTTTGTGTGTTCATCAGGTTGCTAATATTTGGTCTGAACATTGATATTTGTTAGATTTTCTTTTGGGCATATGGTTTTAGGGTTTCTATATTTATCTCTGAATGTGGTGCTAGAATTTTCAGGCTATTTGAGTTTGTGG
Organism: Quercus suber; assembly: GCF_002906115.3. Lineage (NCBI taxonomy): Eukaryota > Viridiplantae > Streptophyta > Magnoliopsida > Fagales > Fagaceae > Quercus > Quercus suber. The sequence continues at coordinate 166,984 of NW_027069590.1, read as the reverse complement.
TGTTTTTGGTTGGCATTGTTCTTATTTTAAAACACCTGATCTTGTTTGTGTTGCTGTTTTTAGTTTCCTTCTTGCACACTTCATACTCATTATGTCATGGTTCATTGACATAGGCTCATATCTATCTGAATGTGTTTTACAATGTCATTTTTTTTGCTCTTGTCTACTCTTATGCTGTTTAAACTTATTTGATTTGATATATCCATCCTTTGGTTATCAACTGTGCTGATTCTGTGTTCTGTCTGGTCACTCTGTTACTCGCTTTGTAACTAACTTGTTGCTAATGTGTGTGAATTTCCACATTGTGCTTTGTCTTGTTTTGGCCTTTTCTGCTTGTTTATACATGGCTACATCACCTACAAAGAAGAAGACAATTGCTAAGAAATCTGACAAAAGAATGAAAATGGACCATAACCTATTTAGGTCTATTCAACACTTTGAGAGATATAGAGATTCTTTTTCAAAAGGAACCATCATTCAGGAAAGACTTGTTGATTTCAAGGAGTTGAAGGACACTTTCATTCCAGAGTGTTTTGAGGGTAGAGGTTGGGAAAAACTGCTGAGTGATCTTCCACCTCTGTGTGACCCTCTAATCAGAGAATTCTATGCAAATGCTGTGATAAGGGAGGAGGAGTTGAGTTGTTAGGTGAGAAGAAAGGAATTTACCTTAGATGCTCATGATATTGATAAGGTTTTAGGGCTTGAGGGATTGGAAGATTATGAATTCACTAACTACAAGGACAAAATGCTTTCTCTAGAGACTATCTAGAAAAGAATTGGTGGGGTTATAGAAAAGAGATGTCTCAACACTTCTAATTTTCCTAAAGATATGAGGTGTCTGACCACCATAATGATGTACAATCTGTACCCTATAAGGAAGATGGCTACACTGACAAATGCTAGAGCCATCTTTCTTATGGGACTTAAGGAGAAAACCTTTATTGACATTAGTTCTCACATCTTTGATACTATAGTGGATGAGATTATTTCCACCTCAAGACCCAAGCTGATTTTTCCTAGTCTTCTCATGAGGATTTTCAGAGAAAAGGGTGTTGCAATTCCTCAGGATATCAGTCCTTTGCCTTCTCTATCAGCAATTAACAAATTTACTCTCACAAGGATACAAAGTCGTCTTCCAGGTGAAGAAGATGAGGGTGTCCAAGAAGAATGTGATCCAATAGAGACTGAAGCAGAGGCTATAAGACCATCTTCCACACCAAGAAGAAGAGTCAAGAGGAGCAGGGCCTCTACTTCATCTGCTGCACCTCCTGATGCATTTCAGATCATCCTAGAAAGGCTTGATAAACTCAGAGAGGTTCAAAACCAGCATACTGAAAGGATAACAGCAATGCAGGATCAGCTGGATGTACTCTCAGCCAAGTTTTACAGCATTCACACTAACCAGGAGCAGTGACCCTTTGGCCATTCCGGTCAAAAAGAGGGAGAATTTTTGGGATAGCTCTTGAGGGAGGTGCTTGTTTTGAGGGGGAGATTTCTTTATCACTTAATGTTTTGTTTGTAGTTTTGATATTTTGTTGATTAACTATTGTTATTATAGGTCCTAGTCTTGTTTTGGTTTAAACTCATAACTCTTGAATGTGTTTAATACTTGGTTCATTTATATATTGTTGATGTTATTCAGTTAATTCAGCACATTTGTTTAAGGTTTGTACCGTTGCTTATGTAAGTTTTAAGGGTTTGGTTGTATGCACACTTGTAGGCCTTTGTGGTTTGTGCCATACTTTATGGAGCCTTTGTACTCTGTTAAATTAGTACTTCTAACCTAATGCTATGCATTCATTTTTAAGTACTGTCACTCTTGTGCTCTTGTAGGATTTTTCCTAGATGCATATACTTCTTGTAATGTGCATTGGTTGGGTGTTGGTCATTCAAGTGATTTGCCTTATGTGTGTCATCTTGAATGTCCGGATGTTCATTCCAAGTGTGAATGAGCATTGTGATCACTTGGTTATAGTGATTGCATGTTTTGGTCTTGCCATGGTTTATTGCTTTACTCCATTGTGTTTGATCGCATTGTGCTTGTTCCATTTGCTTTACAAGTTTTCTGCATAAAATGAACTTATTGTGTTGTTGTGTTTGAGGAGTTACTTGTCCTTATGGTTCCAAAACTTCACAAATTCTAGAGTTAGGTGTGAGTGAGTTTTCCAACTGTTCCAAACTCACGTGTTAAGTCTAGAGTTTGTTTTAGGGTTTTGTCACGAAATAGCCAAAGGAGGAGATTGTAAGGTTGAAATTTATCAACCATCTTATTGGCTTTATTTCGTGCCAATTTGCTTGTAATTTAAGTACTTAGTAACCCTGTATTTAGGTGGGATTATTGTAAGGGTAGTGTGTGAGAAGATGTGAAGAAAAGCTTAAATATGTGCAAAAAAGCAGAGTTTCGCGGCTAGGACTTGCGACTGACTCGTGACTGGCAAGCCGCCAACTACAGGCACGTGAGATACACACATGGGGAGCTGAAGGGTTGCGCCAGCTATCGTACTACAGGACAAAAGTCCTAGACTGGCCAGGCCGTTACGTCGCGACTTGAACTCGCGACTTGGACAAGCCGCAAGGTCAAGCTGCCAATCAGCCCTGTTTGGCAAAAACTGTCTCTTCGTATTCCAAACACACACCATTATATATAGACCCTTATACCCACTAAATTGAGAGAGCTTTTAGAGAGAATTTTGTGAGAGAAACCCTAGAGAAAAACAAGATTGCCTCATCCCCAATCTTTACCTTAGAGACTCTACAAATTCCTCTACTCTCTTCCTCTCCATTGTCATACCCTTGAGAGGCTATTGACCAAATCATTTTCTCACCACACCCACGTCTGTGAGAAGGTTCATTTGGTGCTAAGGGAAGCAGTTTGGAAAGAACCAATATACATTGGTTGATGCTATGGTCTAGTAGCAGAATCTGGGAAGCTAAAGAAGAAATAGGTTCGGCGTAACCTCGTTAGAGCAAGAAGCTTGGAGGGCTTAAGTACTTGGGTAGATTAGGCTTGAAGGGTCTTCTACTGTTCATGTATCTCAACTACATTCTTTAGTGGATTATTTGACCGCTTGGAGGGCGGCGGAGAGGTTTTACGCCGAGGATTTCGTTTTCCTCTTCGATAACACATCGTGTGTTGTCCGTGTGTTTGCATCTTCCTTCCCTTTATCTTTGCCTTATATTTACTGTTGTGGATGTGTTTATATTTGGCATAGATTAGTTATCAATTTTGTGATTGGCTTATGTTCATGTTCCGCACATTAATTATTTGATTATAAGATTGAATTGATATTTTATAATTTGGGGTCTAAACGTTCAAGAGTACTTTATACACATTTTGAACTTTCAAAATTAAATGAACAAATCTAAACTTTCAATACTCAACTTGGCTTGTTTACAGCCCTACACTTGCTCAATAGTATATATGCTTAAAAATTAGTTAAGACGTATATGAAACATTATGGGCCCATTTGGTGTCAGTGTTTAAGTATTGTTGTTTAGTTTTCAGTGTTGTGAAAATATGTATTTGAGTGTTATAAAAATACGTGTCAAAAGTTTTATTGTTGTTTAAACATTAAAAATTGTTGTTTAAACAATAATGCCAAATAACCCCTATAATTTGAAATGTAAGAATTAAACTTCATTAAATTATCAAGAAAAAAGAAAAAAAGATTTATTAGAAGGTTGTCATTCGATCAACATTGCATGCGTTTCCCCTGCAATCGCAAGCGGGACCAATAAGGTTACAACTTTTGAAACAAATAATCCTTTTAATTATGGGGTCCATTCTAGTAGAAGTTAACCTTGACCATGCCCCACAAACCCAATTTTAAAAAATAATGGGGCCAAGTATGGACCAAAAATAAGTGGCATATATGTTTCACTATTATGTATTGATTAATCCCTGCCAGTCAAAAATAATAATAATAAAAAATAAATCCTCCAGAGCATCATTAGCAGACAATAAGAGACACAGAAAAGTTTATAATCAATGTTAATTTAAAACCCTGGTCACACCAGTCTCAAAAGCAGATTAATTATTGAAATCAGAAGGTGTGACCTATAAGCAAATCAATAAAATACATTTATTCCTAAAAATTGTAGCATATTGTGTTGATGCCAAGCCTGAAATTTTTGAGATTCTATTATTTATTGAAAAATATTTCAATGGCAATATATATATATATATATATTAGAGAGAAAATTGAAATTGATGTGTTACCAATCACGACTAAACAATTCAAATATTCATTAGAGAAAAAGTTGCTGAAACCAACCAATCACAATTAATATTATATCTGTTTGTAAATTTTATGTAATAAAATTGGTAATATTTTTAGTATTTTCCATATATCTATAAACCTAGCAAAGAAATTGCACGCCAGCATAGTAATATGTTACCCTAGTTATTTGTCTAGCTACTTTTCTACATAAATGGTAGTTGATTCTGATTTCCCCTCATAAAAGGAAAGCTTTTATTCTTCACATATTAATAATATCTTACAAACCCAAGTTTATGTGCAACATAGAGATTTAATGCATGGCGTCCCACAAAAAATATATGAAACACAACAGCCGGAGACGTCACAAAGATTTTCTATGATTTCCTCTATCTCTATCCTCCAATTCTCTCCATGCTAGTTGGTCTGCATAAAAATTTGTTTTCCAGTCCCTAACAAACAGGTTCTTGAATGGTAGTTGTAATTTCATCAAGCTTCTAAAATTCATGCATGCATGGTTTTGGCATGTGAAAATTATGGTCTATTATTGTGGAGATAAGGCATATAGACGTTGCACTTTCACATTCACATGCCCAAGAATGTAGGGCAATCTCTCTATCTCACTTTTTTCTTAGAATCACTCAGATATGACAGACATTGTGTGATATTAAATTAAGGGAAAAGTTAACGAATGTCCATTGTTTTAGCATGTGAAAATTATGGTCTATTATTGTGGGGATAAGGCATATAGATGTTGCACTTTCACATTCACATACCCAAGAATGTAGGGCAATCTCTGTATCTAACTTTTTTCTTAGAATCACCCAGATTTGACAGACATGGTATGATATTGAATTGAGGGAAAAGTTAACGAATGTACTAAATGTGCACATTTGTTTAGAAAATATTTATAAAAACTTTTTATGGGAAAGAAAATAACTAACTTTTGTGACGGTATTTTATATTTCTCTTAAAAGTGGTATTAAAACTTTCTTAAAATGACCCATCATCAAATGCCATAATTAAGGACACCCTATTAACTGGACCCTTGAATTAATAGGATTGTTTTTTAATCTATTTAGTTACTTTCACTTTTTCTGGCTAAGGAGCTCTTTGTCACGTCCGACATACAAAATTATGACAATGTATTAGTATAAGATAATGTGCACTATCAAAATAGTGGCACTGTATTTAAATGAGTGTATGAAGAAGCTTCATTAAGGGCCCTGTCTCCGCTACTTATTGAATTTATTGGGACCACAATCACATATACTCCAAGTTTTCAACCTAAATGACGGCAAAATTGATTAGGATTTGTAGCTCAATCTTGCATGGCGGACAATGTTGCTTGTTTTTTGAATATACATCATAGATTAACATACATTATACACCAAGAAACTTATTCCTATATCTATAAACTAAACCTACGCTTGCTTTCTTTTTTGGCATGCAATAACTTAAAGATGTAATCTCGAGGACCCAACATTACATAGACAGTTTGTTGAACTCCACTATAGATTTTGATGTTTGTATTATATAATTAATATTCAACAGTCATAGGGACATTATAATGGTATATAAGCACTTCTGTCTTCTGCTAAAAATTACTCTAGATTAAGAATTATATATGACCACAAAATATTCTTTCTCAGGATGAAGAAAGACAAGAAATTAAAAATCATTTGCTAAGACAAACGGCTTTGCATGCATCGCATAATATGAAGCCAAAAAAATGATGCATCACCTTGTGTCTTTACGTCTTGTATGTAATGATTTGAAACAGGTACTCATAACATGCAACAATCTTCATGATAAATAATAATAATAATAAAATGCAATAAGCTTCATATAGCAAAGAAGAGCGTGCAATAATCTTCCTTGAGGAGATAGTGAAGACTTTAAAACACTTTCATTAGTCATTACAGTGGCATAAATTAAACGTCCACCTGAACGAATTGAAGCCAGTTTAAAATTATATTGTATGGATTAGGTATGTAGAAATTATTTGCCGTAGGGAATAATTTTGCCTGTGGCAAGCAAATTAGAAAATATCATTACTTGCAAAATTATTATGCTTTCCTATTAACATTATATTGCCTTGACCAATACAAGTTCATGACTTCTACCGAACACATAATGCTATTTATCATTATTTCTTGTTTTTCACTCCCAATATGCATATATTTTTTTTGGAGGGGAGAGATTTGAACTCTATACATCTAGATTGGAAATACCATAAGTTACTGGTTGAGTTACAATACGCTTGGCGTAAATGACACTTTGTAATGCTTTATATTACATGGACCTTTTACAATATCTCTTATAAAAAAAACACTATATGAAACTCAAACACATGGACCAAGGCCATGCACATTTCTCTTATGAAAGATATGAGTTGTTTTGAGAGCCTGTGGCAGCTCCAGGATTTTTTTTAAGGGGGTCAGTAGTGGTGGAGCTAGGAATTTGTCATGGGAGCAATTAAAAAATAAATGATTATTTATTTATTTATTTATTTTTGTATATACAACTTCCATATTATATACAATAATCTATAATAAATACAATTTAGTACACAATACAACTATATTGTGTAATAGTCTAAAAAATTTATTAATAGTTTAAAGATCAGTAAGACAACAATCGTTGAATGCATAATAACTTATTATATTTATATGTAATATTAATTAAATTAAAATAAATGATAAAGAAGAATAATAACAAAGCTAGGAGTGGGACTAGGAGTAAGGTTACATTTGGATTCAGCTGAAAGCCAGCGCGTCTGCATTTGGCTTTTTTTTTTTCTTTTCTTGGCATGCATTTGAGAGACAAACACGGCTACTGTTCATGAATAGTAGCCGCAATATTTGACTTTTCCCATCATTTTCAACACATTAGTGGCTCCCATGTACTGTTTACGGGACCCACAAATCTTACTTTTCAGCAATTTTTTTTATTAAAAATGGGTCCCACGGTACTATTAATGCACTTAAAAATTATTTTACTACAGTGTTTTTTAGTTTTCAAGTTTACCCAAATGGACCCTAAATGTGAACTAAGAAAAAAAAACTAATATAAATTTTTGCTTTTGAAATGTACGATTTTTTAACCATACACATGGTCACTCTCATAGAATTGGAGCAAGCAAAGATAAAAGATAAGAAAACTACTTGATCAAACAAAGATAAAAGCTAAGAAAACATAGATTGAAGAAAGAGAGATAGAGAGAATGAAGAAAGAAATCACAGATATAAATATAGATTAGTTGGTTGGAAAGGTAGTGTAATTTTTTGCTGATGAAGAAAAAAAGTGTAAGGAAAAACAACTTCATTTTGTTGTCAATGGAAAAGTAAGCCAGAGTCCCAGATAGAAGGTTTATTTATTTTTAACAAATGAGCAAAAATTTGAAACATTTTTTCTTTATTATAAAATTAAATATTTTAAGAGTAGTGCTATTGACACAACACTTGCGCAAAAATTTCATAACAAAATATAGGTGGTAAGTTGTTAAAGGTAGGTAAAAAAATGTGATATATTAGCCAAAAAGAAAGGTAAAAAAGTGATGTCATTTGTGGGTCAAAATAAAAACTAGTTACAACTTATCACTTACCCTCTATTGTGAAATTATTTTCAAAATAGCATTAAAATAATCATATTCAAGTTTATTTTAGCTAGATTTAAACAAAATTTATGGTCAAGGTGTTCAAATATTTATTTTAGGGGAGTCAAAATAATTTTTGTAAAAGAATTTATATATATATATATATATATATAAATTTCCAGGTTAGGGGGTTCATTTGAACCCCTGGCCAGCACATAATGCTGCCCCTGTTGAGACCATGAAGAGACATTGCAACCACCAACCTTGAGTTTCATAAGTAATGGCAGAACCAAGAATTTCGGTTTGAGCGGCCGAGGTAAAACTATTATACTAATTTGTAATTCAAGCAAAACCTAATGTATAGACATAGATACATACATACATGTCTGAAGTATTAGTTTCAAAAATAAAAACTTCAATCCAAACTTCCATACAAACATACATACACACACACGCACACACAAGCGCAAGAATATTGTTAGAAATTTTTATTAATGTAATTCTTTTTAGCACTTAAAATTTAAAATACTAAAATCTAATGACCAATTAAGCATCTTAAGATCATTTCCCCTCCCCTTCCCCCACCCGAGTTTCTCATATTCTTTTGAACAATCATTAGCCCATAACGTTCATAGAAATTAAATATAAGTATATAATAAAATAAGACTGCTTTTGCAAGAAATTATATCCATAGAAATTAAATACAACAAAATCACTGTAAGCAACCATAAAATAAATAAAATTTAAATTCAACCAAATTAAACTAATCTGACCAAAATTAAATAAATTCAAAATCACTTTAGTACCTCTCAACTATATATATATATATATATATATATATAGATATTGTAAGAGTTTTGGGAAAGTATAAAACTTAAGTATAGTATCTTAGGTGTTCTCAAATTAAATTCAAACACCTATTTCCCATGTCCATTAATTTTACTAAATTTTATTTGGCAAGGAGGGGCATACATTCTGGCCCCAGGGCTTTGTATGATATTGCTAAATTTTTTTTCTTGGCTTGAACCTACTCCTAAATTAATACATACTAATTTGGACATTGTCAAACATATTCATGTAATCGTGTTAAATATATCTATTTGGCCTTATTAACATAGGCACACGTATTTGTTCGATTTTATTTTTATGTTTTATGGTCTAATTATTTTCAAGAAAGAATACTATATATTATTCCCATTATTTTTCTACTTTCCTCATTTATTATATTACTTTTTTTAGAGATCATTTATTATATTACTTAAGTACATAAAGAGAAGCTCGGAGTAAAATTTAATGGATGATCCATTAACATGAATTTCAGACTCAACTATTCCAAAAAATATCTGAGTTTAGCAGTTAACTTATCAAAATGTAAGTTATGTCCCAGTAAACACCCAAACACCCACAAAATTATTTTTCCTTCTTTTTATCGGTGGGGAAAGGAGAGCGAAATGGTTCTTGCATGTGGATTATGTCACATATTACACGATTTTACACATTACTAAAAAAACAACTCAAATAATTCATGTAAAACAATTTGTGTGCAATACATACTACATAGTATCACATTTAAAATTATTTATTCTCTCATTGTGTGCAATAGGAAAATAAAAAACATAATGGGCCACCAATTTTATTTGGCTGAATTGATTTTTTATTAGTTTATTTTATAAATGTAAAATATAAAACACAACTGTACCTCAATAAAAATAAAATAAATTAAAATTTGAAAACCATATATAAATTGCTGGTAAAAAATATTTGATGTTTTAAACTATTTAAAAAATTCTAGTCGCGGGCGATGGCCCAAGAGTTGTGTTTGAGAAGAATTAAGCACAAAAGAACAATAACCAAAATATGAGAAAACACGTACTTCACATACAAAAAATCCCACAAGTTGGCAATAAAGGCTATGTTTGGCTAGATGTAAAATATTTTTTGGAAAGGAAAATATTTTCAGTTCTTTGGTTACATTCTAGGAAATACTTTGAAAAATAGTTTCTAGTGTTTGGTATGCATGTAAAATTATTACAAAAAAAAAATGTATATACGTCGGACTCTCTCTCTCTCGTGGGTAGGGACCGAAAAATAGGAGGATCATTCGATTGAAGATAAAATAGAAGTGTAAATGATTTTACACTAAAAATGTCAAAATTTTACAAACAAACTAAAATTAATTTTAGTTTGACCGTATTTTCTAATCTATCCAAACACCTTTTCGAGTATAAAATATTTTCTGTAAGGGTTTTCCACCCTAAACAAATACAGCCGAAATTTAGATAAGATAGGGTTGATTATTGTTCTAGATTTTCACACTTCAGTACTTCGCTTTTGTTCTTTGATTAAATTTTGAATGTAAAATGATGTCATGTGAGTTTGTAACTTAGTGTAGCCACTCTTTTTGAAATTGCGCGCATAGAGCATTGTACAAAAATAAGACATGAGAAACTAGCTTTATCGGTCTTTGAATTACCATCATTTCCCACATTGATTATTTGATATGACACAGTCCCCTCCTTCCATATTTTATTGGCAATCAATGAGTGGCATCTCGATAACTGAGACTATAGAGAAGCATTTGTTTATTTCAATTCACGCTTTTGTCTTCTGCTCATAAATAACATTGGAAAAAAGTGATCATAAAAAAATTAATAACATTGGAAAAAAGTTGCTTAACATTGACAAATAGCAACGAGCTTATCAAAAAAAAAAAAATAGCAACGTTCTATTACCAAAATTTCACTTTATAAAACACTTCTCAAAATAGAAACACAAACATTATTATAAAATTTGTTTGTAATATTGTTTGTATTTTTTAAAAATACGTGTAAATAAAAAAGTGTATAAAAATATGTATAATATTGTTTAAATATTAAAAATTATTGTTTAACTAACAGTAACAAACAGACCTTAATTCTTAAGAGTTCTTAAAAATAGAATTTAGGAAGATTGTAAGTTCGAAATTGCTAATCATAGCTATTTTTCTTTAAAATTAGTCAGCATGCATGCGATAAAATATTAAACTTGCTCAGAAAAAATAATCAAGTATCCAAAAAAAAAAAAAAAAAAAGGTTATAAGAAAATTTTGTAATTATCTTCTGTTAAAGGTCACATTCATATTGAATTTATGTCTATTATTATTATCACGAGTAATAGCCCAATTGGCCTAGTTTAGTGTAAAGTCCATTTACATCTAATTCAAAATTTTGTAGCATCTATGCATCATTGATTCTTTGTAACACAGTGATAATAATAACAATGTAGTCTCTAAGAGCTTCTTCTGTGAACGATTGAACGCGTACCATCAAGTCGAAACGCACATTTCTCTGTGTTCTGCCTCGCTCTCTCTCTCTCTCTCTCTCTCTCTACTCATAGTTTCTATTTCACTTTTTAATTTCAACATTTTCCACCATGAGCATCGAACCTTTTAGTGGAATGGAATATACATAGATCCTAAAGAAAATTTTGAAATTTTTTATCTTTTGGGAGGAGGAATAAATAGAGAACCTTTTAGGATTTTAAAAAAAGAATCATTCTCTGGGTGAGCTGTAAGCCTTTCACTTTCCTCCTTTTGAGTGTATGACATAAATGTACCATCTAATCACACTGAGCCCTGCCAAAATTCTCAACGTGGAGCTATGAACTTAAGCAGTGTAGCATTCTCATTAATTATATTCACAAAAGAAGATAGAAAGGACAGTATCCAAGACTCTAAGTGGGGGGAGTGGGACTTTATACTGTAGGGCTAGGGCCTTCCAAAGGGTCCAACACCAACAGCCATAAAATGGGACACAAGCACAACTATTGCACTAAAGGAAGCCTCTCAGTTTTGCAATTGAGGACCAAGAGGACCATCTTTGCTGGTACCTCCAGCTTTTCTGGCTTGCCAATGCACAAAGGTCTAATCTATCTAAAGGGTTTGGAATCCAACGTCTATGATGGAGAGGAGTTTGTAGGCCCCATTGGGAGGCTGTGTTGTCCCTCGAGTGGCCAAACAAAATTGAAAAATGTGCTGAAATTCGTATACTATATCGATATTGAAAGAATCACACGTGTTCATGAATAATATAAGCTACCAATTAGTCAGCAATCTACAACTCAAACCTAACTCCTCGATCTAATTCTCTTAACCAAGTCTGTAGCACGAGAAAAACACGTATCAGTCTGCCTATTTTTCATCCTAAATATTAATAAGTTGGAGAATGGCAATGTTGTACAGCAATACAGCTAAAGAAAAAAACAAAATATGTTAGGCAGTAGTTGAAAAAGTGCCAAGAATGTTTGCTAAAAGTTTCAAATCTACTTACCGTTAGTGCAGCTGCCCCTTCTGTTTCAAACAAAAAAAAAAAAAAAAGGTAGGCTTGGATTATTTCCTTCTTCTTTTTTAATCGTGGAAGGATTAGTTAAAGGTATTAGACTACTAGGTTAATTTATGAGTTAATTATGTATTAATTACTCCAAATTGTATTGTGAAATCCATGTGCACTTAACCCTAGACTCTTTAGGCTACATATACTTTACTAAGGGTGTGTTTGGTTGGGGTGATTTTAAGAACGATAGAAAATGAAAGAGAAAAAAGTGGGGAGAAAATGATTTTTGGTTTACTAAGGGTGTGTTTGGTTTGGTAACAATTTTTGTTTTCTATTTTCAAAAACTTATTTTTAGGAATATAAAGAAAAAATAATTTTCTTGTATTTTTGAAATAAAAAATATGTTTGGTTAGTTGAAATTAAAAAGATAGGTTTTTGAAGAAAAAATAGAAAATACTAAAATATATTGTTCCTAGGATTTGAACTTTAATTGCTAACTCATTAAATGAGATAGATTAATTAAATTAAATGCATGTTTCATTAACTTTTGAAAATTAAAAAACTGAAAACAACATTTTACATGTTTTTGGTTTCCTTCACAAATTGAGTTTTGAAAATAATTTTTGTTTTCTGTCTATTTTTGGTTGCCAAATAAGTTTTTTAGTCTCAAAAATAGAAAATTGCTTTTAGAAATAAAAAATAAAGAGAAAAAACAGTTACCAAACATACCCGGATGTTTTTGGTTGTTTGGTTGAGGGTGAAAAAGAGAAGATTTTAGTGGGGTTCATAAGTTTTCTCTTCTCCCCTTCAAAATACAATCTCTCCAAATTGGAGAGAAAATTGAAGTAAAAAGTGAGAAAAATATTTAGACAAAACTGCACCCACCTCTTTTAAAGTTTCTGGCTTTTTTTTTTTTTTTTTTTATATACTTTTCCTTTCTCTGGTAACGCTGGCTTTTTGTTTTTTTTTTTTTTCTTTGGTTTTCTCAGGACGAGGTGGGTTCTTCTTCTTTTGCTTTTCTTTTTTTAATTTTTAATTTTATTATTTTTTTAAGAAAACACTTTTAGATGATTTCTTTTTGAAATGTCCACTTTCATCTATACACAACTTTTAAAAAAAGTATAATGTATTACTTTTTATTTTATTTAAGAGGGACATGATAGTAAATTTATACAAACCTTATTTTCAACTAAACCAAAAAGTTTTTTATCCCTCCACTTTTTCATTCTCTCAACCAAACACAAATAAGGAAAACTAAAATTTTATTTATCCTCCCACTTTTCCATCCTCTATCTATTTTCTAATCTCTCACTTTTCCATCCTCCCGACTAAATGGATCCTAAGGGTCATTGTAAACCGAACATACATTAAAAATGTAACCGTTATAGCTCTATCCTGGGACTATAGGCTGTTAGGCCTAATCGACTAATTGACTATAAGTTCCATGTAGAACTTGCCTTACATTAAAAAGAGATTAAAAAGTCATGATCGCCATCTCGACCCCTCCAAAAAAGGGAAAATGAATTGTGTTTAATGTCCATGTGTTGCTTGGAGAAACTGAGCAAGCATGGTTCTTATTTATTCAAGATAAGATGTTGCAATACTTTCATGCTCGAGGAGACTAATGGTGAGTTTGGCATTAGCTTAAGTTTCAGTTTTTATGTACAGTTTTCAAAAATCTCACTTTTTTTTTTTTTTTGCATTTTTTCATTTTTTTTAAGGTACAAATATACTCTAGTATACAAACTTTTAGCAAAAAGTTAAATAAATTATTTTCAAATAGACAATAATTTTATTCTCTAATATCATTATTTGCCCTCCGGCTTTTTTTTTTTTTCCACTCTTTTACTTTGCTTTTAAGTCTTCACTATTTTACTTTGCTTTTACTTTGCTTTTAAGTCTTCACTATTTTACTTTGCTTTTATAGACTTAAAGATCTCCAAACTCATACCTTGCCCTTGAATGTGGCAAGGTATATATGAAACATGTGTATTCGTCAAGCTGCTTTTTCGGCTAAAATCAAATTTGACGAATTCAGTCCTATCTAGTCTAATTCTTTAGATTTTAGGACAGTACGCATGGGATCTCTGAGTCAATCTTTTCAGCTAATACGCAAAAGAGAAGGATAAAAGCTACTAAAGTTCCAAATAATGGAATCAGACTAAGGTTAGAAGTCATCGGCTGCACGTATGCACCATCATTGCTAACTATATTTATAAACAAACCAGTCCATATCATTCGGAAACTTTATAAGACATAGGCTGCTAGTGACTCATCCTAACCAAAATTTAATAAAAAAAGGATTCCTTTTATGTTTCACATTGTTAGGTTAATGGGAAAGCATATAGCGCTGTTAATTCTCAGGGTAAATGGGCCCTTCTCACAGTAAGGTCGCTGTTTTGTTTCTCTTCCTAACAAGGCCCCTACCCATAGTAGGGTTTTGGCGAGGGCCTATTATCATTGTGTATATATATATATATAGTTTTTGAACAGGTTAGAATTAGAGATATCACTTACATAAATATCCCACCCCAGGGGTGCAAACTGAGGCCCCCACATTCCCCCATACATTTAAGACGTGGAGGTACCATTCGGCTCAACTTGCCCGAGAGGTCAATTTATTGTATGTCGGGAATTTAGTTTAAATCCCCTTCTTTTCTAACTGAAGAAAAATAAATAAATAAATACCCAGAGCACTAGAGCATATCTGAAGGCAACATTATTCAATGGATGTATCCGTGTCTCCAATCATAACACCCAAATCATGGGTCAAGTGGCATGCAACCAAGCATATCATAGAACAAGGTAACACCAATGAATGAAAAATTTAAGATCTCTGTTTTCACCGGTAGTTGTTTTGTCTGTGCCTCAGCATGCTAACATGATTACCATACAAATAGAAAAGCAAGTCACTAACCATTACCAAACTACATATTGATTTCAATCTCTATCCATGGTGTGTGTCAACAAGGGTGGAACCTAGTTGCATCTATAACTTCACCAAAACTGTCAGGATGCTCATTAGCACCACCTAAGATTTCCCTAAAACAGACGTCTAGCACTTAAAAGCCAAAGAAGCCAAGTTCACTGGCTCTCTCCTTCTCAAATGTCTCAAAGTACTGATAGATGATTGTAACCGCAAGTAATATTCCAGTTCCTGAGCCAATTGCCCCCATGAAATCTGCCAGCACTGTAAGTGCACCAATGCATATTCCACCAAATGCAGCTGCAGTAGGTATGTAGCGATTCAGCTCCTTCTGTAAGTTTGAATCACGATGTCCAGGCATCACCATTTGTTGTTCCTGCAGAACCAGCATGCAGTGTTTAACATCATCCAAATGCATAATAATTCATAATTATAACATTTTTGGAGCACCATATCTTAATCCTACATATCTCATCTACAATGTAATGCTCTTGATCATAAAGCAGCAGCAGTGCAAAAGGCATATCATCTATAAGCATGCAAAATCAAACAAGGAACTCTGTAGATATACAAACATTTTATAAAGTTACTGCAAAAAACAGAGCATAGGTGTCTTCATATGATCACAAAACTAAGAAAACTAGTGGCATCTCATGCCTACTAAATTAACGTTACATGAGGTGTCATACTGGTCAATAGCACTAGCAATCTATATTATTGATCAAAGACATTGCTCTTCAAATGGGAAAAAAATAAAAATAAATCTTTGTGTGTTTTTTTGAAGTGTGACGTAAGTTTCATCTTGGAATACCTTGAGCTGTTTAGCAACATCTCGGGCAGAAGACCCAGATACTTCAATCCAGGTTTTAGAGAATAGGGCACAAGCTGAAAGCATAAACACCAAATAGAATAGAGCATGGAATGGATTGGCTGCCATATCTGCCAAACTGCATAATGATAACATCAACAGAGGAAAAAACAAGGCATCAGAGCAATGGACAAAAACACAATGATTAGCTACTCCTGGTGGCACACGCTCTTGCACTTTAATATCATAATACCATAATATATGATAAAGGAAAATACTGCATCACCTTGCTGGTGCAGTGACATAGTAAGCAAGACCCCCAACTGGAATATACTGGCCACCTGAATATTCAGATTCCTTCCACTTTCCCAAAAGATTTACGATGAAATTTCCACTGTACTTCCTGTATAGCAACTGGATGGATTTTTTTTTTTTATTAAAAAAAAAAAGGTGTCATTCAATTACAATGTAAAGCAAGGTGTTTGATATTCACCACTGCATAATTAACTTTAGTACCTGGGAGATGAAATAGAGATTTGACACAAGGGCAGATTGGAGAATGATAGGCATGTTGGAGGTGTAGAAAAGCTTAATTGGATATGAGCCCTGTTGTCCACGAGCATTCTTTGATCTGACCGGCAGAACTACACGGAAACCTTGGAAGTAGATGACAATGAGGAAGATCAAAACCGTAGCAAGCAAATTAGTAACATTTGGCAGGTTTTGCCGGTAAAAAGCCTCTCGAAGAGCACGAACTTTGTCACTCCTAGTGATTAGTAGATGGAACAAAGCAATAACAGCACCTTCAAATTCAGCCCCCCGGCCACTGTTAATGGTTGTGGGGCTAAAGGCTTTCCAAATAATGTTTTCACTGCACAGTCAACCGAAAATTGAGGATTAAAACACCATAGATCATACCATTTTAAAAACCATGATGAAAATCACATTTGTAGCCTACCAGATGTTGGTCGCTATGAAGAGAGAGATCCCAGACCCCAGACCATATCCCTTCTGGAGAAGTTCATCTAGGCATATCACAATAATTCCGGCAAAGCAAAGTTGAATAATTATAAGAATAGCATTGCCCACACCGAGTTGACCAACACTGCCATACATCCCAGATAGGACATAGGCAACTGCTTCACCAACAGCAATCAGGATGCCTAACAACTTTTGTGCCCCATTTCTGCAAAAACACGTGCCAGAGAAAGCAGGATAGTTGATTATTAAAAAGTAACAAGGCAAGGATGTGCAGCTTATAATTTTATGTACGTACATTTACATTTCAAATACAGAATCCACCAATAGTTGAAATTTGTGACATTAATTTCTTGGTGCAGCATCTAAATCTGAATACAAATCTCATTTTCCTTGAGAAGTGCAAAGATCCATTATTTCTTTAACTAAGAAGACATAGGTCCCAAAAGAATCAAGGAAACACAAGACCACAAGCATTTTGACTGATGTCACTGATCTTACAGTAAATCCAAAAATTAAACAAAGACTGGACAGAAACAGCCCTAATCTGCAATAATTTTTGTTTGCTAGGGCACATCATTAGACTTTAAGACTTGCCCATTAATGGTGGATGCAAAAATGTTGAATTGGTAATTGGCAATTTGGCATAAAGAAATATTATAGCCCTCTGGTAAGTTAACCCAAGTTTTAATTGGCCCCCTCAGGCTTTAAATTGACGATCAAGCAACTAAATTTTTACAATTGTTTCAGGTACATTGAAACTAAGTATAGTGGATTAGTAATGGGTTCCAATTTAAACTTAATTAGTTTAGGGCTGGATTCTAAGTAAATACTGAATTTAAAAAAAAAAAATTAATTACAACCCTAAACTTTCTAAATTGTTTCACTTTGCCTCCTCAGTGAGTCACTATTAACTAAAAGTAATGGAAACTCAAGTGAACTAACCTTGAAACTTATCAGGATACTAAAAAATCTGAAACATAAACACCGAAAGGCGAAAGTATTTTCGTGCCAGAAAACCACTCACAAGAAAATGGTTTCTTCATTAAAATGTGTCTCTTTATTAAGGGTTTTTAAGTTGTTTTAATATATATTTTGGTTGTAGAATACAATCAAATATTCATATGAAGCAAACTTGAAGTCTAAATAGGTTGTAAACACAGATTACATGAATTTCTTTTATTTTTTGTTTAATGAGACATACTAATTGTCCAAATTGCAATAATTTAATAGCATAAGGTAGGAATTGATGCAATTGAAAATTTAAGGTTTATACAGCAAGGTCAAACTTTGGGGGTTCTCACGTAATTATCTCACAAAAATTTCTCAAAACTTACAAGAGGGCACGATCCTCGCGGACACTGTTGTCCACTTCAATGATCTTGGACCCAGCCAAGAGTTGCATCACTAGCCCAGAAGTCACAATAGGTGTAATTCCAAGCTCCATCACAGTCCCACGGTTTGATGCAAGAATAACACGCATCCAATAGAATGGATCAGCACCCGTTGTTGAGTGTATGCCATAAAGAGGAAGCTGACTGCAAACGAGAAAGATGAAAAGCGAAATGACAGTGTAAATGACCTTCTCTCTGAAGGGAATTTTCCTGTCAGCACTCTGAACTTCTGGCAAAAATGAGAGAAACGGTCTGACCAGATGCAACACTCTAAATCCTCCTCCCATTTTTAACGGCAAAAACTAAACCAAAAACCTGCTTCCAAAGTTTACACTTTTATCATCAGTAGATCAACAATATATGTGCCATGTAAATTGTTTAAGAACAATTACAAAGATAAGATTCAAGTTTACTAGTAACTATAAAAGGATTTCATAGAGTATGCGGTGAAACTGTTGAATAAAGTTTATTAAATTAAATGGGGAAGGACCATAAAAAAAATCGTACTAAAGCATGCACAATGCTTATTGATCACTACCATGAAATCATCTATGTAAAAATGCCTGTAACATTCCAGTCTATATCTTGTAATCCATGTGCATTGCATAATAGTGGCTCATCATATAAATTGATTATCAAACACCCTATAAGCATCAAAACAATGAGATTATGCTCAATAATTAATGCCAAATGGTTTTATAGATGCAGATTTATCTTACACTCATACCGGGTCGATTTCCACTAGGAGTGATAATAAGCATGATCAGATTAATGAGAGACAAAGGGCTGGCACACACAACAAAGGGAAAATAATGAAATACTACAATGTCATTTACAGGCTACCAGAATGGGAATATGGGCATAACAATTGGAAATTTTTTTTTGATAATGAAGGGAATCTTTCTAAAGAAGAGCCCTTTGAAATTGCCTCTAGCTATAAGCAACTGACCCCACTCGTCAAAATCAGTTGCCGGGGAATCCATGAGCATTCACCCTTGACAGGCTAAGCGGTTTATGCTCAAACCCAAGAACACACAGCATAATAATTGGAACTCAATGGTCCCAAACAATCTCAAACAGCGACACCAATTCTGTTACATCTCTTAGGATTATCAACAAAGCACTCGTGGACAATGATGCTAATTTCTGATTGTCATGTTTGCAATCCATCACCTAGCATTTTATCCGGTCCTATACCATAAAACCTCCTGGAACTTTGAGATCCCATTTGAGTCAACACATCATTGGTACAAACAAATCAAGTAATTCAAAACCAATCAAACCAGCTAATATGGCCACATATTCAAAATGCAAAATGTTGCTATCCCACATCAGCCAAAAATGAGATCACATTAATTTCAGAGAATGCTATACAATTCATACATTACTAATTAAAGTTATATAGCTCACAACGCAAGGAAAATAAAATAGATAAAAAAAAAAAAAATTAAATTTAAAACTGATCTAACAGGAACCAAAAAATTTGCATCGAAACATTTCACACCAAATCAAACAGAGTCAATTGTGAATTCAGTGCAAGAATTGCATCGAATCAGGTAGCAAAAACCTACAAATTCATATTGCAGGCAAAAACGCCCCGTTTTAACGTTAATATCAAAGAAATAATTTAACAAACAAACAAACAATCACAGGATCTATAAACTAAAGCGATTCTTTACAAAACCGAACTATGCATAATAACAATTGCAAATGCATTGGATCTGAAAAAAAAGGGTATTAATTCAAAATTCAGGAATTTTTTTTTATAAATTTTATAGATCAAATACAATAAAACAGTAAAATTATAATTACGCGAAATATTTTTCCATGGAAAACAAATTAATCGAGGATTGGAAAATCGTAAATTCTGGCAGATCAATAATCGAAGGAAAGTAAATCATGCAATGTGAAAAAGAGTATAATATATAGATCAAAATGTGAAAATTAAGAGAGAGAGAGAGAGAGAAAGAGAAAGACGCTTACAGCTAAAGAGAGAGCTCCAGATCTGAAACCAGAGAGAGAGAGAGAGAGAGAGATAGATAGATAGATAGATAGAGAAGCGTAATGTGTGTTTGTTGTACAGAAATAGGAGACGAAGGCGTGTGTGAAAACGAGAAAACGTCAATAAAATTACACTAGGCTGGGGTGGGCCGGCCAAGCTAACGAGAAAACGTCAATAAAAGTGCACTCGGCTGGGTTGGGCCGGCCAAGCTTGCGGCTAGGTGAAGTGATCACTTTGTTACCAGGCTTGGCTAACGGTTAATCAACGCGTGTGTGATGATATGTTATGGGTTTAGTCAGGTAGTGAGTGGGTTGGGCCCAACTTTCTCAGCTTTTGGGATCATTGGGCTGTAGTTTGGGTGCAAATATAACAAAATGGGTCCCTTTTTATTTTATATATATATATATATATATAAAAGAAAAAAGCATAGTAAATAAAGAGAAGCGCTAGTCCATAATGTTTTCATAATAAATTATAGCTGATAAGTAGTTATTAGTTCTAATTTAAACCTAACACTAAAGGAATATTTAATTGGAGTGAAAAGTAGATGGATGGAAAATAAATGTGAGAAAAGTGGGAAAAAAACGGTTGGAGTGGCTGTTTGGTTGGGAGGAGAAAGGAGAGAGAAAACTAGTGGGGCCAGGTGTTTTCTTCCTGAACCCACCAAAAATCAATCTCCCCAAATTGAGGAGATTATAAGAGAGAAAACAATGAGCAAACTCCTTATTGCTTTTGGACATATATACCCAAGTAGACACGTTCTGAAATTTTGGACCTTTTGACATTTTTTTTTTTTTTTGTGGCCATTTTTCTAGATGTTGACTTCTTCTTCTTCTTCTTCTTCTTCTTCTTTGATTGTTTCTTTTCTCCTCAATTTTGTTGATTTTTGTTTTTTTGGGAAAAAAAATTTTAGATTAGTTTATTAAGCTTTTTTATTTTTTATTTTAATGAAGTACCTATTTATACACAATTTTTATAAAAGTATATAATGTGTTATTTTTTGTTTTATTTAATATAGGAACATTATGGTAAATTTATACAAACTCTATTTTCAATTCTCACATTTTTCATTTTAACCAAACAAAAAAGTTTTTCATCCATCCACTTTTCTACCCTCCCAACCAAACACAAATAAGGGAAATTAAATTTTTTTCTATTCTACCACTTTTCCCTCTTCCCATTTTCCAGTCCTCCTAACCAAACAGACTCTTAGGATTTTTTGTGAAAGTATTATGAAAATATTGTGAATATAGCATTTCTTATAAATAAAAGGATCTCTCTCTCTCTCTCTCCCTTTCTCACAAGCTAAGCACTGAAAGCACCAAGATTAGACTTTGAAATATAAATAAATTTATATATATATTATTTTTGAAATATTTTTCTTTTGTCAATCATAAATTAAAAATGAACGCTCTAAATTTTTTTTTACATGATTGATTTAGGAAATTAAGCCCAACAAAATTAAACTTGGCATCCTTTAACAATATAATTGGCCCTCATAAACAAAAAATAAATAAAAAAAAGACCGAACAACAAATTCTATTTATCTGAAATCTAGAAAATAAAAGAAAAGAACAAAAGATGCAAGCCTAACAGCATAAATTAATATTTTGGTGACCTTAAATTTTTTTTTTTTTTTTTTAAATCCAACAACAAATTTACAACTTAAAAGTTAAAGAAAAACTTGCCAATTAAATAAAGAAAGCGAGAGTTTTAAAGACAAAGTCACGTAGCTAGCACTTCAAAAATGTTATGGCAACTCAATAAATAAAAGAGTAAAGGCAATTGATCAATTACAATGACTAATAAATGTAAACACAGTTACAAAGACCAATATGTTGAGTAACAACCAAATTAATGATGTTGAAACAACAACAAAATTTGAGTTTAGTTAAATTGTTAATATAGTAATACTATAGACATAATAAAAATTAAAGTATTAAGACAAATTCTTTTCAATAGGGTAATGCTATGATCACAACAAAAATATTGTAACAACAAAAAATTTAAGTTGAGATGAATTTTCATTTCAATAGAAGGAAATTTTAAAACTTCATATATTTGGGTGTGTGTGTGTTTTTCTTTCAATATAATCAAGTTTTTTTTTTTTTTTTTAATATTAAATTTTTTATAATTTAAGTTTTTTAATGACAACCCTATAAAAAATTCCTAAAGCTATCACTGGAAGGAGAGCTGGGCCCTGACAAAATGGACTAAAATATTGGACTAGCAAAGTCATACTATTTATGTGGCTTCCCCAAATGGAGTAAATTTTTGGACAAATAAATTCATGTTATTTGTGGGTTTCAATTAGCTTAATTGGTAAAGTCTCTTATCATCAAATAGCAAACTGAGGTTTAAATTTCGCCTAAAAAAAACCAACTAGAGTCTTGGCTTGGTAATAAAGAGCAATTATCATGGAATAGATGTCATATGTTAAAATTCTATAGTACCTATCAAAATTCAAATTGCTTATATGATTTTCCTTTTTGATAAACAAGTACTTGGAGCATTAGAATCAATTAATGTAAAATAGAAAAATGGGTAAATTTTGCAAATTTGGCCCCAAAAATCACCCACATCACTTAAGTTAAAATTATGTAAACTCCTATTGTTGTTACAATAATCCTAGAAATATACATGGTCACTATTCGCATGAAAATGGTTTTATTATTATTATTATTTTTCTCTCTTTTTGTACTAGGCCTCCTTTTCTTTTTCATTTTCCCTTCCTTCATCTTCCTCTTCCCCTTCATCTTCTTCCTCTCTTTGTACAAAACTGCCACCCCAACCCAACCACAAATTCTCAGCCTAACTCAACCTTAACTACCGGTCAAGGTAGTATCACCAAAATACAAAAACTCTAAAACTAAAATTAGCAACAATCCCTTATAGATTAGGAAAGAAAGAAAAAAACTTAGAATCAAAGTAAAAAATCCAAAATTAACATCAACCTAGATGAAATTAATCAGAAACCCCCCCCCCACCTAATCTCCAAATCCAAAATTAACTAAAATCCATATGAAAATAACAAGAGAAAACCTCCCCAAATTTTACTTTTTCACCACAAAAACTAACCTCCAAACAATAAATCAACCAAATCCCATATAAAATCAACCCCAACAGAAAACCCAAAATCAAAACCCATAACCCAAACTCAAACCTAGTTCATAACACAACAACCCCTTGGTGGTGGAATGTTTGAGATGAGAGACCTACAAAGTTACAATGTCTCAGACGTCCTTAGAGTCGTCGCCTATTAGATCAAAAGAAAGATGTTGGATCTTGGCTAGCTAGGTCAGATTGAAAAAGAAGGTAAAGGACGATGGTGCGTTTGATGGTAGGTCAAATTGAGAGAGAGAGAGAGAGAGGATGACAACGTTGATGAGAGAAAGTTGAGAGGAGAGAAATGTTTGAGAGGATGAGTGGGTTGAGAGATGAGATATGAGAAAGATAACCAAAAAGAAAAGAAAAGAAGAAGATGAAATGATAATAATAAGAGAAAAGTTAACAAATATCTAAGGGCATTGATTTAAGAAATATTTCTAGAATTTTTAATGGGGAAAAAATAATTGATTTTTTTTCTTCAACTTTTTATATTCCCACAAAGTATTAAAAAGAATAAAAATAATTATTTAAATTAATCAAAGTGTAGAATAGATAGTTTCTAACAAATAAGTGTAGAATAAATAATTTAATGTAGGTGTTTTTGGTAAGTAATTATGTAAAATAGAAAAAGTGAGTCCTTATACTAAAATATACATGAATTACGTATGAATTAATGTGAATGCTTAATAACAAGGGTTTTAACAAGTGACTTGACTTGCCAAGAATCTTGTAGTTTAATGATGTTAATCCAAACACATTGTCCAAAATCATGCAAACTTTGGACATGCATTGCCATTTGGAGGGCTTGCCCGTACCAATGCTAGTTTCAAGCATGGCCGAACAATCCAAACAACACATCACCACCCATGTGCAACTAGTCCCACTCGACCATGCAAGCCATAACCAATTCCACACTACTTACACTACACCAACATGCCAAGACGATCAAGCAGCCTCGCCTACCTTGTCCTCATTTAGCTTGCTCACTACTTAACATTTTGCCCATGGCCAAGCACACACTAGGCAATGTCTCATCGCACTGCACTTGTTGTCCACAACACATGTATGGCTTGCCAACTGCCAAACTATGGCCTAGTCCATCTACTTTGCAAAACCATTTACATGTTGCTCTGAGCCAACTCGTGTAGTCATGCAACACAATGAGGCAGGCAACATAATTTGTTATTGCCTAAAGGAACCTTGCATTGCATTATCCATGCAGCCAGGATCAAATGTCTAATTTCCTTTGTTTTTACTTTTTTTTTAATATAACTATTCTGAGACCCTATCCTGAGGCACGCTGGTGAATGATTCACTATGACAACATAAAATATGTATATTAAGGGCCTATGACTGTACATTTCTACTAACAGACCTCTCTAAATGGGTCCGACTTGTGTCCACTGGACACGTTGGATTGTGGACACATGTCCACTCTTGGATATGTGTCCGAATCTGGACGTGTCCAGTGGAAATTTTCACTAGACACAAGCCCTCCCTTAACTTAGTGTTTGTTTAAGAGTACAATATTGTCCAACATAACTTTCCCATGATCAACCTTCCTTCAACTCTCAAGGAGCATCCAAAATGTGCAAATTAATTATATTTTTCACAATTTTCACAAATTATGATTAATTATCTGTTGCTTTTATATAGATTTATAACTATTTCTTTACTAATTATAGTAAGTCACGTTGAAAATTGTGGCAAAATTTGTGTGTTTTTATTGTGCGCAACTAGAATTTGTTGGACAAGAATATCCTCACAACAACCAAAGTACTAAAAAACCTGATTGAAATCATTGAAGAATGAAGTGAACTTAGACTAGACTAGTCGAGTTTGTGAACTGAAGTGACATCAATGCCATTCCATTTATTCCTTGCCCAACCAAACAAACAAAGCTCAGCATTCAAAAACAGACACATCCCTCTGTCTTGCTTTGGACTCCAGCCCAACCAGACTCTGCCTCTGGTCTCTCGAACATTTCCAACTCACAAACCCAAAAAGGTCACCCCAAAAAAAAAAAAAAAAAAAAAAACACAAACAAAAGTACTAAATTTAGAGAGAGAGAGAGAGTAGAGTGAGAGAGATCTCAAAAAAAGTAAAAAACACACACAATTCTCTCTCTCTCTAAACTAAAACTGAAAACTCCCTCTGCTTATTTTGGGAGCGAAAGTTTTGGTATTTTGTTTTGGAAAAAAATGGCTGGTTACAGAGCTGAAGATGACTATGACTACCTGTTCAAGGTGGTGCTGATCGGTGACTCAGGTGTGGGCAAGTCCAACTTGCTGTCCAGGTTCACTCGCAACGAGTTCAGCCTCGAGTCCAAGTCCACCATCGGGGTCGAGTTCGCCACTCGGAGCTTGAATGTCGATAGCAAGGTCATCAAGGCCCAGATTTGGGATACCGCTGGCCAAGAAAGGTGCGCCTTCTTTTTTGTGTTTTTGGGTCTGTAATTCTTGTTTTTATGATCTGGGCATTTCTCGTTTTTCAAAGTTTTTGTGAGTTTTTGGGTGTTTGGTTGCTGAGAAAACGTGGAAAGGAAAAGAAATTCTAGTTAATGTCTCCTGGTTTTTGTTGTTTTGATTCTTTGGACGTGAATTATCATGCCAATCTGAAAACTACTATATCAAGCTTGGTTGAGTATTGGGTTTAGTTTATTTGAGTTCTAGCATAGATATGGTGGTTTAAGATACTAAGACGGGTCTGTTTTTACTAGATCTGAGTCTAAACGTATATCCTCTTTTAATTTTACTTAACAATAACAGGAAAAAAAAAAGTTTTCTTTCCTAGCAATCAGGCTGCATGGCAGATCAAAGTTAGATTTTTGGTTTGGAGTAGTAGATCTTGATATTCTGCTGCTTGTTATCTGAATTTACGTCTGAATTATGCAATATGCATCTGAAACATGAGAATGATTGAGAAATGAGGCAAAATGTTCTGGCTTGTAATTGGGTAGGTGTGATTTCGCTTTGAAGTTTGAATTAGATGTGGTTTAATTAATGTAAAAGCTGGATTGCATTTGCTGAAGCTTTTGTATTTTCCACTGTGCAGGCTGGTCATATGTTAGATATGATTTGTAGTCAATAATTTATTTAAATTGTCATGGAATAAAATCTTTAAATGATTATAATATCTTTTTATCTTGTTTCGCAATCTTTTTTGTTTTTGGGTTGTTTTTATTCTGTTTCCTTTTGTTTTCTTGGCGTTTTGTTTTGTTCAATTTGCCTGTTGCTAAACAATTTTAATGGTGTAACCATTGGACTTATTTATATAAAAATAAACCATATCTGTTGTCTTTACTCATATTGTCTCTATTGATGTTGTCCCTAATTTATTGTCAATTTCTTTGTTTTCTTCTCCCTTTAACAATCTGAGGATTGGTGTTTGGTATAAGAATGCTGATTTTGTGTACCTGATCCTAATTTGCTGACCATGGCTAGGCTTATAGTATCTTAAGAGTCCTCATCAATTGTATCATTTTATCAAATGTGTCAATGACATGGTACTCTTGAAGCACTGCTCTATATCATTATTGCCCTAATTTTGTGGTCCACTTGCTCATCTCTGTGTGTGGGCATAACAATTGGACCATTTATGTTCTCTTGATGTTATCTATCATAAGAGTACACACATGCACGTGCATGTTACTGTGTGTAATCCAGATGTCCATTAGTTGAACTCATTCCTTGTCTATACTCTACTGCATCTTACCCCAATTATATACGGTCTTCTTGACAACATGCATTAAACATTTATTATGATAATCTCTTGTTTTGGTTGGGATGGTATAAATTTTTATTCCTATTGTTCTTTGGAAGTTGCATCTCCCATGTAATAACCCCCTCCAAGAATTAGAAATGTACTTGAATAGATTAATTGTATTATATTGTCATTCTTATTAACATAATAAGCTAATAATGTGGCATCAAGTTGTGCTATTTTTTACTTATTTGAGAGCATTTTTCTTAATAGCATTTAATGTTTAAGAGTACTATGCCAATGAGGTCTAGCTCAAATGGCACTAATTCCCCTTGTTAGAGCAAGGTGGAAGGTGAGGTTGTGGGTTCAAGTCCCACCAGGCATCTGTGTAACTTACCACTAAAAAAGGAAGGTTCAAGTGTACTACTCTTTGCTTGGTTGCTTGTGTTGTGTATTTAGAGTTTCCATGTTAATTCAAGTTTTTTGTTTCCAGCATGGAGCAAAGTTTGCATGCTAATAGCGTAGATACCTGTTTGTCTATATTCTGGTATGGTTGTGTTGTGAATTGGAAGTCAATTATTATGGAGGTTTTTAGTTGCAGCATTGGGATTTGGCAGATAAATATCCCTTGTTATTATTATTTTTTTACTGGAGAAAAAGATTATTATTATTTATATCTGGTCTTTTTTAATTTGTTTGATTTAATTATATATTTGAGTGTTTTAAATTCCAGCGTGAAGACCTATAAGCGAAAAGGTATAAGCTTCCTGAAATTCTTGTTGCTTCAAATATGATTTAGGCCCCATCTATAATATGGTTTGTCACCAGTATGCATCCTTAACTATGTTGATAATTTCCATAAAAAATGTTGTTCCTTCCTATTGATCTGCCTTCGAAGATGCCACCTAGTCTGTTGGTAAAGTTTAGTGGATATGCCAGACCTGGGGTTGAGTCTTCTTAGGAGCTTGCATACCATCAAGCTTACTAAACTACTAACAAGCAAACGAAAGAATGAAACAAAAACACTAGTTGTCTTTTCTACCTGTTCTTGTCCCAATAAAGATTACTAGGCACAAGCTTGTTTTTGTGAGTGGCACACTCTTGTAATTAAGTGGACTATCTTCTGGATGTCTGGATTTATGGGTTCCCTGGGTGGTCACTATGGATGGAACCAAGATTTGAACTTAAGGGGGCCACAATTCTTTATTTGAAAATTTTTAGAAATTGGTATGTCAATACTAGAGGTTGGCAAAGGTGCATCATCAATATTGGTTCTCGAATTATTTGTATTTTCTCTTAAAAAAAAATCAAACATTGTAGTTGAATAAAATAAAAGTCATATTAATTATAGGGATTTATAATCAATAGTTTTGTAGCTCAACTAATACTTCTTAGTGTACCCAACAAAGACGTGCAAGATTCAAATCCCCCTCTTCTTGTTGTAACTATCGAATTATTAAAAATAAAAAAATCATAGGAATTTATCATGGTTATAAAAGTATGATTGCAAAGAGAACCGAAAAAAATGAGTGGTTCTAAACTTCTAGGTTCTTTGGTTTGATTCGAGTTGGACTGATTCTTTAATCTTTTCACATTACAATTTTTGTTTAAAAATCAATTTATTTAATATTTTACATTGTTCCATACCTAATATCTTTATAATGATATGTTAATAACTAAAGGTTAACATTTCCCTTTTTTTTTTAATACTAATTATAGCAACGTTTTCAATTAATCTATATTAATAACTACAGTACATGTTAATGTTTCCCCTTGTTCTAAGTTCTAACAAATAACAATAGGTGTAAAAAAGAAGAAGCTATAATTGTATGGTGTACCCTGTTATTGGACTGTCAGTAGCCCCATGATATTGTGGCTGCTTGTAATCACTTTCACTAATAGTTTTGGAATAAAAGTTTCCACTTTCCACCTTTATCACTTAAAGTTAGAAAGGCAAAGCAGCAGCCCAGCCTCACAAGTGACACGCCACAATGCACACAGAGAGAGAGGAGAAAAGATCGGATCAAGGAAGGAAGAGAGATCCATGGGACCAAACCTTCTAAAGGTTCTTTTGTTATCTGGTTTTCTGAATTGTCCAACAAATTGTCTTAAGGTTTTTGTTTTTCTTGGGCAAATGGAATGCAGGAATAGCAGATAAGTTTTATGTTTTGATTTCATGGGTCAATTTGAAAATTATTTTGAGGGAGGGGGCCAAAATATAAATTTCAGGGACAAAATTCTAAACTTGTGTAGATGTATATACTAGTCTTTAGTTTTTTCAAAATCTCGGGCACCCCCCCCCCCCCCCCCGCCCCGCCCCCTAGCTCACATGTAGGTCCGTCCCTGGTGGTCACCTCATTTCCTCATTGTGTCATATAGACATCATGTTAGTTTTTTGTATATATTGTCAATTAGGTAATAGAGAGTATGATTTCAGATAGAATAGAATGAGGGAAAAGAATGTATGTGGCTGACCTTAACTAATTTGTTAGGGATCCATAGCTGACCCCAAAAATTTGGAACTGAGGCTTTGTTGTTGTTGTTGTTATTAGTTTTTATATATTGTAAATCTCACCAATGATATGTATATGAAATTGAACTAAGTATGAACCTTAGAAGAGGTTCCTAAATTTATTTGGATTTTTGTTTTTATAAGCTGTCTGATTTAGTGCTATGTCACTGATGTTCTAATGTATTGTTTCTTGTCATTGCAATGCACTATGATTCTGAGCATGCAGAATTCCTTTAGTAAGTTGTGGGAAGTGACATGCAGTCCATATGTTACACATGGCAGTAGTGAAGGTGATTTTGATGTGGTTGTGGTGACATTTGAGGGTGGGGTTATAGCAGCGTATATGCAGTGGCATTGTGCATGTAATACTTATTTGGTTTTATTTACAGAAAGATTGTGATGGAAATGGTTACTTCACTTGGGGTGTAGTGGTTGTACATTTAAGGAGTGGTGGTGATTGAGTGTCAGTAACACTAGCATAAGTTAGGTTTTGTTGATTGCTCGAGTGAAGTTGCATATGTTGGTTAGAATTATTAGAATTGGTATTATGTCATCATTGTTGTAACACATTTGAAATTTTGAAGGTCTAATTTCGGATATGGGCACTGTTGAAAAGAAAGTCTGAACTATAGATTCAAGGCTCCCTCCTTTTAGAATTATATGTTATACATGTTTCTGTATATGCATATATCTTTGTATAAATATGGTGGTGTCCATGATCTTGAAAAGTATATCATTTCTAGTTGTTCAAGACTGAAATATGGATGTTCCCACGAGTTATTTCAACAGGACACTCTTACGGGTAAAAAAAAAAAAAAAAAAAGGACCTCACTTCCTGCATACCACTGTTGGCAGCAATTTTGATAATTATTGGTCTTATGATCCTTGTCGTTATTTATATCAACTTCTATAGATCAGTACTTGAGAGTTTTCAGTAAATTCTTGTGACTTAAAATGTAACAGGAATCAATTAAAAATATTACTGTAGCATAACATTATAACGATGTTGAATGCAGCATAAATATTACCACCACTACCTACTACATCCACATCTTTAATGCCATTGTCATTACTGGCCTTTCATTGTATGTTCTTTGTACACTAAAAGTATCAGTAAGCAAAGCATTTTATGTACTATGCACGTGAGTATAGTTTTATTGTCATGCTTGCTTTTGAATAAACACACAATTATTTAATGAAGGGCTGTTTGGAAATCCAGTCAGCACAGGTTGTTTAATTGGGCTCTTTGATATGCTTATTCTACTATGATGTAATAATCAAATGAACTGTATAACTGTTCTGGTCTACAAAATCTGGTTTAAGGTGTTTTTATTTTATTTATTTTTAAACAATATAGTGTTGGTTATTACTTAAAAAAAAAAAAAAAGAGAAAAAAAAAAAAACAATATAGTGTTGGTTATTTGAACTAGATTGTGTGGAACTGGCCTGTTCTCTGTCATTCTATTCCAAATAGAATTGATTGGTAGACACAACAATTTTCATACTAAATATGTTGCAATTTTTTGTTGGTAAAAATTAATAGGATAGAATAAGTATCCTAACTAGTAAACTTCAAGGGGCAGCGGTGGTGTGCAGCCAACCCACCAAAACCGACCCGACCCGACCCGGTTGGGTCGGTTTTTAGGCGTTGGTGGGTTGGATTATGAATTTTTTATTTTTTTTATTTTTTAAATAGTGGGTCTGGTTGGGTTTGGGTCATAACAATCACAAACTCGCCTACCCAGACCCGACCCGACCCACCTATATATTTAAATTTTAAATTATATATAAATTTAAGAATATATTATATTTAATAATTTTTTTTCCTATTCGGCTCTTCCTATATAAAACTCAATTACCTCACAAACTCTAACAATCTTATTTCTCTCTCTCCCACTTCACTCCTATTTGTTTATAACTGAGTTGGAATACTAGTTCATGTATATTTTGTTTATTAACTTAGGTGGTAGGTGGGATATATTTTTTTATACTCAATTTAATAATAATAGTAATAAAATAAATAAAAAACTGTCCAACTTATGGGTTCAACCTAACCCAACCTCATTCATGTGGGTTAGGTTGGACTCCTGTGATGGGTTGGGTTGGGTTGAATTTTTTTTAATCTACCATGGCGGGTTGGGTTGAAAAATCCCCTCAACCCCACCCAACCTGACACACGCACACTCCTAGGTAGCGCAATCATTTGGGGACCATACCTTTATGAAGTGGAGGTAACTGGTTCGAATCTTGTCTTTTCCTTCTTGTGGCCAACTTCAGGAGGTAGTACAATCAGTTGGG
The DNA here is from genome assembly GCF_002906115.3 of Quercus suber. Lineage (NCBI taxonomy): Eukaryota > Viridiplantae > Streptophyta > Magnoliopsida > Fagales > Fagaceae > Quercus > Quercus suber. Next base: position 135,131 of record NW_027069590.1, on the reverse strand, counting down.
GACTGCGCCTCATGAAGTCGAGGTTACTAGTTCGAATCTCTATCCCCCCTTCCCCTTGGGACCAGAACAAACTTATTTGAAAAAAAAAAAGTTTCCTTACTAGTAGAATTAGAATTTACCATCATCCTATGTTTCTCTTTGATGTAGTCAAAATCATTGGGGTCCAAGATTGTTTGGTTTTGATGAATTACGATAACTTGTATCTGCCTGAATCTATGCTATGTATCTTTCATGAATGCTCTGTCCAAAATGAGGTCCTTGGCGGGGTAATCTTCAATTCTTGATTTCAACTTTCTGCTGAAAACTTGCACTTTCCACTTGGTGATTAGGTTGCGATCTCAGTTTGATATAAACACATATAGGTTTTTAGCTACATCTCATGCTACCTTAAAATCATTGGGAGGGACCTTTAAGTGGGAAGTAGATCCTAACCCATGCTTCTAAACTCTTGCTTTCATAGACCCGGAGAAAAATGTTAAATCTTGAGAACTCCATTGCCCTCGTGGTTCATGTACTGGTATGCATTTATGACAGGCTTGGTTTTTTTTTTTTGATAAGTATGACAAGCTTGGTCTTTAGGCATAAGCCTTCTGTAGTTTAGTTCAATAAGTGTCAATCCTTCTTTCTCTCCTCCTTGTTATGCTTCCTTTAGACACTATTGAAAATTCAAGTAAAAGATAAACTAGGAGTGTAGGAAGAAAAATCTATATTTGGGAAAAATTTGAACAAATGTTTTCAGTACTTTAAATACCTTCTATGGCCAATGATCTCTAGTTCAAATGACACTTCTTCCTCCTACAAGAATTGGTGGAGGGTTACCTGGTTGATTCAAAACCCATTGGGTGTGTGCAATTTACCAATAAGAACTAACTAGGTCTTATATTAGATGGACAATCTCTAATGCGTTCTCTGGATTACTTTGTTGCAGCTTGTTGGTATCAGGCCTATTAGATGTTGATAACATAGGTAAGAGTATCACCTGCATATAAATCCTACATGAGAAAGAATGAGATATAATAGAGCATTAACTTTTGCTGGTACCTGTTGGAATGCATGCAAATTTCTTGGTTGAAATGTTCATATATATTGCATGCTTGCTATATCTGTCCATATAGTTATTAGTTATTACGTATGCGATTGGATACTGCTTATTTTGCTGAAAATTGAAAACAATAAAAAATCATTTTTCGGTTAGTGTTCACTTTTAAAATTACTGTTCATATGCCTGATTGCACTGTTCATGTCCCATGAACGGTGCAAGAGGCGCTGAGTTGAATAAAAAAAAAAAAAAAAAAAAAGCTGAAACGGTAAAACGTGGACGTGAGATGCGCAAAACAAATGGACCCTACATCAAGTGTCTGTCAATTTGTTCCAAGAAAGTGTCTGTGTGCAGACCGGAGTCTCATTTCAATTGGTTTTGCCCCCACAGTCCTCTGAGAGGAGGGAGAAGTTAATTTTGACAGTTAGCAAAAAAAGAAAAGGTAGTATACTATTACATTGTGGAGAATGTGAAATTTGATAGAAAATCAGTGTTTGTGTGCTTGATAGAGGTAATGTTAGCTTGCTGGGTTGGGCTTTTGGATTTGAGCCTGTATGCGTAGTGCCACAAAGGATGGTACTATTGACTTCTGCATCGTTTCTGCCTTATTTCTGGCAGAGTGATGTAGTAGAGTTCCATAATTTTTGCATATTTCAGCATACTAGCAGGACAATGGAAGAAGTGATAGAAAAATATATTTCACATGTGAAAGCCTCAAATTAAAACCTAATTAGCACTAACAAAGACAGTAGTATGCTAACATTTCCTTACTTAGCTCCAAAGACTACCTCAACAAAAAGTGCTACAAAAAAAAAAACTGATGAACACAAACCTCAAAAATCAAGAATTGAATCAAAGAATTTAGTGTTAGCAAAACAAACAACAAACACTGTTCAGTGTCAGTTGTGTTCTGCACTGCAATACACTAGGTTTCTGTTCTGCATTGCAAGATGAAAGGGAAAAAAAGGCCTCTGGTCATGCATTTTTGAAGAAGTTTGACATATTGCTGGCTACGTACCATGTATGTTTGTGACAGTGAGGCAGTTAAGAAAGCTTCTCGCATGTATCAAAGGGAGATTATTTTGGATAGAATAATGCAAAGGACACAACATTTTTCCACAACTGCTGACATGTCCTATTGTGATGGAAGCAATATTACTATTACTTGGGTCCACCACTGATACCACTTTTATCATGCATCACAACAGGCCATATATTGTATGAAAAAAGTTGTGAAAAATGTTGTCCCTAGACTTGTGTTTTGGATGGTAGCATTATGAAATAGATCCAATCAATTTATTTTCTTTATGAAATTGGATGTTTTTATGTCTGAATTCACTACACAACTCTAGATAGTGTGTTGGCAAATTTAAATTCCTGCGCTGCTATCAGGATGATGGTGAATGCTTTAAAATGAAAGTTGGATGGTGAATTAATTTACCAGTTAATTAGATACATGATGATTCTCTTTGTGTTTTTAGCATTGTTCTTTGGATATTTCTTTGTTTTAATGCAATTAAGTTATATTCCTAGGCTTTGAGGTTTTTACACCTATTGGATATTGCCTTTTTGTCTGCCCAAGACTTTTTCATCATTTGACCTTGTTTGTTGAGTTTGTAGGTACCGGGCCATAACTAGTGCTTACTACCGTGGGGCCGTTGGTGCACTGCTTGTGTATGATGTCACTCGGCATTCCACATTTGAAAATGTTGAAAGGTGGTTAAGGGAGTTGAGGGATCACACAGATCCAAACATTGTGGTTATGCTCATTGGTAACAAATCAGATCTTCGTCACCTTGTGGCAGTCTCAACTGAGGATGGGAAATCCTTTGCCGAGAGGGAGTCCCTTTTCTTCATGGAAACTTCTGCTCTGGAAGCAACTAATGTGGACAATGCTTTTGCAGAAGTTCTTACTCAGATCTACCATATAGTGAGCAAGAAGGCCATGGAGACTGGAGATGACGCAGCTGCATCAGCTGTTCCTTCCAAAGGGGAGAAAATAGATGTCAGTAAAGATGTTTCTGCTGTGAAGAGAGCTGGATGCTGTTCCACCTAGGGTTTTAATCTACGTGGGATGCGGCTGGTTTGTTTCGCTGCATCTGTTTTTATGTACACTATGATTTGTGTAAAATTTTTTCAGATGCCTACAGTAGGAGATAGGCCAGATGTGTTTCGTTTTCACTTCCATTTTTTTTTTTGGTGAAGTCTGAAATTTTTAGCTAAGAACTTGTTTAGGAATCGGGATTTACTGCTTTCAAAGGTGCTCAATTGGCCCAAAATTTGCACCCAATGTTTGTATGTTGACATTCTTGCTCAGAGTTAAGAATTAAGACCCATAATCAAAATTTCTCTATCTGGCAAGCCATGCACTTGGTCAGTTCCTGTGAAGTAAATAGGAAATGGCTTCAACTCAATTTACTTGCTCACTTAATGCTAGTTTCTTTTCATCCTTCTCTCAACTGTGGAGGTTACCATGTTATCAAATTTACTAGACGTTTGTTTATGTCCTTTGCTTGGGATTGTTTTGCATCAGATTCATTGGATATGGCTGCTTTATTTCAAATACATCCGATTAAACTATGCTTTGTTTGAGTGAGAAATGAAAATCTCTTCACAGATTTCAAGCTAAATTGTTGTTAATGTTATCTTTAAACTCGTGCAAATTTAAGTTATGAACCCAATGTCTATGGATATAGACAAAACCATTAAACTAAACTGTGTTATACGCGGCAGACGACTATTTGCTTTGATTAACGGTAAACCCAAATGGTTAAGCTGTCATTATGTGTTAATTAATGTATTTCTGTGCCAAAATGGATAAGGAAGAAGATCATAAGAAAGAGCAAGAAAATCTTGGGTGACGTTATCTCAACTCGTCATACGACACTTTGCCATCAAGTCCTACAAAACCCCATATGATATTTATGCAAATGTAAACTAAACTATCACATACGGTTTAAAGGGTTCCATTAATTAAAACTTGCTTTGGCTGACTTCTTGTTGTCGTTATGGAACAAGACAAGGGTTGTGATTATATAAATTTTGGGGGTGTCGAACTATAATATACAATTAGGTAATGGATCCCTTATCCTCCTCAACCACTCCCCCCTATAATAAAAATATAAACATAATTTGGATCTCTCTCTCTCTCTCTCTCTCTCTCTCTCTCTCTATTATATATATATATATATGTATGTATGTATATATGTATATAGGATGTGGCTTCTGTTCAGTGTCCTGTGACACTGGACCCGTTGTGATCATGACACGTGTTCGAAAATTTTTTGGACACGTGTCATGATCGTAGCGGGTCCAATGCATTGGATAGAAGCTGCGCTCATATATATATATATATATGAGTTCAAGTTACACTTGGTGTAATTTTAAGTAATATTTTACCACCCAATAACTTATTATTGAATTCATATTTTGAAAATCTAGCTGTTGAATTACATGTTCTATATATTCTTCACAAACATGGCAATTTTCATGCCAATCATATATATTTTACTATTCGATCTATAAATTCATTTTTTTATGTATTATTTCAAACTACAGAAATTTGAATTTAAATAACTGTTTGATGACATGACTATTGATTTTTGATTATCTTTAAATTTTGTAAGTACAAAGAATATACAAAGATAATATAATCTAACTATAGATCTATTAAAATTCAAATCTAATTAAAAAATATTAAATGGTGTAATATTACTTAACTTGTGTAATTAGAACCCTCTCTCTCTCTCTCTCTCTCTCTCTCTCTCTAAATTTGGATCTCTCTCCTTCTCTCATTGAGTTTCTCTTTGCTGGTCAAACAAGTTAACCCTGCTAAACAGGTTTTATCTAACATGTGCGAGTGTGACTTATGGCACAATTTAGGGCTGTATATAGATAAACAACCCAAGCGTTGGTGCAACTCATAGGAATATCCAATCCAGCTATATATCCTACTATTATATCACCTAAAAGTCAACTTTTACATGTTAAGACTTTAAGGTTTGACAGCTACACAAATTCAATTTTTACAACTAATCAAACTACCAAAATCTTCTCTGGTTCCCGAATACCCAAGTTGTCTTGGTGGGCTGTATACAGTTGTAGATGAGAGGGTACAGGCTTTATAGGTATGAACTCTGCCAATCAAAGTTGGTTTCACTATTCAACAATCATCACAAAATAAAATTCATCATTCAAAAAACAACAAAAAGCATCAGTTTTGATATTCAATTTTATTTTTGTGTGGTTTGGTACTTTTCTATTGATTTTTAACCTTAGCAATCATGGTCAAAGAAAACAAAAAGCGGTCCTATGAATTAAAACTATACAAATCCACATTTCTTGTAGTTATCATGAGGTAAATTGTTCTCTCGTCTTTTACTAAATTTATAAATTTTGATTCAAAACCGGAAGCTTGGCATTTGGTAACTATTGCATCAAATTTCATCTAGTGAAGGGAAACCTAAATAGCATAGCTTTAGTGTCTTTTTTTTTTTTTTGGGTTAATAGTTGGTTAAAAAGTTGTTTAATATTTTGTAGTCCCAAATAGACCCAAAATCCAATTGGCCTAACATAGAGCAAGAAAAAGTCAAGAAAAAAGAATATGGCTTTATTGTATCCTACTTGATTAAGTGGGGCTTTAATCCTTAGGAATCGTTTGATTAAGGGGATCTTGGATTTCTATGAAGTTTGGGCCATTTTATCTTTAAATGATTGGATAATAATGAAGTTTAGTTAGGAGAATTATTGAGTTGGACCTCGATGTAAACATGTGGCAAAAATTAAATACGTGTCCATATCGTGTCAGCTCTAGTATATATACTGGAATACTGGAGTTAAGTCATGTCCTATATCCATTTAATTCAACTAAAATTAAGTCTCAAAATGCTTTTTTCTTAAGAGTTTTGTGGGTCACTAGTACTAATTTGGGTTCAAATCTCACTTGTCCTAATTAATTGTTTGAAATTCTATGCAAAACTAACCTTTTGCTTTCTCTCTCTTTTTCCATCCAATCAAACCATTAAGCTACAATTAAGAGCGTTGGAAAACAATATGTTCCCCCGGTGGCCAAACCAAACTAAAATGTTGTCCCTTCACTTCAATGAAGGGCTGAGTCCACTTTAATCTCGTTCACAATCACATGGTCCTTTCAATTAAGGTACATCACAATGTTATTAATGTACTAAATTATTTGTTTTATGGCAATTTTTATAGTTGATGATATCATCAACTCCAGCCTTATTCCTTTTCATAATTCAATGGAACTTGCCAATTGCCATCCCAGCTCATCTTATCTTTAAAATTCATATTCTTAATTATTAAGAAAAGTCAAATAGAGTTTAGTGTTATTTAAAATATCAACTATGTGACTTAATCACCAAGAGTTACTATTCTTCGTATGTTTTTACGGGTCAAAAGTGATGTATTGTATATATCGCTCGCGAAACAGCTAAAACCTATGACCAACTTTAGCCATTTTTCTTTTCAGTTCAATATTATTGCTCTGCCAGTTACTTTTCCAACAATATGTCACACTAGCATATGAAGTTTGTCCTAGCTCCTTTGTAGCTGAATTGACACCTCCCCATATACAAAGTGCTTTGGATCTAGGGGGAAAGGGTTCGAGCTGCAAGGTTAGCAAGATGTAATTATTTCTAAAAAAAAAAAAAAAGGTGATATATGCTACTCTTTTTGTTTCACTGATTCATTAAAGAAGGAGAGGGATGCATATATAAATAGATGAAAAATAGATAAAGGTAACCTTAAAAGTGGCTAAGTTCACCTTGATAATGGTCCACTATGCCGCCTAAGAAAATCTATGCCTTTATATAGGGCAATTCTTACATAGTCTTAGGGCAATGCTCTAAGCTCTTATATAAGGGATGACCTATCTAAATTTTTTCCCTTTATATAACTTTCACTAAGTTCACCTAAAAATTAGTCCACTATGCCACCCAAGGAAATTTAGGCCTTTATAAAGGGCAATTTTTACATAGTCTTAGAGCAATGTTCTGGGTTCTCATATAAAGGATGACCTATTTAAGTTTTTTCCCTATAACTTCCACTTTTTTGCTTATCCTTATTGATAGGGTAATATAAAATAACACCATTAGGAAAATAATCACTAAAAAAAAAAAAAAGAAAAAACTTTGCCCTAACAATAATTTAGACATAGTATATTTATGATAACATTAGTATCTAAGAAACTAAATGATTAGGTAAACCCTAGGGGTTGATATTAAATTATTGAGAATCAGCGTGTTGTTCCACAAGGATTTGGATTGGGTGTAACGTGTAATTGCCTAAGGTATTGCACCAGTGCAATTACCCTCATCCTTATTCAACGAATATTTGTTTTTTACAACTTTCAGTTTTTAACTTTTAATTATATTATTTACTCAATAATTGAGATTAAAAATTGTTTTTTTCAAATCTCCATCTCAACCATTGAGAGCTATTGAATCAGGTGCACCTGGTCTTAATCCGTTCCACACTTCATAATTTAATAATTGGAGCGATACTAACCATTGATAATGAAATACTTGAAACATTGACTAGGTCAGTTATTGCTCTGTGCCCTTCTCAAGTAGTAGAAGGATGGAAAGAGCCAATTGGGCAATTTGCTCCCCCTAAAAAATATCAACAAAATAAGCTTCTAGAGTTTGGCGAATGCGTGAAGCAATGTCACTATAATATATTTTTTTTCCTACAAAGGCAAATATTTTATTTTGAGTATTTTTGAATAACTTCTAATGTTAAAATTATTTTATTGTTTCCATCTCTGACTTCCTTAACCCGCGGCATCTATGGTGCGCTATACTTCTTTTTTTTTCGTCTTTTACTTTTGTTCTTTTTAGTGTTTGTTATGTCAATTCTCTCAGACTCTCACAAAGTCATAACTACGTTTTCAAGGAACAGAAACTTCCTGATGGTTTCCCCTTTCACATTTAATATATAAATATTTCTTCTGAATACATTTTAATATCTCTTGGAACTCCCAACATATACTTTTGCACATTCTCAACAAAAAAAATATATATATATATATATATTTTTATATTTATATATACTTTTGCAATACGACATGCTTAATACCTTTAATTTTTTTATAAAAAAATACATAACGTTATATTACATTATCTTTCTACCATGTAAAATTTCAACATATAATAAGAGATTAACCATCTCATCATAAAAGATTTAATTTTCGATAGTTTTGAACTTTAAAATTATAACATGAGTTTGTAGATCAAATAATAAAGAGTATTTGGTTAAAATAAAATTTGGTGTGCATATTAGGAATAATAATAATAAAAAAAATCTAACGGTGAAAATTTTACAATATTTCAATAAAAAATTATGAACTAGAGTAAAATCGCAAAAAATTATATCAGATATAACTTAATCCTAATCCTAATAAATATACTTCATAAATTATGAATGAATTTCAGTTGATTCAATTGGTGTGAAATCTCATCAAGTAAGGAACTTGGGTTCAAATATAACCTTCATAAAAAAGAAATCCATTATTATCTTAATACATACTACAATAAACAATATTATAGAGCAAGCACAATAACTTTAAATCTTAACATAGTTATCCTAAAATAAAAATTGAAGTATCAAAATCAAACATTATCTAATGGTACGTTAGTATATATGCAGCAACATTTAAGAGCTTTATGATCCGAACGCTCACCATTAACCAATGGAATGAAATTCACATGTTGTCCCGNCTTTTTTTTTTTTTGGGTTAATAGTTGGTTAAAATGCAAAAAGGCTCTTCTCTCTAACTAATTTGATCATCACTCATAGTTGGTGTGATGATTTTTGTACAAGTATAAGTTCTATGAGGTGAGAAGTAAGGGTCGAGTTTTAAGTCTCTAAGAAAGGGTCTTATACACATATACACTTAAATTATATTAGAGTTGAACTTTATTTCAGATAAAAAAAAACTTATTATTAATATTAAATGGTCATATGTTATGTAAATGACCACTTAAAAAAAAGGGGGAAAGGGTTCGAGCTGCAAGGTTAGCAAGATGTAATTATTTCTAAAAAAAAAAAAAAAGGTGATATATGCTACTCTTTTTGTTTCACTGATTCATTAAAGAAGGAGAGGGATGCATATATAAATAGATGAAAAATAGATAAAGGTAACCTTAAAAGTGGCTAAGTTCACCTTGATAATGGTCCACTATGCCGCCTAAGAAAATCTATGCCTTTATATAGGGCAATTCTTACATAGTCTTAGGGCAATGCTCTAAGCTCTTATATAAGGGATGACCTATCTAAATTTTTTCCCTTTATATAACTTTCACTAAGTTCACCTAAAAATTAGTCCACTATGCCACCCAAGGAAATTTAGGCCTTTATAAAGGGCAATTTTTACATAGTCTTAGAGCAATGTTCTGGGTTCTCATATAAAGGATGACCTATTTAAGTTTTTTCCCTATAACTTCCACTTTTTTGCTTATCCTTATTGATAGGGTAATATAAAATAACACCATTAGGAAAATAATCACTAAAAAAAAAAAAAAGAAAAAACTTTGCCCTAACAATAATTTAGACATAGTATATTTATGATAACATTAGTATCTAAGAAACTAAATGATTAGGTAAACCCTAGGGGTTGATATTAAATTATTGAGAATCAGCGTGTTGTTCCACAAGGATTTGGATTGGGTGTAACGTGTAATTGCCTAAGGTATTGCACCAGTGCAATTACCCTCATCCTTATTCAACGAATATTTGTTTTTTACAACTTTCAGTTTTTAACTTTTAATTATATTATTTACTCAATAATTGAGATTAAAAATTGTTTTTTTCAAATCTCCATCTCAACCATTGAGAGCTATTGAATCAGGTGCACCTGGTCTTAATCCGTTCCACACTTCATAATTTAATAATTGGAGCGATACTAACCATTGATAATGAAATACTTGAAACATTGACTAGGTCAGTTATTGCTCTGTGCCCTTCTCAAGTAGTAGAAGGATGGAAAGAGCCAATTGGGCAATTTGCTCCCCCTAAAAAATATCAACAAAATAAGCTTCTAGAGTTTGGCGAATGCGTGAAGCAATGTCACTATAATATATTTTTTTTCCTACAAAGGCAAATATTTTATTTTGAGTATTTTTGAATAACTTCTAATGTTAAAATTATTTTATTGTTTCCATCTCTGACTTCCTTAACCCGCGGCATCTATGGTGCGCTATACTTCTTTTTTTTTCGTCTTTTACTTTTGTTCTTTTTAGTGTTTGTTATGTCAATTCTCTCAGACTCTCACAAAGTCATAACTACGTTTTCAAGGAACAGAAACTTCCTGATGGTTTCCCCTTTCACATTTAATATATAAATATTTCTTCTGAATACATTTTAATATCTCTTGGAACTCCCAACATATACTTTTGCACATTCTCAACAAAAAAAAAATATATATATATATATATTTTTATATTTATATATACTTTTGCAATACGACATGCTTAATACCTTTAATTTTTTTATAAAAAAATACATAACGTTATATTACATTATCTTTCTACCATGTAAAATTTCAACATATAATAAGAGATTAACCATCTCATCATAAAAGATTTAATTTTCGATAGTTTTGAACTTTAAAATTATAACATGAGTTTGTAGATCAAATAATAAAGAGTATTTGGTTAAAATAAAATTTGGTGTGCATATTAGGAATAATAATAATAAAAAAAATCTAACGGTGAAAATTTTACAATATTTCAATAAAAAATTATGAACTAGAGTAAAATCGCAAAAAATTATATCAGATATAACTTAATCCTAATCCTAATAAATATACTTCATAAATTATGAATGAATTTCAGTTGATTCAATTGGTGTGAAATCTCATCAAGTAAGGAACTTGGGTTCAAATATAACCTTCATAAAAAAGAAATCCATTATTATCTTAATACATACTACAATAAACAATATTATAGAGCAAGCACAATAACTTTAAATCTTAACATAGTTATCCTAAAATAAAAATTGAAGTATCAAAATCAAACATTATCTAATGGTACGTTAGTATATATGCAGCAACATTTAAGAGCTTTATGATCCGAACGCTCACCATTAACCAATGGAATGAAATTCACATGTTGTCCCGATCCGTGTTATATGGGGTTAGAAGGTTTTTCTTTTTCTTTTTTATTTTAAAAAAATATTATTATTATTATAATTTAAAATAGAATGGGGTCAGAAGTTGAGCAATACGAAGGTAGCTGTCAATACTCAAAACTTTTTTTTTTTTTTTTTTGGAGAAGGAGTCAATACTCAAAACTTATTTTTTTTTTTTTTTTTTTGGAGTAAAATTTGAGTTTTCTTTTCTATGAGGAACAGAAACAGTACCATGTCAAGTTTTCATCGGCGTCATCATCATTCATTGTAAATCAACTCTTAAATGATGATTTTGTAAATCATTGGTTTTTTTCTTAAACTTCAAAAGAACCCCTTATGTCACTTTCAACAAGCAGTGGAAATCAGATAAATTCCATTTTTATTAGTTCCTTTTAACCAAACAATCACTGCCCAAAATCTGCTCCATATTCGTCTGACCCCTATCATTTACTAGCAAGTTTTTTATTATTTTAGCAGATAGATCTAATAAAAATCAAAAACAAAAACATAATAAACCTATGATTACGTTTAATTAACTCTTTTTTTTATTATTAATATTATTATAAGTTCCTTCATGGACATCTAGAGATGAACTGAATGGATTTGAAGGATGGAGAGTCTAGAAATCAGAAGTTCATTAGCTATTAAGAAATTGTGAATCTAATAATTTAATTTAACATGTCTCATGAGTAGAGAATGAAATAATCTAGCCCAAAGAGTAAGATACTACATCTTTATATAAATAGCAGGAGAAAATGAGAAGATGACTGATATAAAACACCAAAAATATGTCATTTTGTTTCAATAGAAAGATTTATTGTGAAAATAGTTTTCCATATTTTCTTGTATTTTTAAGTATATAAAAAAATTATTCAAGTGAAAACTATCTCTTAACTTTCTATATTTAACACAGCAATGAAGAGTTTTTTCCATTAAATTTTTCTAAAATAACTCTATCTCATGTAAAACTAAATTAGAAAAATGACTCTATTTCACGCAAAACTAAATATAAAAAAAAAATCAAAAGATATTATTTTAACTTATTTTAAAGTCAAGTACTAAATATATAAAAAATAAATAATAAATAAGATGGTTTTTTATAAAATAGTTTTTGAAATTTAATTCATTTTTCCAAAAATTTTAATGCAGAAACAAGCAAATCTTAAACTACCAATTCGACCCCTTCCCACATGTACATCATAAGTATTTGGTAATTTGGTAGTAACTAGTGTGTTTTTCTATTTATGGAACATAGGTTAAAACTCAAA
>NW_027069590.1:107719-122653 GCF_002906115.3 Quercus suber | reverse complement strand
TATAAATGGTTTTTTATAAAATAGTTTTTGAAATTTAATTCATTTTTCCAAAAATTTTAATGCAGAAACAAGCAAATCTTAAACTACCAATTCGACCCCTTCCCACATGTACATCATAAGTATTTGGTAATTTGGTAGTAACTAGTGTGTTTTTCTATTTATGGAACATAGGTTAAAAGCTCAAAATTTCAACTGAAAAGTTGGAACGCTGGTTCCAGTTCGACCCCTCCAACCATTAATGTGATTGAGATTGTTTTTCGTACTATTCTAAATTAAAATTGGATAAAGGATGTCCAAAAAATCAAAGATAATGAGAAGGGGGACAAAATTCAAACCAATGGGGGACAATATATATATATATATATATAAGAAAGAAAAGAAAAACAATCAAGCATTTCGTCATTGGGTACGTGGGTCACATGACATCTCTACGTTAAACTAGTGGTGGACGGTCAGATAATATCGATGTCTAATGTAATTCTTACTAAAATAACTAGACAAAATAGAAGAGTAGATAAGAGATCCATTAGTTAATGAGTTTAATGGTTATTTTGTTTTTTTCATTCTTTTTTGTATATTAGGTATAATAAGTACTGATGAGTAGATATGAGATCCATTAGGTTGAAACCATTTATTTTTGGGAACCGAATTAAAACTACGAGATTAAATTATGCTCGACACCTCTGGAATATAATGTATAAGAAATTTAAAAGTGACATGTGCTAGAATTTAAATACAGATATATATAAACAAATCAAATACATGAATTTAACAAGACTAATGAGGCTAATTTGGACGGGAATTCCAAAGTGGAATAATTAGTGATAAATAGCCATGCAATTTATTTCTAAGCAAACATGCAAAATAGACACAAAAAAACATAGTAAAATCCAAGCATTTATTTAACATTCTTGGCCCATGAGCCCAATGGACATGGGAAATGGGCTAATTAAGAAGATAAAGCCTAGTGGATAAGGTGCCCCAATGAAGTTCCTTTGATACACATGACAAAATAGGTCACAACCTAAAAAAAGACCTTAAAGTGACCGTCTAGAGGGAGTATGGAGTTTTGATAGTGGGTATAGTTTGCTTGGTGAAAAGCAATCATATTGGACTCTCCAACAGATCCAGGGGCCTAGGCCATTTAGTCCATGGCCTAAGGCCCCCAAATAAGGCAGTAAGAGCATCCACATCCCATTCTTATATCTCATCCTATTTTACCATCTCAAAAATCTACTTTTTCGATTATACCATACCATTTACAATACACCCAGCATCCCAAAATTTTATTTCTTATCTCATTTTATTTAAATATTCTATTTTATTCTTTTCTTTTACTATTTCTCTTTTTCTATTCCTCTTCCTCTCTTTCTCCCTCATTACCGGTTTCAACCCAGCCACACACACACACAGCCAAACCCATCACCACACATAGAGCCAAACCCATCACCACACACACACAGAGCCAACCTCTAGCACCGGTTTCATCACACACAGCCAAACCCATCACCACACACACACAGAGCCACACAAACAAAAACAAAAACAGAAACCCAAAACAAAAAAAAAATTTTTTTTTTTTTTTTTTTAATAATATATATATATATATATATTGTTATCATTGCAAATGATTTTGTTACAAAACCTGGTTATAGCTAAGGATTATATTTTCTATAAAAAATAAATAAATAACATTGCCTCATATTTTAAAAATCTAATCATTGAATTGTACGTTCTTGTCGATCTGATGTTATTTACTATTTAATTCATAAATTTATTTTTTATGCATAGTTTTAGACTATAAAAACTAGAAATTTAGATAATGTGGATTTTTTTTAGATGGGAGTGTATGGGATTTAGTGAAAGTTAAATTTAAAATTTTAATTTACCTTTGTATTTAATTTATCTTATTAAATCACTAAAAATTGAATGAACACACAATTTTAAAGTTTCCTCTATAGCCATCATTAATTTAGGGTTTTTTTTTTTTTTTTTCAAAATAACACAAGTTTTTAAACAATTTTGTTAGTTACCACGTTTTCAAAACTATTTAGGAAACTAATATCTTGAGTGTAATAAACTCGGTTTTGGTATGCTAAATCGAGTACAATGAGCTCAATTTCAACGCATCAAACTCAAGACCAACAACTCGTTTTCCATCAATCGATTTCTTTCAAATTTCCAGCTCTCTCTCTCTCTCTCTCTCTCACACTCAGTGCTCCACCACAGAGCCTCTCTCTCTTCACTCACTCCATCACACCTCTTCACTCACTCCATCACAAAGCCTCTTTACTCACTCTACATCTCTCAATCGAAACATCAACAAACCCAAAGACCCAGAGAATAAAATGAAGGAATTAGAGGAAGACATATGCCTGGAGCCTTCGCCATCACTGCCTAGAGCCCTCACCGCCTGGATTCAAACGTTGCCACCTCTTGGAGCCTTTGCCATCGCCGCCTGGGTTTCTGTCTTCGATTTCTTCGTGGTTTGGGTTTATTATCTTCATGGATTTCCATCTTCGTGGGTTTATTCTTCTAAGTTGCCACTTAAAAGAAATCAAGTTCTTCGAACTTGATTTCAATTGGACAGAAAATGAGTCTATTGGACTCAAGTTTGATGCGCTGAAATCGAGTTTATTACACTCAAAATGTTAGTTTTCTAGATAGTTTTGAAAACGTGCTAACTAACAAAATTGTTTGAAAAATTATGTGATCTGGCAATTTTGGCCATTAATTTATACATTCATTCTTTGGCAAACCATTAAACGCCACATATCCTAGTGTAGGTAGGCACAGATGACTTGACACTTAAGGATTGCCCCCACTGAAATAATGGCATGAATGGTGCGTTTAACGACTAGGGGAGAAGAGGCATTCCTATCCCATTCGACTCTCTAAAAAGTCCAAAGGTATCTCGTCTTATTCATCTGTATATGATACGGTAGAAAGCAATATGAACTCCTTAAGCTAAAAGTTGTTAGACGAAGAAAATTATTCGTGATAAAGACCAGTCAGGCTTTGAATTTTGATAAGATGTACATGAGCTTAAGCCATAACCCTAAAGCTTAGCAACTTTTGTTGGGTCCACCTGCTGAGTTTGTGCTCTTGGGAATGAAATTACTGTGTGTATCCGATGTATATATCCACTTTTCATTATTTTACAAGAGGTGGATACATTTATTAGATACATGTAAAAACACCTTGTGTATAACCGTTAGTTTTGCAGTAGAGTTCAAAACAGTGTGAACATGGTAGCATGTTACTTAAAATTTCTCTCTATTTTACAATAAGAAACTACTTTTCCTGTTTTAGCTAACCACTTTTTCTTTTCATCCACATTATATTCTTTATTATAAACCCTATTTAATATTAATATTATTTTTTCATTCATTTTTGTATTATTCTTCACCTTTCAAAACACCCATTTTATTTTATCACAACACAACAACAATATTTTATTTTATCACAACACAACAACAATAAATAAATATTTAGGAAATGAACATGGGTCCCTAAGATAGGGAACAACTGTAACTAAAACCTATCTTGGAAGGAAAATAGGTAAGCTGATATGAGTAGGTTTTTGGGCTTTTTGTTTTTGGTTACCCATATTCATCTCTTACCTTATTTTAGGTAATTTACTACCAATACTCTAACGTCGTTTGTATTTAGGGACCAAGTAGGTTAATATTGAAATGTCTTTAGCCTATTTGACACGAGGGGTAGTCACAATATTTTACCCTTCTTATTTTTGTTAATGTACTTATATTTGTGTGTGTGTGCGTGTGTGTGTGTGTAGAGAGAGACAGAGAGACAGAGAGAGAGAGATTTTGTGAATGTATTCACCATACACATGATACATGATACATGCATGTAAAATATCTTTGCTTCTCCATGGAATAAGCCATTTGGCCAATGAAAGACAAAAGAAAATGACTCACTTTTAGAGATACAATTAATCACACACCCAATTTTACAATTTGCTGATTTGTGAGTAGTTGAATTTTCTGCCTTGTGCAACACACCACTTTATGTTGATCACTCACAATCGCACAAATCAATAAATTGTGAAATTGGGTGTAAAAATTATTGTGTCCATAGTTTCCGCCGGGGGGTGGGGGGTTATATATATAGAGAGAGAGAGAGAGAGAGAGAGAGAGAGAGAGAGAGAGAGAGAGAGAGAGAGATTTTGTGAATGTATTCACCATACACATGATACATGATACCTGCATGTAAAATATCTTTGCTTCTCCATGGAATAAGCCATTTGGCCTATGAAAGACAAAAGAAAATGACTCACTTTTAAAGATACAATTAATCAGACATCCAATTTTACAATTTGCTGATTTGTGAGTAATTGAATTTTCTACCTTGTATGACACACCACTTTACATTGATCACTCATAATTGCAAAAATCAATAAATTGTGAAGGTGTAGAAATGATTGTGTGATCAAGTGGATCATTTTATAAGTTTCAATGAAAGTGCACATATCCGCAAGCGCACACAGGCATAATTGAAAGAAGGAAATGGAATATCATTTGAAGAAGACAGTAGTAGGTGATAAGGCTCGTGCAATTTGTATTCTAACGCCAGCTCAAAGTCACAAACGTCAACCTGAGGTGTATGTCTTTTGGTAGGATTGAGTGGAATCTGTTCACTTGTCTCTCCTTCTAGCTATTAAAGTGATTTGGGGGCTATGTGAGGTGTTGTATTGAGTAGGAGAATACATCCATGAAAGACATTTGGGTTGGCTAGGGAGGAATCTATAAGATTAATTCAATTGTAAGAGCCAAATGTTAAGGGCCAATCAGAAAAGAGTATATTCAGCTCTCTTATACATAATTATCCCAATGTATAAAACCAAAATCTAATTTATTAACTCTCAGTGCATTCTTAATTAAAGGCTGAAAGACTTCTATTCTTCCATGCCAACAAAATCGGACAAAATGGGCTTCTGCCCTTTTCAGGCAAATTATATAGAGAAATGCCCTCCTTCCCAAACTAAATAGGAAAATGCCCCTCTTTTAAAATTCGATTTTTGATAAATCGAGTTTAAAAAAAAATTATGAAGCCCCATAGTGGCGTTTTAAGGAGCCTATAGTGACGTTTTAAGGACCTATAGTGTCGTTTTTTAACTCGACTTCAAAGAAATCAAGTTATAGAAAAAACAACGCCACTAGAGGTCGGTTTCATTGCCTATAACTTGATTTCATTGAAGTTAAGTTAAAAAAACGTCATTATGGGTTCTTAAAACGTCACTATAGGCTCCTTAAAAACGCTACTATAGGGCTTAACTCGATTTATCAAAAATCGAGTTTTAAAAGAGAAACATTTCCCTATATAATTTGCTCGAAAAGGGTAGAAGCCCATTTTGTCCCAACAAAATCCCCTTCAAACTTTTGTTTTTGTTTTTGTTTTTTTTGTTTTTTTTTTGTTTTTTTTTTTGGTGAAAATCCCCTTCAAACTTCTGCGCAAAGATATTAAATCAAGTCAGGAGTACAAGTTACAGCTACTTTATCACATCAGAGAACCAGAGAGGAAAAACCTCTAGCAGGTTAGTCATCAAAGACAATAAGATACAGCTGAAATAGTGGTCATCTTTCACATTTTTACCACCACAAATGCTTTTACAATTTGAAATACATTTGACTTAGAAATAGCTGTCAAGGACGATACTACAATTGTGCAACTTACGCTCCTCCAATGAAAGGCAGGCTCATGCTAAACAGACCTTGTGAAACCTGTTACTAAGCTTCAGCTAGAGCTAATAATAAAAGAGATGATTAGAAAAAGAGCATAGTAAAAGAACAGGTGGGCAGTATATATAGCCTAGTTTGCTGCACCGTATGGAGTAGTGCAAGTGACATACTGCATGCATATGATATTCAGGCATACCTCCAATCCTTTGGAGCAATTACGGCAAATTTCCATTAAGGGAGAAACCAGAAATGTTAATGAGTACGAGAGTCACCAGCTCTCTGTCAATGCACATGAGAAGAAAATTTGCCCATGCTGTGTTGCAAGCCATCCACACCAAATTACCTGCTGGGGAAATGTAACTGGAGAAAAAGAGAAAATGAGATCAAATCAGTTTATTCAACAAAAAGCTTGTTAGCCGCAGCTGACAAGGCAGACACAGTTTTGATCCAAAAAGATCAAAGGTCAGACAAGAAGCACAGTAATGATTCACTGGACATGTGAGAAACTAAAATTGGGACCACAATGGATCACATAACCAGAGATCACTTTTTCTGGACATTAAATACAGAGTGAATGTTCAGGTCCATAAAAGAGAATCCAATTATATCATTCATGGCCTTGAAGTCTTCCTTCCACTCAAGTTATGAATTCATTAAGAACCAACATACCCCAGACACTCACAATGAATCCCAAAATTTAATAGAAACAGCGTGTAAGCCTCCAGTTTTTTTAATGGATATGGATCATAGTGTGAACATATAGCCAAGAAGGACAAATTGAATTAGTTCATATTTGGCCTTGAAGACTTCTATCTACTCTAGTATTAATACACCAAGAAAATATATCGCTAACAGACCAACGCTAAGGATGAGAAGTGTATAAGTGATCTGATAACACTTAATATGATTACCTCAATTGGCCAAAAGCAATGACAGAACTGTCAACTACTTCTTGAACAGAGCAAATACTTAATATGTCATCTTCATCCTCTTCGCAATCACTGATGCCATCATCTTCTTCACCACCAGAAGTCATGCATGAAGCTTCGTCCTCACACTGCAGAAGAGATCAAGTTTAAAAATAATAATAAATAAATAAATCTTATTCTCATGAAATATATATTTTTCAGTGGTTACAAAAAATGATATAATAAGCAGTTCTATGGAGCAAGTTGAAGAATCCAACAGCAGCCCATCTCTGGTGCAGCACAAGTGCGCAAAGGAATTGAGAATTAACAAGAGCAGAAAAAATTAAATACACCTAGAAATTGAGACCTAGCCTCACTTGGAAATCAGCACCAAGCAAACTAAAACAAAACTGACGCAAGACAAGCCAAAATAATGCAATGCGAAAATTAAATAACCCGAAAACAAAGATAGAGAACCAAGGCATACTTGGAATCAGCAGTAAGTAAAAGTGATAACCTCTTGGAGTAAACACCTAGGGTTGGCTAGAGTCGCAATCAAACAATTGGGATGATTTCAAAATCAATTTTATTCATCAAAACAATTGTCACTTCATAGGTGTACAATACTTTCCTTATATAGACTGCCAAACCTTAATTCTAACTGACATGAGAAAACCCTATTCATAATTGACTTGAAAGGTCCCAATTATTGAACTATAGAAATAACCTTGCCTCTAATAAAATATTAATAAAGCTAATTAAATACTAAGGCCTAAAATAAAATACATTTGACCAATAAAAATACAATTGACTTGCAAAATAAAATAGAATTAAATTAAAATAGATATCTCTTAAAGCCTTCCTATAAAAAAAATCTAAGAATCAATACTTAGGGTTGCCTAGAGTTCGTACCAAGCTATTCAAGGAAGAAACTCCAACATTAAATTTTATTATTCAAACAAGCTGTAAACAACACCCTAGATTCTTTAAATAAGATTCCAAACTTATTATCCTAATAAGAAAAGGAAACAATCCCAACTAGCAATATTAATTCTACTAAACAAGAAGGAAAAGGAATAAAATAAAAAATAAAAAAGGTAACCAACAACATAAAGTAAATAAAACCTAGAATTTAAATTGATTAGGTCTCAGGCCCAAAATGTAGTAGGCTCTATTCATAGGGTCACTTGCTGGTCTGTCTTTCTTGTGTCATCGTCCAAAAGTATGCATAATTGGAGATCATTATCTTGTCTGCACCAATATCCCTCCTCAATGACACACTTCCTCACCATTTAAACCAAAAATAAGAATACCAGCAGTAGTAGGCAGTGTAAAGAAAAATATCTCACTTTAGTGAACTCTGAGAGAGTGCCAATCTGGTTAGGTCCGTTAGCATCCTCAGAGCTCCAGGAATTCCCATCCTCTGCATCTTTAGAAATACCCTGTGGATAAGCAACAAAAAGTTCAGTTGCCCTCAGATGAGACTTTTTGGAAGAAAAAAAACTGATTAGAATGTTGTTAAAAATGAGGTCAAGTAACAAAATTTCATATTTAAGCTCCAAGTATCAGCATATATTATTAAATCCCAGAAGAATCACAATTTATCAAACCTACTTCGTACATTTTTCTTTTGATATCTATAATTCAAAGTTGTTGCTACCGATTTCTCTAGTAAAAAACCTAACCAGGTTTCCCTTGACTTGTTAGCTTACTTCATTGCTAATAAAGGCTAAATCAAAGATTTCAATCATTAATATCAGGCCAAGTGCATGTCTTTATGATATTGATGGTGTAGGCAAGGGAAAGATCTGGAAACTGATACACCAGCAAGTGAACAATGAATAATGTAACTACATAAATGCAAGCATGCTAAATATTATGGGAAAGATAACTAACATATTTTATCCAACTAAAAATCACAGAGCCCCCATGCGATGAGAAAGATTATTATTTCTGGTTTTAGAATGCCCAAGCCAACTTCCCACAAGTTCTGTTAAGCATTAATCCCAAATGGTTCACACAACTTTTAATCTTGTATTTATGACTGACCCAAAAGTGATAGGTCGCAGGCTTGGGTTCAAGAATCACCCTCCAAAAAAATTGAGGGTAATTACCTACAGTGTGTACGACATTTTTTTATTTATGACTGACCCAATGACACGTGACAGTAGACCTTCATTTACTCAAAAAAGTTCATGCATCTCAGGTTTATATATAGCAATTTTACAGGTTTAAATGGAAAATTTTCAACTGGTTAGATCAGTTAAACCTAATGCCAACTTCAAAAATATTCCAATACTATGGGCAAATCATTAGTAAACAGTTTAAGGAAAAATGGTCATCTCCAAAATGAATTAACCTCAAAGAAGAATAATAATTTGACTTTCATTTGAATTCTTCTTGAAATAAAAAAAGGCATAAATATCTTTTACATTCATATACGCCAAAACAAATAACAAATTAGATCTTACTTTCAGCAATATCACACAGTGTAGAAGATCCAAATCAAGAATAGGTGATTTCAATAACCACGTTAGCTGGTAAAGAAATATGCAAACCCAAGGTTTCACAAATTTCAGCACAAATAGGAACAAGTAAGAGCCTTTTGGTACAACTTTTATCTACAAGAGAGAAAAAAGGGCAGGGTTTCAATATGAAGAGTATACTTACAATTTCTTTTTTCATTTGCTCTATGGTTCTCTCCAATTCAGATATGTGCTGACTAAGAGCCTGCATAGTTATTTAAAATATGATGTGATATTAAGGACGTGTCCCAGAATCATGGATCAAACACATTCATGGGATGCAATGTATTTTAAGGGATTGACCTAAAGATTAGTTCTATGGCTTCTTACTTGAAGGTAAAATGTAAGCTAATAGGTTCCCCAAAAGCTAGGACATTGTACCTCCCAACTTGTGACGTACAAATGCCACATTGGTCCAAACGGTAGAGTTTGTCCTTTACGAAACAAAAGAAAGATCAAGCAAGTCTTAGGCGAAGGGGTGTTCACCCCTAGGCACACAAATCCAAGAGGACTGTGATCCATAGCTACAATTACCGTGGTTTCCAGGCAACATACACAATTCATATCTCAATTCCAATCATGTAAATGATGCTATGGCAAGCAAATATGACATATTATTAAAAGCAAGAAACGAACAAATGATATGGTTGGCCACCATAACCTAAACTGGAGTCTATCCTTTAACATCTCCAGCTAAGTTGCCACTGTGAGCGACCGAGACCCCAAACTGGGCCTAACCCGCACGAACAGGTGGGATTGTGATGCTCAAAATGTCATATTCACTGTAAAATGTACTCCCCCCTAGATTAAGGGATTTACATGGAGTCGTCACTTATTTAATTTAAATGAAAAAAATAAGAAAACTTCTATATAAAAAAAAATGCTTCTGTTGTATTATTATACATTACAATTTACATCAATTTTGTAACAAAAATTTACAATGCTTTTTTGGTCCTAGATACAATCTAAGAAAGTAAATTACATTGCTTTATTTCCTAGTTACATTCTAAAAAAATGTAAAACTGCATATACAAGAGCCTAGTCTAGAACCCTTGATCTTGGTTCATGGGCTAATTTACGAGATGGGAAGGGATTAATCACCCATCTCGCCTGGTAAAATTGGTCTCCTAGATTAAGGTGGCCAATATCATGTCATGTCAAACAAATACAAACAATATACCATATAAACATGTTAATTTGCAAGAATTGTAAATAAATATGTGTTGGAGGATTTAACATAAAGAGAAACAAAAAGTGAAATTTGTTAGATAACAATATAAATGTAAATAAAGCATGAAAGTAATGGCATGTTCATCCAAGAAATTAATGTAAACAAGGAATTCCTAGCCTAGACATGTTCATCTAAGCATGTGAAGGAAAACAAAATTGTCATGTTATTTGTCATCAACATAATTGCAAAAGAAAATTTATTTTTAGGCCTACCAATCATCCAAGCAATCATGAGAAGAACAAAGAAACTCACCCAGACATGTTCATCCAAGTATTTAAGCGAATACCATAATGTTAATTTGACCTATTTGTCTTAGCATTCAAAAAAGAGAGAAACAACTACCTAGACATGTTCATCTAAGCATGTTATGAAAAGAAAAAAATAATAACTTAGAAGTGTTCATCCAAGCATGTGAAGGAAAACAAAGAATTGTCATGCTATTTCTCTAGACATGTTCATCTAGAGAAAATCAAAATACTTAGACTTGTTCGTTTAAGCATTTAAAAAAGTAAAATAACTACCTAGATATGTTCATATAAGCATTCAAGAGAAAGTTGCACATTAGCCTAGAAGTGTTCATCTAAGCATGTAAAAGGAATATCAATGAGAAATATAGGCATGTTCATCCAAGCATATCATGAAAGAAACAAATAATGACTTGGAAGCATTTACTCAAGCATGTGTAGAAACTTAAAGAGCATAATTAATTACTTACTAGCATAGAGCATAAATTAAAGGGGGAAGTGATCACTTAAAGGGCTAG
This sequence comes from Quercus suber, assembly GCF_002906115.3. Lineage (NCBI taxonomy): Eukaryota > Viridiplantae > Streptophyta > Magnoliopsida > Fagales > Fagaceae > Quercus > Quercus suber. The sequence goes on along the minus strand of NW_027069590.1, from coordinate 111,524 downwards.
GGAGAAAGTAAGGAAGTACTAAACTATAACCAAAGTAAGAACAATGGTTGCACAGTAGCTTTTCTTTTCTGCTTTCTCACTAGCTCTCTAGAGGGAATAGGATTCCGAAAATGGAAGAGGTCTTCTCTATTTATAAGGGAAGGGATGGCTTAGCTTTAAAGCTAAGTTATTAGCTTTCTTCTAAAGATAAGGGAGGAGATAAACCTATTTAAATAAGCTGGAACGGATTTGGTGTTGATTCCCATTTGAATTTTGAAAGGAAGTTGAAGATGATGCTGAACTTGTGTTATCTTCTGCACCTGTTTCGTATTTTGGCTCTAACTTTCTACTAAAAATTCCAATTGATTTGAGATTGGTGTTTATAGAAAGGAAATTTAATCCTCTACAACTTTTTCAGAAATAAAGAAAACCAAATTTCAACGTTTTCCCTGCCAAAAATGTGATTCAAGTTGCTGCTGAGAATAATAACGTTTTTTTTAGCATTTTTTCTGTTTTTTTGAATTTTTTCATAGATCGTATCTGTTTCTCTTTCCAATATTTTTTTTTTTTTAAAGAGCAGATAAGATGCCATAAAGGAAAACATTTTTTTATTATTTTTTTAAAAAAACGAAATAAAATTAAATCCATTAAAAAATCTCACTTAATTAATTCTAAATTAATTCTTGTGAGAATCAATCAAAATTAAGTGTTTAAAATAAGACGTGATCAGGCCCATTGTGTACGTGAGCCATGATCATTGAAAATTGTTTATATGATAACTTATGATCAGGTGGTCCGATCAAAATCCATGACATACCATTGTGATCGTTAGAGCATTAAGATTTGTTTTGCATCTTAAATCTGAAGATTTACTTGTTGAAATTATGATCATGCCCTTGGTGCAACATTAATGTTTTCCCCTTAATATTGGTTAAATGCAAGTTGTAAAATGGGCTGTCTATAGAGCCAAAACATGAAAACAACATAACCAAAAACAAAAAAAAAAAGCCATGACAGAATTAGTGCAATTTTGCACTTTCTCTCTTGCTCTAAAGCTCTCACTGCTATCTCCTTGGCTTTAACAGAGGAAGCTCGAAACTTTCTTTCCCTCTCAATGGCTTTTGCTAACTTGTCTTGAGCAATTTCTACAACTTGGATAGCTTCTGCTACTGTCTGGGCAGCTTTTACTGCTATCTGGGTAGCTGCTCTTTCCCTTTCATTTGCAAGTTGCAACTCACTCCGTAGTAAATCCAACTTTTGTTGCACCAAATGGGTAGCTTCATTCACACACATATAAGTGGGATTATCAATCCAATGAAAGAAAGGGCATTTTGGACCAACCTGTTCATAAATTGAATTGAACACATCACATTCCAAACTCACTTGAGTCAACTAGATTAAGTAAAACTATACTTACCTTATTTCGACTACAACCCAGAAACCTTCTTCTAAAATTATCCATTGTCAGACTTGTTCTCAACCCACAAGTCTCATATGTACACATATGCCCACTTGAACCTGAGTAATTTCCACTTGAAGAAGACATCGCTTATCAATTTCTGCCTAAATTTCCTGTAAATCAAAGCTAGCATCAAAAGTTGAAACCCCAACCCACATAAAGCAAAAATTTTGTACTTGGTGATGATGTATCTTCGAATATTCAATGCCTCAAGACAACCCAAAGTCAAAACCTCACCCTCACATGAAAGTGTTATGCACCACGATCAAAAAAATCAAAACCCTAGCTCAATACAAGGGTTTTTTTTTTTTTTTTTGGTGTGTTTCTAAGGCTTGTGATGAAAAGTTTCAATGGTTCGTGTTTTTTATCTGTGTTATGTTCTGATTTGTATTAAAAATGTGTTTTTCTAATGTCCGAGGGTGAGGTGGGTAACGAAGAGCAAACAGATTAAAGTTTAAGTGGGCAAAGTGTTAAGTTTTAAACCATAGGTAGGCAAAGTGAAAACGGGCCAAACCACAGGTGGGTGTACTGTAATTTCCAAAAAAAAAAAAACTGATGTTAGCATTTTTTTTTTCCCCCTCTCTTAAATTGCAACTTTCCAATATTGCTTACTAAAATCAGGAGGCAGCTAAAATAGATGAAATATAATTTACTTAATGATCAATATAACTGCATAGTGCATACAACAAAATCTATCTTAAGTTTTAATCATCCTAATATGTTGCCACTCAAGTTTATTTGGTAGTCTATTATAAAGGCGATTCATGATCAATATATATAACTTTTGTTGAATTATCACGTACATCGCACGGGTTAGCAACTACTTGCTCCAAAATCATGAGGCTCTTCATTCTTATCTATTGAGCGTCTACTAAACATCAGATGTAGAATATGGTGGTTACATATTTTGTGTAATTATCAGAAACTTCCAATATTTTCATTATGATTAATAAGTTAGTAGCCTCTTGGCACTCTTTTTGCTTTTAGTTTTTTTTTTTTTTTTTAAATAAAAAAATCTAATGCTTATTTTTTTTTGTTATCATTGCAAAGGATAAAGTTTGTTACAAAACTTGGTTATAGCCAAGGATTATATTTCCTATAAATAAAAAAATTAACATTGCCTCATATTTTAAAAATCTAACTATTGAATTGTATGTTTTTAACACAGATGTCATATTTCTTGTCAATTTGATGTTATTTACTATTTAATTTATAAACTTATTTTTTATGCATAGTTTTAGACTATAAAAACTAGAAATTTAGAGAATGTGGATGTTTTTTTAGATGGGAGTGTATGGGATTTAGTGGAAGTTAAATTTAAAATTTACCTTTGTATCTAATTTATCTTATTAAATCACTAAAAATTGAATGAACACACGTTTTTAGAGTTTCCTCTGTAGCCATGATTAATTTATACATTCACTCTTTGGCAAACCATTAGACGCCACATATTCTGGTGTAGGTAGGCACAGATGATTTCACACTTAATGATTGCCCCCATTGAAATAATGGCATGAATGGTGCGTTTAACGACTAGGGGAGAAGAAGCATTCCTATCCCATTCCTCAAACTAAAACTTGTTAGACAAAGAAAATGACTCGTGATAAAGACCATTCAGGCTTTGAATTTTGATAAGTTGTACATGAGCATAAGCCATATCCCTAAAGCTTAGCAACTTGTGTTGGTGGATACATTTATTAGATACATATAATGACACCTTGTGTATAGCTGTTAGTTTTGGAGAGTTCAAATCGGCGTGAACATGGAAACATGTTACTTAAAATTTCTCTGTATTTTACAGTAAGAAACTACTTTTCTTGTTTTAGCTAACCACTTTTTAATTTCAACCACATTATATTCTTTATTACAAACCCTATTTAATATTAATATTATTTCTTCATTCATTTTTTTTATTATTCTTCTCACTTTTCAAAACACCCACTTTATTTTATCACAACACAACAACAATAAATAAATATTTAGGGAATGAATATGGCTCCCTAAGATAGGGAGCAACTGTAACTAAAATCTATCTTGGAAGGAAAATAGGTAAGCTGATATGGGTAGGTTTTTGGGCGTTTTTGGTTTTGGTTACCCATATTCATCTCTTACCTTATTTTAGGTAATCTACTACTAATACTCTAACACTGTTTGTATTTAGGAACTAAATAGGTTAATTTTGAAATGTCTTTTGGCCTATTTGACATGAGGTAGTCACAATATTTTACCCTTTTTATTTTTGTTAATGTACTTATATATATATATATATATATATATATAGAGAGAGAGAGAGAGAGAGAGAGAGAGAGAGAGAGAGAGAGAGAGAGAGAGAGAGAGAGAGAGAGAGAGAGAGAGAGATTGTGAGTG
>NW_027069590.1:0-107333 GCF_002906115.3 Quercus suber | reverse complement strand
AAAAAAAAAACCCACCACCGAAGCCCTCACGCCAATCCAAACCCATTTAGGATCACCACACACATCGATCCACCTATCCACCGGAGCCTCACGCCGATCCAAACCCAAAAAAAAAAACCCCACCACCGGAGCCTCACGCCGATCCAAACCCAAAAAAAAAAACCCCACCACCGAAGCTTCACGTCGATCCAAACCCATTCAGGCTCACCGATGCGCTCACGCCGATTCAAACCCATCGGAGCCATCGGAGCCCTCTAGCTGACCCATCCGATTCCGCCGTTGAGGCTCCAGCGTGAGGCTCCGGCGTGAGGCTCCGGTGGATAGGTCTTGAGTCTGAAGAGATCGGAGAGCAAATGAGAAAGAGAGAAGGAAGAGAGAGAAAAGAACAAAAATAATGAGGGATGAGAGAGAAATTCGCGGGTTAAAAATGAGGAGGAAGGATTAAAAAATTATTTTTTTTTATAACATTGAGCTACAGTACCATCTTACATTTAAGATGGTACTGTAGCAATACCCCAAAATTTTTTTAGCATTTCACATTTGGCCTTCCAGCTGCTGGGTGTATTTTGGGTTTGTATGCCAAATTTGCTTTGCATTTGGCATATAGCCATCCAAATGCGGATGCTCTAAAAACTAGAAATTTAAGAATGTGGTTTTTTTTTTTGTGAGAATCTGTGGGTTTGTCTGTAATCTGTTTGATGTTATTTATTATTTAATTCATAAGCTTATTTTTTATGCATAGTTTTAGTTTAGACTATAAAAACTAGAAATTTAGAGAATGTGGTTTTTTTTTTTTTTTTTTTTAGATGGGAGTGTATGGGATTTAGTGGAAGTTAAATTTAAAATTTTTATTTACCTTTGTATTTAATTTATCTAATTAAATTACTAAAAAAAATTGAATGAATACACGTTTTTAGAGTTTCCACTATGAGAAATGATATGTCCACAACATTTTCACATCATTTTTACAACAAATCTTAAGTGACAGGTTGTTATTAATTGTTATTGTTGGGGCAAAAAAGTAATCTTAGTGTTAAGTTTAAATTTGAACCAATAACAACCAACCAATTAATGATTTATTGTGAAAATATTGTAGATGTAGCACCTCTCTCCCTCTATACTCTCTATAGCTATCATTTATTCATTCACGCACTCTTTGGCAAACCATTAAACGCCACATATTCTAAGTGTAGGTAGGCACAGATGATTTCACACTTGGATTGCCCCCATTGAAATAATGGCATGAATGGTGCGTTTAACGACTAGGGGAGGAGGCATTCCTATCCCATTCGACTTTGTAAAAAGTCCAAAGGTATCTCGTCTTATTCATCTGTATATGATACGGTAGAAAGCAATATGAACTCCTCAAACTAAAACTTGTTAGACAAAGAAAATGACTTGTGATAAAGACCAGTCAAGCTTTGAATTTTGATAAGATGTACATGAGATTAAGCTATATCCCTAAAGCTTAGCAACTTTTGTTGGGTCCACCTGCTGAATTTGTGCTCTTGGGAATGAAATTACTGTATAACAAGAAAATCTATTATGTATCCGATAGATGTATCTACTTTATATTCTCTCACAAAAGATGAATACAATTATAAGTTACATGTAATAACACCTTGTGTATGACGGTTAGTTTTGGGGTAGAGTTCAAAAGCGGTGTGAACATGGTAGCATGTTACTTAAAATTTCTCTCTAATTTACAATAAGAAACTTCTTTTCCTATTTTAGCTAACCACTTTTTCTTTTCATCCACATTATATTCTTTATTACAAACCCCATTTAATATTAATACTATTTCTTCATTCATTTTTTTATTATTCTTCTCACTTTTCAAAACACACATTTTATTTTATCACAACACAACAACTATAAATAAATATTTAGGGAATGAATATGGCTCCCTAAGATAGGGAGCAACTATAACTAAAACCTACTTGGGAGGAAAATAGGTAAGGTGATATGGGTAGGTTTTTGGCTTTGGTTACCAATTTTCATTTCTTACCTTATTTAAGGTAATCTTCTACCAATACTCTAACATTGTTTGTATTTAAGGACCAAGTAGGTTAATTTTGAAATGTCTTTGGCCTATTTGACATGAGGGGTAGTCACAATATTTTACCCTTCTTATTTTTGTTAATGTACTTATATATATATATATATATATATATATAGAGAGAGAGAGAGAGAGAGAGAGAGAGAGAGAGAGAGAGAGAGAGAGATTTTGTGAATGTATTCACCATACACATGATACATGATACCTGCATGTAAAATATCTTTGCTTCTCCATGGAATAAGCCATTTGGCCTATGAAAGACAAAAGAAAATGACTCACTTTTAAAGATACAATTAATCAGACATCCAATTTTACAATTTGCTGATTTGTGAGTAATTGAATTTTCTACCTTGTATGACACACCACTTTACATTGATCACTCATAATTGCAAAAATCAATAAATTGTGAAGGTGTAGAAATGATTGTGTGATCAAGTGGATCATTTTATAAGTTTCAATGAAAGTGCACATATCCGCAAGCGCACACAGGCATAATTGAAAGAAGGAAATGGAATATCATTTGAAGAAGACAGTAGTAGGTGATAAGGCTCGTGCAATTTGTATTCTAACGCCAGCTCAAAGTCACAAACGTCAACCTGAGGTGTATGTCTTTTGGTAGGATTGAGTGGAATCTGTTCACTTGTCTCTCCTTCTAGCTATTAAAGTGATTTGGGGGCTATGTGAGGTGTTGTATTGAGTAGGAGAATACATCCATGAAAGACATTTGGGTTGGCTAGGGAGGAATCTATAAGATTAATTCAATTGTAAGAGCCAAATGTTAAGGGCCAATCAGAAAAGAGTATATTCAGCTCTCTTATACATAATTATCCCAATGTATAAAACCAAAATCTAATTTATTAACTCTCAGTGCATTCTTAATTAAAGGCTGAAAGACTTCTATTCTTCCATGCCAACAAAATCGGACAAAATGGGCTTCTGCCCTTTTCAGGCAAATTATATAGAGAAATGCCCTCCTTCCCAAACTAAATAGGAAAATGCCCCTCTTTTAAAATTCGATTTTTGATAAATCGAGTTTAAAAAAAAATTATGAAGCCCCATAGTGGCGTTTTAAGGAGCCTATAGTGACGTTTTAAGGACCTATAGTGTCGTTTTTTAACTCGACTTCAAAGAAATCAAGTTATAGAAAAAACAACGCCACTAGAGGTCGGTTTCATTGCCTATAACTTGATTTCATTGAAGTTAAGTTAAAAAAACGTCATTATGGGTTCTTAAAACGTCACTATAGGCTCCTTAAAAACGCTACTATAGGGCTTAACTCGATTTATCAAAAATCGAGTTTTAAAAGAGAAACATTTCCCTATATAATTTGCTCGAAAAGGGTAGAAGCCCATTTTGTCCCAACAAAATCCCCTTCAAACTTTTGTTTTTGTTTTTGTTTTTTTTGTTTTTTTTTTGTTTTTTTTTTTGGTGAAAATCCCCTTCAAACTTCTGCGCAAAGATATTAAATCAAGTCAGGAGTACAAGTTACAGCTACTTTATCACATCAGAGAACCAGAGAGGAAAAACCTCTAGCAGGTTAGTCATCAAAGACAATAAGATACAGCTGAAATAGTGGTCATCTTTCACATTTTTACCACCACAAATGCTTTTACAATTTGAAATACATTTGACTTAGAAATAGCTGTCAAGGACGATACTACAATTGTGCAACTTACGCTCCTCCAATGAAAGGCAGGCTCATGCTAAACAGACCTTGTGAAACCTGTTACTAAGCTTCAGCTAGAGCTAATAATAAAAGAGATGATTAGAAAAAGAGCATAGTAAAAGAACAGGTGGGGAGTATATATAGCCTAGTTTGCTGCACCGTATGGAGTAGTGCAAGTGACATACTGCATGCATATGATATTCAGGCATACCTCCAATCCTTTGGAGCAATTACGGCAAATTTCCATTAAGGGAGAAACCAGAAATGTTAATGAGTACGAGAGTCACCAGCTCTCTGTCAATGCACATGAGAAGAAAATTTGCCCATGCTGTGTTGCAAGCCATCCACACCAAATTACCTGCTGGGGAAATGTAACTGGAGAAAAAGAGAAAATGAGATCAAATCAGTTTATTCAACAAAAAGCTTGTTAGCCGCAGCTGACAAGGCAGACACAGTTTTGATCCAAAAAGATCAAAGGTCAGACAAGAAGCACAGTAATGATTCACTGGACATGTGAGAAACTAAAATTGGGACCACAATGGATCACATAACCAGAGATCACTTTTTCTGGACATTAAATACAGAGTGAATGTTCAGGTCCATAAAAGAGAATCCAATTATATCATTCATGGCCTTGAAGTCTTCCTTCCACTCAAGTTATGAATTCATTAAGAACCAACATACCCCAGACACTCACAATGAATCCCAAAATTTAATAGAAACAGCGTGTAAGCCTCCAGTTTTTTTAATGGATATGGATCATAGTGTGAACATATAGCCAAGAAGGACAAATTGAATTAGTTCATATTTGGCCTTGAAGACTTCTATCTACTCTAGTATTAATACACCAAGAAAATATATCGCTAACAGACCAACGCTAAGGATGAGAAGTGTATAAGTGATCTGATAACACTTAATATGATTACCTCAATTGGCCAAAAGCAATGACAGAACTGTCAACTACTTCTTGAACAGAGCAAATACTTAATATGTCATCTTCATCCTCTTCGCAATCACTGATGCCATCATCTTCTTCACCACCAGAAGTCATGCATGAAGCTTCGTCCTCACACTGCAGAAGAGATCAAGTTTAAAAATAATAATAAATAAATAAATCTTATTCTCATGAAATATATATTTTTCAGTGGTTACAAAAAATGATATAATAAGCAGTTCTATGGAGCAAGTTGAAGAATCCAACAGCAGCCCATCTCTGGTGCAGCACAAGTGCGCAAAGGAATTGAGAATTAACAAGAGCAGAAAAAATTAAATACACCTAGAAATTGAGACCTAGCCTCACTTGGAAATCAGCACCAAGCAAACTAAAACAAAACTGACGCAAGACAAGCCAAAATAATGCAATGCGAAAATTAAATAACCCGAAAACAAAGATAGAGAACCAAGGCATACTTGGAATCAGCAGTAAGTAAAAGTGATAACCTCTTGGAGTAAACACCTAGGGTTGGCTAGAGTCGCAATCAAACAATTGGGATGATTTCAAAATCAATTTTATTCATCAAAACAATTGTCACTTCATAGGTGTACAATACTTTCCTTATATAGACTGCCAAACCTTAATTCTAACTGACATGAGAAAACCCTATTCATAATTGACTTGAAAGGTCCCAATTATTGAACTATAGAAATAACCTTGCCTCTAATAAAATATTAATAAAGCTAATTAAATACTAAGGCCTAAAATAAAATACATTTGACCAATAAAAATACAATTGACTTGCAAAATAAAATAGAATTAAATTAAAATAGATATCTCTTAAAGCCTTCCTATAAAAAAAATCTAAGAATCAATACTTAGGGTTGCCTAGAGTTCGTACCAAGCTATTCAAGGAAGAAACTCCAACATTAAATTTTATTATTCAAACAAGCTGTAAACAACACCCTAGATTCTTTAAATAAGATTCCAAACTTATTATCCTAATAAGAAAAGGAAACAATCCCAACTAGCAATATTAATTCTACTAAACAAGAAGGAAAAGGAATAAAATAAAAAATAAAAAAGGTAACCAACAACATAAAGTAAATAAAACCTAGAATTTAAATTGATTAGGTCTCAGGCCCAAAATGTAGTAGGCTCTATTCATAGGGTCACTTGCTGGTCTGTCTTTCTTGTGTCATCGTCCAAAAGTATGCATAATTGGAGATCATTATCTTGTCTGCACCAATATCCCTCCTCAATGACACACTTCCTCACCATTTAAACCAAAAATAAGAATACCAGCAGTAGTAGGCAGTGTAAAGAAAAATATCTCACTTTAGTGAACTCTGAGAGAGTGCCAATCTGGTTAGGTCCGTTAGCATCCTCAGAGCTCCAGGAATTCCCATCCTCTGCATCTTTAGAAATACCCTGTGGATAAGCAACAAAAAGTTCAGTTGCCCTCAGATGAGACTTTTTGGAAGAAAAAAAACTGATTAGAATGTTGTTAAAAATGAGGTCAAGTAACAAAATTTCATATTTAAGCTCCAAGTATCAGCATATATTATTAAATCCCAGAAGAATCACAATTTATCAAACCTACTTCGTACATTTTTCTTTTGATATCTATAATTCAAAGTTGTTGCTACCGATTTCTCTAGTAAAAAACCTAACCAGGTTTCCCTTGACTTGTTAGCTTACTTCATTGCTAATAAAGGCTAAATCAAAGATTTCAATCATTAATATCAGGCCAAGTGCATGTCTTTATGATATTGATGGTGTAGGCAAGGGAAAGATCTGGAAACTGATACACCAGCAAGTGAACAATGAATAATGTAACTACATAAATGCAAGCATGCTAAATATTATGGGAAAGATAACTAACATATTTTATCCAACTAAAAATCACAGAGCCCCCATGCGATGAGAAAGATTATTATTTCTGGTTTTAGAATGCCCAAGCCAACTTCCCACAAGTTCTGTTAAGCATTAATCCCAAATGGTTCACACAACTTTTAATCTTGTATTTATGACTGACCCAAAAGTGATAGGTCGCAGGCTTGGGTTCAAGAATCACCCTCCAAAAAAATTGAGGGTAATTACCTACAGTGTGTACGACATTTTTTTATTTATGACTGACCCAATGACACGTGACAGTAGACCTTCATTTACTCAAAAAAGTTCATGCATCTCAGGTTTATATATAGCAATTTTACAGGTTTAAATGGAAAATTTTCAACTGGTTAGATCAGTTAAACCTAATGCCAACTTCAAAAATATTCCAATACTATGGGCAAATCATTAGTAAACAGTTTAAGGAAAAATGGTCATCTCCAAAATGAATTAACCTCAAAGAAGAATAATAATTTGACTTTCATTTGAATTCTTCTTGAAATAAAAAAAGGCATAAATATCTTTTACATTCATATACGCCAAAACAAATAACAAATTAGATCTTACTTTCAGCAATATCACACAGTGTAGAAGATCCAAATCAAGAATAGGTGATTTCAATAACCACGTTAGCTGGTAAAGAAATATGCAAACCCAAGGTTTCACAAATTTCAGCACAAATAGGAACAAGTAAGAGCCTTTTGGTACAACTTTTATCTACAAGAGAGAAAAAAGGGCAGGGTTTCAATATGAAGAGTATACTTACAATTTCTTTTTTCATTTGCTCTATGGTTCTCTCCAATTCAGATATGTGCTGACTAAGAGCCTGCATAGTTATTTAAAATATGATGTGATATTAAGGACGTGTCCCAGAATCATGGATCAAACACATTCATGGGATGCAATGTATTTTATGGGATTGACCTAAAGATTAGTTCTATGGCTTCTTACTTGAAGGTAAAATGTAAGCTAATAGGTTCCCCAAAAGCTAGGACATTGTACCTCCCAACTTGTGACGTACAAATGTCACATTGGTCCAAACGGTAGAGTTTGTCCTTTACGAAACAAAAGAAAGATCAAGCAAGTCTTAGGCGAAGGGGTGTTCACCCCTAGGCACACAAATCCAAGAGGACTGTGATCCATAGCTACAATTACCGTGGTTTCCAGGCAACATACACAATTCATATCTCAATTCCAATCATGTAAATGATGCTATGGCAAGCAAATATGACATATTATTAAAAGCAAGAAACGAACAAATGATATGGTTGGCCACCATAACCTAAACTGGAGTCTATCCTTTAACATCTCCAGCTAAGTTGCCACTGTGAGCGACCGAGACCCCAAACTGGGCCTAACCCGCACGAACAGGTGGGATTGTGATGCTCAAAATGTCATATTCACTGTAAAATGTACTTCCCCCTAGATTAAGGGATTTACATGGAGTCGTCACTTATTTAATTTAAATGAAAAAAATAAGAAAACTTCTATATAAAAAAAAATGCTTCTGTTGTATTATTATACATTACAATTTACATCAATTTTGTAACAAAAATTTACAATGCTTTTTTGGTCCTAGATACAATCTAAGAAAGTAAATTACATTGCTTTATTTCCTAGTTACATTCTAAAAAAATGTAAAACTGCATATACAAGAGCCTAGTCTAGAACCCTTGATCTTGGTTCATGGGCTAATTTACGAGATGGGAAGGGATTAATCACCCATCTCGCCTGGTAAAATTGGTCTCCTAGATTAAGGTGGCCAATATCATGTCATGTCAAACAAATACAAACAATATACCATATAAACATGTTAATTTGCAAGAATTGTAAATAAATATGTGTTGGAGGATTTAACATAAAGAGAAACAAAAAGTGAAATTTGTTAGATAACAATATAAATGTAAAGAAAGCATGAAAGTAATGGCATGTTCATCCAAGAAATTAATGTAAACAAGGAATTCCTAGCCTAGACATGTTCATCTAAGCATGTGAAGGAAAACAAAATTGTCATGTTATTTGTCATCAACATAATTGCAAAAGAAAATTTATTTTTAGGCCTACCAATCATCCAAGCAATCATGAGAAGAACAAAGAAACTCACCCAGACATGTTCATCCAAGTATTTAAGCGAATACCATAATGTTAATTTGACCTATTTGTCTTAGCATTCAAAAAAGAGAGAAACAACTACCTAGACATGTTCATCTAAGCATGTTATGAAAAGAAAAAAATAATAACTTAGAAGTGTTCATCCAAGCATGTGAAGGAAAACAAAGAATTGTCATGCTATTTCTCTAGACATGTTCATCTAGAGAAAATCAAAATACTTAGACTTGTTCGTTTAAGCATTTAAAAAAGTAAAATAACTACCTAGATATGTTCATATAAGCATTCAAGAGAAAGTTGCACATTAGCCTAGAAGTGTTCATCTAAGCATGTAAAAGGAATATCAATGAGAAATATAGGCATGTTCATCCAAGCATATCATGAAAGAAACAAATAATGACTTGGAAGCATTTACTCAAGCATGTGTAGAAACTTAAAGAGCATAATTAATTACTTACTAGCATAGAGCATAAATTAAAGGGGGAAGTGATCACTTAAAGGGCTAGGGAGAAAGTAAGGAAGTACTAAACTATAACCAAAGTAAGAACAATGGTTGCACAGTAGCTTTTCTTTTCTGCTTTCTCACTAGCTCTCTAGAGGGAATAGGATTCCGAAAATGGAAGAGGTCTTCTCTATTTATAAGGGAAGGGATGGCTTAGCTTTAAAGCTAAGTTATTAGCTTTCTTCTAAAGATAAGGGAGGAGATAAACCTATTTAAATAAGCTGGAACGGATTTGGTGTTGATTCCCATTTGAATTTTGAAAGGAAGTTGAAGATGATGCTGAACTTGTGTTATCTTCTGCACCTGTTTCGTATTTTGGCTCTAACTTTCTACTAAAAATTCCAATTGATTTGAGATTGGTGTTTATAGAAAGGAAATTTAATCCTCTACAACTTTTTCAGAAATAAAGAAAACCAAATTTCAACGTTTTCCCTGCCAAAAATGTGATTCAAGTTGCTGCTGAGAATAATAACGTTTTTTTTAGCATTTTTTCTGTTTTTTTGAATTTTTTCATAGATCGTATCTGTTTCTCTTTCCAATATTTTTTTTTTTTTAAAGAGCAGATAAGATGCCATAAAGGAAAACATTTTTTTATTATTTTTTTAAAAAAACGAAATAAAATTAAATCCATTAAAAAATCTCACTTAATTAATTCTAAATTAATTCTTGTGAGAATCAATCAAAATTAAGTGTTTAAAATAAGACGTGATCAGGCCCATTGTGTACGTGAGCCATGATCATTGAAAATTGTTTATATGATAACTTATGATCAGGTGGTCCGATCAAAATCCATGACATACCATTGTGATCGTTAGAGCATTAAGATTTGTTTTGCATCTTAAATCTGAAGATTTACTTGTTGAAATTATGATCATGCCCTTGGTGCAACATTAATGTTTTCCCCTTAATATTGGTTAAATGCAAGTTGTAAAATGGGCTGTCTATAGAGCCAAAACATGAAAACAACATAACCAAAAACAAAAAAAAAAAGCCATGACAGAATTAGTGCAATTTTGCACTTTCTCTCTTGCTCTAAAGCTCTCACTGCTATCTCCTTGGCTTTAACAGAGGAAGCTCGAAACTTTCTTTCCCTCTCAATGGCTTTTGCTAACTTGTCTTGAGCAATTTCTACAACTTGGATAGCTTCTGCTACTGTCTGGGCAGCTTTTACTGCTATCTGGGTAGCTGCTCTTTCCCTTTCATTTGCAAGTTGCAACTCACTCCGTAGTAAATCCAACTTTTGTTGCACCAAATGGGTAGCTTCATTCACACACATATAAGTGGGATTATCAATCCAATGAAAGAAAGGGCATTTTGGACCAACCTGTTCATAAATTGAATTGAACACATCACATTCCAAACTCACTTGAGTCAACTAGATTAAGTAAAACTATACTTACCTTATTTCGACTACAACCCAGAAACCTTCTTCTAAAATTATCCATTGTCAGACTTGTTCTCAACCCACAAGTCTCATATGTACACATATGCCCACTTGAACCTGAGTAATTTCCACTTGAAGAAGACATCGCTTATCAATTTCTGCCTAAATTTCCTGTAAATCAAAGCTAGCATCAAAAGTTGAAACCCCAACCCACATAAAGCAAAAATTTTGTACTTGGTGATGATGTATCTTCGAATATTCAATGCCTCAAGACAACCCAAAGTCAAAACCTCACCCTCACATGAAAGTGTTATGCACCACGATCAAAAAAATCAAAACCCTAGCTCAATACAAGGGTTTTTTTTTTTTTTTTGGTGTGTTTCTAAGGCTTGTGATGAAAAGTTTCAATGGTTCGTGTTTTTTATCTGTGTTATGTTCTGATTTGTATTAAAAATGTGTTTTTCTAATGTCCGAGGGTGAGGTGGGTAACGAAGAGCAAACAGATTAAAGTTTAAGTGGGCAAAGTGTTAAGTTTTAAACCATAGGTAGGCAAAGTGAAAACGGGCCAAACCACAGGTGGGTGTACTGTAATTTCCAAAAAAAAAAAAACTGATGTTAGCATTTTTTTTTTCCCCCTCTCTTAAATTGCAACTTTCCAATATTGCTTACTAAAATCAGGAGGCAGCTAAAATAGATGAAATATAATTTACTTAATGATCAATATAACTGCATAGTGCATACAACAAAATCTATCTTAAGTTTTAATCATCCTAATATGTTGCCACTCAAGTTTATTTGGTAGTCTATTATAAAGGCGATTCATGATCAATATATATAACTTTTGTTGAATTATCACGTACATCGCACGGGTTAGCAACTACTTGCTCCAAAATCATGAGGCTCTTCATTCTTATCTATTGAGCGTCTACTAAACATCAGATGTAGAATATGGTGGTTACATATTTTGTGTAATTATCAGAAACTTCCAATATTTTCATTATGATTAATAAGTTAGTAGCCTCTTGGCACTCTTTTTGCTTTTAGTTTTTTTTTTTTTTTTTAAATAAAAAAATCTAATGCTTATTTTTTTTTGTTATCATTGCAAAGGATAAAGTTTGTTACAAAACTTGGTTATAGCCAAGGATTATATTTCCTATAAATAAAAAAATTAACATTGCCTCATATTTTAAAAATCTAACTATTGAATTGTATGTTTTTAACACAGATGTCATATTTCTTGTCAATTTGATGTTATTTACTATTTAATTTATAAACTTATTTTTTATGCATAGTTTTAGACTATAAAAACTAGAAATTTAGAGAATGTGGATGTTTTTTTAGATGGGAGTGTATGGGATTTAGTGGAAGTTAAATTTAAAATTTACCTTTGTATCTAATTTATCTTATTAAATCACTAAAAATTGAATGAACACACGTTTTTAGAGTTTCCTCTGTAGCCATGATTAATTTATACATTCACTCTTTGGCAAACCATTAAACGCCACATATTCTGGTGTAGGTAGGCACAGATGATTTCACACTTAATGATTGCCCCCATTGAAATAATGGCATGAATGGTGCGTTTAACGACTAGGGGAGAAGAAGCATTCCTATCCCATTCCTCAAACTAAAACTTGTTAGACAAAGAAAATGACTCGTGATAAAGACCATTCAGGCTTTGAATTTTGATAAGTTGTACATGAGCATAAGCCATATCCCTAAAGCTTAGCAACTTGTGTTGGTGGATACATTTATTAGATACATATAATGACACCTTGTGTATAGCTGTTAGTTTTGGAGAGTTCAAATCGGCGTGAACATGGAAACATGTTACTTAAAATTTCTCTGTATTTTACAGTAAGAAACTACTTTTCTTGTTTTAGCTAACCACTTTTTAATTTCAACCACATTATATTCTTTATTACAAACCCTATTTAATATTAATATTATTTCTTCATTCATTTTTTTTATTATTCTTCTCACTTTTCAAAACACCCACTTTATTTTATCACAACACAACAACAATAAATAAATATTTAGGGAATGAATATGGCTCCCTAAGATAGGGAGCAACTGTAACTAAAATCTATCTTGGGAGGAAAATAGGTAAGCTGATATGGGTAGGTTTTTGGGCGTTTTTGGTTTTGGTTACCCATATTCATCTCTTACCTTATTTTAGGTAATCTACTACTAATACTCTAACACTGTTTGTATTTAGGAACTAAATAGGTTAATTTTGAAATGTCTTTTGGCCTATTTGACATGAGGTAGTCACAATATTTTACCCTTTTTATTTTTGTTAATGTACTTATATATATATATATAGAGAGAGAGAGAGAGAGAGAGAGATTTTGTGAATGTATTCACCATACACATGATACATGATACATGCATGTAAAATATCTTTGCTTCTCCATGGAATAAGCCATTCGGCCTATGAAAGACAAAAGAAAATGATTGACTTTTAGAGATACAATTAATCACAGCCCAATTTTACAATTTGCTGATTTGTGAGTAGTTGAATTTTCTGCCTTATGTAACACACCACTTTACATTGATCATGCACAATCACACAAATCAATAAATTGTGAAATTGGGTATAGATATTATTGTGTCCATAGTTTATGTGTTATCCGACATTTTTTCAATGACAAATGTTAAACAGAGAGAGAAAGCGAGCGAGCCAGATAAGATAACGTTATGGTTCCTATGGATACAATGAAAATAAATAAGGCACATCTAAAGTTTAACAGCATCCAATCAAATAAAAAGAAAAGGATAAAAGGTACCCACCTGAGGGAAGCTTTAAAGTAACTGTTTTGCTTGGCTTTTCTCGTATGAGCTGAGCTCTGGTTGATGCTGCAGATATTTTCCTGTTCACTCCTCCCCCCAATTCTTTCCCACAGAATACCCAACTACCAAAATGACTCTAATTGATACGCACATAGATATATCTGATTCTGAAGTGAAGTTTGAAGCGTTAAAAAGGTCTGCCTTGATACCAGTGGACCCTATATGTGTTGTGCTATCGTGTGTTTATTTATGATTCTTTTTTGGGCACACATTTTTAGTTATAAAACACGTGTGTCTACACACATGTCTAATAAGTTTTAACTTTTCTCTTTTACAGCAGTAAAAAGAAAGTCCAGAGATAATAATAATAATAATAATAATAATAATAACCTTGACATTTGTTGATGTCGCAAGTTGTTAGTAGTAAGTAAAACAATGATTTCAATAACGAGTTTTTTTTTTTTTTTTTTATTGGAGTGTTTGTTGTATTTTTTTTTTTTTTGGTAAAAAAACATAAAAAAGGTTCCCAACTGTTCATTGGTTCTGTACTATTTAAACTTCTGCATTGTGTTATAGATTGGGACCACCATAACACGAATAGGTCTTATCACCTTTCGAATCCACAATTCCTTGAATTGCAAGTGTGATGGGTCATAAAGACTTCCTACTCCTAGTGCTAGACTACCTTCACCGATGGTTTATTATATGTTTTCTAAGATGTTTTGCTTTTCAAATAATGCTACATACACAAAAATTTGGCAACATTTTTTATACTAATTGAGTTGGCAAATTTTTGTTGGTTTTCATTTGAGTTCATCACTGATATCATTTTTTACCCCCCCCCCCCCCCCCCTCCAAAAAAAAACCAATAAAAAAATCTAAGAATCAGTACTTAGGGTTGCCTAGAGTTCGCACCAAGCTATCTCCAACATTAAATTTTATTATACAAACAAGCTGTAAACAATACCTAGATTCTTTAAATAAGATTCCAAACTTATTATCCTAGTAAGAAAAGGAAACAATCCCAACTAGCAATATTAATTCTACTAAAAAAGAAGGAAAAGGAATAAAATAAATAAAATAAAAAATAAAAAAAAGGTAACCAACTACATAAAGTAAATAAAACCTAGAATTTAAATTGATTAGGTCTTAGGCCCAAAAAGTAGTAGGCTCTATTCATAGGGTCACTGGTTGGTCTGTCTTTCTTGTGTCATCGTCCAAAAGTATGCATAATTGGAGATCATTATCTTGTCTGCACCAATATCCCTCCTCAATGACACACTTCCTCACCATTTTAACCAAAAATAAGAATACCAGCAGTAGTAGGCAGTGTAAAGAAAAATATCTCACTTGGGTGAACTCTGAGAGAGTGCCAATCTGATTAGGTCCGTTAGCATCCTCAGAGCTCCAGGAATTCCCATCCTCTGCATCTTGAGAAATACCCTGTGGATAAGCAACAAAAAGTTCAGTTGGCCTCAGATGAGACTTTTTGGAAGGAAAAAACACTGATTAGAATGTTGTTAAAAATGAGGTCAAGTAACAAAATTTCATATTTAAGCTTTATTAGTATCAGCATATATTATTAAATCCCAGAAGAATCACAATTTATCAAACCTACTTTGTACATTTTTCTTTTGATATCTATAATTCAAAGTTGTTGCTACTGATTTCTCTAGTAGAAAACCTAACCAAGTTTCCCTTGACTTGTTAGCTTACTTCATTGCTAATAAAGGCTAAATCAAAGATTACAAGCATTAATATCAGGCCAAGTGCATGTCTTTATGATATTGATGGCGTAGGCAAGGGAAAGATCTGGAAACTGATACACCAGCAAGTGAACAATGAATAATGTAATTACATAAATGCAAGCATGCTAAATATTATGGGAAAAATAACTAACATATTTTTTCTTAACTAAAAATCACAGAGCCCTCATGAGATGAGAAAGATTATTATTTCTGGTTTTAGAATGCCCAAGCCAACTTCCCACAAGTTCTGTTAAGCATTAATCCCAAATGGTTCACACAACTTTTAATCTTGTATTTATGACTGACCCAAAAGTGATAGGTCGCAGGTTTAAGTTCAAGAATCAACCTCCAAAAAAATTGGGGGTAATTATCTTCACTGTGTACAACATTTTTTATCTACACTGTGTACGACATTTTTTTATTTGCCTGACCCAATGACACATGACAGTAGACCTTCATTTATTCAAAAATTTCATGCATCTCATATTTATATATAGCAATTTTACAGGTTAAAATGGAAACTTTTCAACTGGTTAGATCAGTTAAACCTAATGTCAACTTCAAAAATATTCCAATACTATGGGCAAATCATTAATAAACAGTTTCAGGAAAAATGGTCATCTCCAAAATGAATTAACCTCAAAGAAGAAGAATAATTTGACTTTCATTTGAATTCTTCTTGAAATAAAAAAAGGCATAAATATCTTATACATTCATATACAAGAGAGAAAAAAGAGGGGGGGGGGGGGGTTCAATATGAAAGGTATACTTACAATTTCTTTTTTCATTTGCTCTATGGTTCTCTCCAATTCAGATATGTGCTGACTAAGAGCCTGCATAGTTATTTAAAATATGATGTGATATTAAGGAGGTGTCCCAGAATCAGAAGTAGCAAATGTTGTATATTTTTATTTAAAAAATAGAAACATAAAAGACAGAACCTCATGTCGTTGCATGGCCACTGAACGCTTTAGTGCCTTTGCCTTTGTTAATAGGTTTCTTGGCCTTATGCTAATGGGCCGCCTATAGTTCTTTCCGCGATAGTAAATAAGAGCATATCCTTTAGGGACTCTTTCTATTGCCACTAGTACTCCCCCACTCTCATACTCCAACAACCTTGCTGTGTCTTCAACAAAAGCAAGGGTCTTTTGTTTGGATATTAATTTCACAAGTTCTCTATGCTTCCAATGCAAGTGCATATTCTCAATGACACCATCAAAAACACCACGAATGCCTGATCCATATGATTTAGACCAATTAGCATTTGAACTCAGGATTTAAAATTCACCAAATAAAATGAGAATCACTAACCAAGAGGTAAATACGCCTTCATTCTCAAACCAACCCTGCGAAACATCACCCGTTCTTCCTCAGTGATTGTTTCCTGATCATGATCAGGACCAGCAGGAAGCATTGATGCTTCAATTTTAGCTAAAAGTTTTTCTGCTCTAAGCTTTTTGGTTTGGGCCTGTTAACACAACCAAATACCAAAATTAAACAAATATGAAAACGGAAACATGGAAAATGGCATTTTAATCCTGGAGTTATTAACCAAATAGTGCTACTCGGTCTATATACAGAAACTCTTTAGTTGGGAAATTCGTAGGTGCAATTCATATTCTTTCTCAAGAGATAGACTTTGCATCTTAAAAGTACAAGACAATTAAGTCAATTTGAAAATGTGGATTAGAATGAAGGGACCAGTGGAATATTTTTCCAATTGTTGGCAAACTAAAGTTAAGTGAACATTCTACACAGCCTATTCTATTATCCATCTTTGGTTCCTCTAGGAAAGCAAGTGGGTTTATTAGGCTCAAGATAACACCAATACTTTTCAAGCACTTAATTTTCAGAGAGAGAGAGAGACTTACAATGGCTAATTTATGTTGAATTCGTTTCACAAGCCTAGCAGTCTTAGATTTCGAAGCTTCTTCAATCATCTTCTCACGCTCTTCAGCAGATATTTCTCTTCCCCACCGAGCTTGAGCCTCATAAAACTCAGCCAAAGTACCTGCAAGTGCCTGCTCTTGATCTTCACCTGCTTGAACTACATCCACTGCTTCACACTGAACTTTATCTTCCACAACTTGACTCTGTTTTGCCAAATCCTGTCTTTGAGCCAAAGCAGCAGCTGCACCTATCGGAAGTGCCTGTTTGTCATCTTCATCCGATTGAACTGCACCCACTGGTCCACACCGCACTTTCTCTTCCACATCTTGGACCCGTTTAGCCAATTCCTGTCTTTCAGCCAAAACAGTAGCTACACTTGTTGGGACAAAATCCTTTCCACGGTACATGACAATGTAATATTTGTTTCTTAGCAGCAAGACACCTCCTGTTAAATTCTGCAAGATAGATGAAACTTAAAAACAGTATGCTTGATGGTTATTGGAGAGGGGAAAAAAATTCATGGCTGGAGCAGGATCAGCACAAAACACACCTTTAGTTCCTCAGCCATCAGTTTGTTGTTTGTATTCTGGATACCCCGTTTAACAGCAATCTTCACGATTAAACTTTTCTCCCAAAGCTTAATAATAGCAGATGCCAAACCCTGATGGTTTCTATTTCTCCCTTCATAAGATGTTCAGGACAAAATTTAATGTAAAAAATATACATACTAAACTAAATAAAAAAAGTACTTATAGAAGGTGAACAATACCAAGGGCAAAATGAGAAGGTAGTGATTTTGCAAGTTTCCTAAAATTAGTCATCTCTGCATTGGTCAGTCGTGATCGCATTCCAGTGGGAAGGAGCCTAAAAGGTGTTTTGTAACCAGGAACCTTTTGAGGAAGCACATCAGCATCAACAGGAAGTACTCCGGTACCCCACCACTCAACAAAACGAGGACCTAAACCATCTAGTAGATTGTTGTATTCAGATTCTTCCTCGGTTATGCTCACAGGACTGTCTGGCATTTTCACTGCAGTCTCAATCTTTTCTGGACTTGCAGTCTCAATCTTTTCTGGACTTGAACTTTCATCACTGCCACTTCTTGTCATGGAACTGTCAGCAGAAGAAACATCGGGAACATAAAAAGCATCAGCTTCCCTGTGAACAGGTTGGGATTTTGGAGGCCATTCATAATTACTTCCCCGGTACACCACCATAACACTTCCCGACCTCCATATAACCAACCCTCCCGTCCGTCGCTGACCATCACTACAAGCAGTCAGTTACATGGTTCCCATTTATATTCAATTAATAAATAACAGAATACCAAAAATTACCAAATGTAATGATATGAGATAACCAGTAGTGGGTAGAACTATTACTATGAATGAAGGGCCTTGGAACTACCCAGAGACAAGTCATGCTACTCAACGAAATAAAACATCCTAATTTTTGGAACAAATTATATATAAAGATTTACCACTAGGAACTCATCAAATCCTCATCCCCTTTTTAATTTCTCAAACTAGAGCTAGGATTCTAAAAGCTTTGGTGCAATATAAGCACCCCAATTTGTTATTTTAACATAACAAAAAACACATAAGCAGCTACTACTATTTACAAGCACATTTTTAAAGGTCATACAGAGTGCACAAAGATCCCACTTTTACGGGGTTTGGAAGAGGTGATTGGTAAACAGCCTTACCCGTAATTCTATAAATTATCACACAATCACATGACATATTTCAATAGCAGTGTATCCCATTGTTGCAATTAATTAAAACATACTACATTACATGTCTGCTGCAAATTTGAATGGTTAGAAATAATTTGAACAAAGAAAAGCAATAAACCTCGACAATCTCGTGCGCGGTTTTCATATCATGAGCAAGAACTTCATGGAACTTGAGTCTAACCACCTCCTCCTTCCTCCACTTTGCGTGAATTTTCTCCAAAACCTCCTTGGTAATACCCGCCTTCGGAATGCTAATCCGCTCTCTAATATACATTCCCACCCTCCTCAACCTCCTCAGCTCCTCGTCCTCCATCGTCAGCTCCGCCAACGAAGGCGCCTTCGCTCTCCTCTTCGGCGTCCACGCTCTCTCCTCATCCTCCACAACCTTATCCTCCTCCACATCTCTCTCCCACGGCAGAACCGACTCGTCGGGACCATTCTCGCTCTCTTCGAATATAAAATCCGGCCGAATCCACTCCCGCCGCAACAAATCCCCCAATTTCTCTTCCCCGGTGGCCGGCGGTGGCAATGCGTCGACTCCATCATCGGTCACCTCCAACTCTTCGTCCGATACCAACCCTAGGTTCCGCAACCGGAGCACGATTCTCTCAATGGCGCTGTGTCCTTTAACTTTGTTATCGAAATAGCGAGTCTCGACTCGGTCTTCGACATCGACATCGACGCCGGCGACGACGTCGTTTTTGGTTGGGGGAGTGTGAGAGGGCCATTTGTTGAGCCAGGGAGCTGACGTGGATTTGGGTTTGGATGAAGCCTTGGGATAAGGATTAGGCTTAGGTTTAGGCTTAGGGGTTGTATTGCTATGGCTATTGCCGCTGTGTTGTGTGGTGGTTCGGAGAGAGGAGAAGGGTTTGAGGATGTGAAATGACAGATTTGGGGCTGAGGAGAAGAGAAAGTTCAGAGAGTGGGAGTGAGAGTGGGAGGTCAGTGGGAATGGGTTTCTTCTCAGTGGCAATTCTGATATTTTGGCTGTTGTCAATGCCATTTTTGGGTGAGTGTATTATGAGTTTTAAGCTGTTTTGTGGAGTATGAGTATGGTTTTTGATTTTGTTTGTTTCATTTGTTTGGAGGAGAGGAAGAAGAAGAAGTGTCTGACTGTCTGAGAGTGGAGCTTGGGTTTGGGGTTTTGGGAGAGAGGATGATGATATTGATGGATAAGGTTTTCTTGGAAATTTGTGATATTTTCATTCCTCTTTTTAAAGGTTTGCTGACATGATTAGAAAACCGTAAAAGTCCTTTCAGACTTTTCATTTATCATTTTACTTCACTCCAATTTTCAAAAATATCAAAAATCAACACTACGGATCAATTAAGTTTATAAATTTTAAATTTTAATAGTCTAAAATTATTTATAAAAAATATTTTTTTTAGTAAAATGGTAAATAATTTTTGAATTAAATGAAACTTTACGTGCATGTTAAGAAAATAAAAAACTTTCAATTCAAAAGATAAATTTTTAAAATACATATCTAATAAAAATATATGCAAAAAATTTGATGGATTTTTGTCTAAACCTTATAGAAAAACTTTATCCAAATGCTATTACTTGCACTATCTCTCAGATAGTACACATTTACCAAAAGCAAGGGGAATCATAATTTGAAGTCACAATTTTAAAGATAGTGTGAAATAAAAGTCGCTCTTATTAATTCATAGAAAAAGTTAATAAATATCTAAGGGCATTTGTTAATAGTTTATATTTTTAAAAAAAATTATGGGAAAATAAAAAAGTAACTAACTTTTTTTTACACTCTTTTATACTTCCCATAAAATTGAGATTAAAATTTTTTTAAAATTGTCCATTAACAAATGCCTTAAAAGACCGAACCCTTAATTTATTTGGTTTCATTATCTAGCATACCATGATTTGTTTCCAAGATCAATAGACACTTTTTCATGTTTCCAATAGAGAGGTTTAGCTTGGTCCAATGTCCTATGCACCGGATTCAATAGAATGCTGCCATGTCCCCAGGAATTGTCACGTGGCAGAATCTAATTAGGTCCAATGCATTTAAGCCTCTCGCCTCACCGCAAGAGACTTATTTCTTATTGTAACTATAGAATTATAAATAAATAAATTATAAAAACAAATATTTATTTATGTAAAAATTACATAAAAGTTCAAGAGTTTAAACCCATTTAAGTTCCATAAAAATAGATTCTCAAAAAAAGTTCCATAAAAATAATAAATAAATAAAAGGTTAAAAATTAGGGGTGTGCACAAAACTAAGAAACCAAAAAAACCGCGCGAAACTGTTCGAACCGTTGCAAAATTTTCAGTTCGATTTCGGTTTTCAATTTTAAAAAATTGAAATTTTCGGTTTGATTTTGGTGGCAGGTTTGAGTGCACCAAACCAGCCAAAACCAAACCTTATCATTTTTTTTTTTTTTTTTTTTTGAGAATGAAACCAAACCTTGTCATAATATAATATATTTTATATTAAATATATAATATAAATTTTATAAATATTTGGGCTTTGGGCCTCTGACCTTTCAATTTATTTTAAAACGTTTGGGCCTAATTAAACTAAATAGATTAGATTAACTAGTTAAAACCTTTGGGCCTATTTAAACGAATAAAACAATTAGATTAACTAACTATAATTAAACTAAATAAATATGTAATTAAACTAATTAAACTATAAAAACAAATGTTAGAAAACCCTACCCTACATACCTCACACATTTCACTCTCACTCTCACATTCTGCCTCCACTCCAATCCACAGTCCCTCTCACGCTGAATCTACCCTTGCCACCGCCTTCACACACCGGCTTGATCATAGGCTTCTCAATTCTTACACCTCACAATGACCCTCTCTACACCCTCTAAGTTTCATCAGGGTTCATTTCAATCTTCTAAGTTTGCTTTCGTTCGTATGAGTTTTCTAAGTTTCAAAACTCCTCGATTCATTCCTCCATTAAGTGTTGTCTAGTATTACCATTAGCCCCCTCCCCACACCCCCCCCCCCACCACCCTTAAAACGACACTAATTTGGTATGTTTTAATATTTAAATTTAATTTCTTTTTTTTTTCTTTTTTTTAACCCATAAATTTAAAACTCAGTAAACGATGTTGTACTCCCACTGACCCTCATCTGAAGAAGAAAAAATCACCTCCCCCCCCCCCCTTCTTTCAAAAACCAAAATCCCTGATTAAGAGAAAGAGATAGGGAGATTGATAAAGAGAAAAAGAAGAGAAAGAGATTAAGAGAAAGAATGAGAGTGAGAGATCAAGAGAGAGGAGATGTTTCCAGCCACTACTTAACAGCTCCAGCCAATACTCTATGAAACCATAGTGTCGCCGAAAACATTTGGGTAAGTTGAGTAGACTTTGGATTTTTAGTTTAAACTTTTGTGTTAGCTTAATTACTTTATTGCATACCAATTCGCCTGTGATATAAGTGATAAGAACATCTAGGCCAAAACGCTATCTGGCGTTACGAACTAGACCAAAAATATAACAGAACCTAATATTTAGTTTAATCAAAGCTACTACTGGAAGTTGAAAATAGTTCTTAATTTTTCCCCTTTAATATTTGGTATTTTTTGAGTTAAAATATTGTGTAAATAGTTCATCGTGCTTGCTTTCTCATTTTCTTTTAGTTCCTAATTATGTTATTGTGTAAATAGTAGCGAGGTACAAGAGTGTAGATGCAAACTTTCAACATATGCAATCACATCAAAGACTACTAAGAATCTAGGAAGAAAGTTTTGGAGATGTCCTAATTATAAGGCAAGTAGTTTGTATCCATTTTCTAATTCTTTTTTATGTGTTTTGAGTAATATGTTAACCATCTTTGTAATTTGCAGATAGGGCATAATTGTGATTACTTTGACTAGCTTGAGATTAAATTATGTAATAAAGGGCAAAATGTTATGAATGGAGTAGTAAGAAAGATTCTGAAAGTATTGCTGGAGAATCAACATTTGGAAGAAATGAACAAAATGAAAGATAACATTATTGCTAACATGGAGGAGACGATCAAAAGGCTAGGAGAAAAAAGCAGTGCAGGAAAAAAATCTATCCCAAAGATGCAGCAAATGTATCAAAGGAAGAAAGGGAATATATGGTGCTATGTGCATACTTTTGGTTTCCATTTTCATATTTAGTGTAGATATGCAAATTAGGATTGAAAAAATGATGCATTTGCCATAATTTTATAATGTGTAAGGACATGTGATGGAGTACTGTGAGTTTTACCTTGTAATACAGTGTTCTTTTAGATTGCTACACTTTTGGAATTTATAATCTTACTAATGACGCTCAATTTTAAATGAAATGATTATTGTATTAATAAGAAAAGAAATTTTAAAAAAGCATAAGTTGCTAAAGAATGGAAAAATTCAAATGATTTGCATAAGTTAAAAAATAAAAATAAAAATGACATGAAAGGGGGGGGGGGATTAATNATACCTAAGTCTTTGGGTCAATTTATGCTGTGCAAAAATCTCATTCTCTACACTGGTGACATCTGCCACCTTCTATTGCTAAAATTAGCATGAACTTAAGAGTTCCAAAACTACAGTGAGCTGAGAGAGAAAGGTGGAGAGTGAGTGAAGAGAGATAGAGAGGGAGAATAAAATAAATGTGTTTTGATTTCTTATTGTCTAGCAAGTGAAAAAGCATCGCCAGGTCTAGTGAGGATACAACTCCACGTTGAAATTGTGGGATAAAACATTGAGATAGATGCGACATTTTATTTTTTAAAGGCTTTAGCTATTTATATTTCCTAGAATATTAAAATAGTTATACTAATGTGAATGCTCTTATTGCCAACTACTTTTAATTTGTGATGTAACTGCCCAAATTGTTAAGGCAACAATTATTTTGTGATGTTATTGCCAATCACTTTTATTTTGTGACGTTACAGTTAATTACTTAGGCATGTATTTTGTGATGTAACTGCTCAAACCGTTGAAGTAACAATTATTTTGTGATGTTATTGCCAATTGCTTTTATTTTGTGATGGTATAGTAGTCAATCTTAGGTAGCTACTATTTTGCGATTTAACTATCAAACTAATAAGGCATATAGTATTTTGTGTGTGATAGTAATTAACAATAAATTATGAGCTAGTCAAGTTTTCATTTGGTAGGGATGTACTATTTATTTTTGTACCTAGAAGTTTGCAAAATTATTATTGCACATTGCTTAGTTATTTCTCAAAAGAGACATTACAATTATTATTATTATTTATGTTTAGAATTGATTAGAAATATTTTTGCTATTTTACTATTTTGATTTCAGTGTGCAATTAAATCTAATTTTTTATTCCGATTGGATCTACACTTTTTTTTGGGGGGGGGGTGGGAGTGGTTGGTTGTTACTTTGTACATAGTCAAAACATTCAAAATTGTACTTATTCTTTCTACTTATACAAGGGATTCAATTCCTCCTATATTCTATTCTATTACAATTTAATTCTTTTAGTACATAGTAGAATCATAGATAGGGAACTATACTAGACTAAGAACCTACCTAATTTTATTCTTTTCTTTTAATCACGTTGTTACCTTAAGTAATTCTTTATTTATATTACAAGATTGAACCTCATGTTGTGCCTTTTACATTAATCTTTCAAGTTTGAACTGTGAACTCTTTAAACATTTGAAAGCTAAGGTTGAAGGAACCATGGTTTTAAAAACCGAACTGGAGGCAAAATCGGATTTGCCTTCGGTTCTCGGTTTTGACCGATTGTTGACTGGTTTTGGGCCTTTTTTGGGGACCAAACTGGCCTTCGGTTCCTGGTTCAACTGCCAGTCTAGTTTGGTTATTAAAACATAGGAAGGAACCTAAAGAACCTACAAGCTACTGCTTAACATTTGTTCGCTTTTAGGTTAATTGGAGTTCTATCACTTTTGGGTAATGTTTCTTAAAAAAATACTCATGTTTTTACTATATGTTGTAAGCAAAAAGAATTTCAAAGTCAGACCCCGGAGAGCCCATTTTAATAAATAAATAAGATAGGGCACACCCCCAAGGGTGATGTGAATTGGGTTAAATTAGATTTTTTTTTTTTTTTTTTTTTTATTGTATGGAATTGTTCACACATTCTAGTTTGTTTTGTGTTTTGTATCGTGTTTGGACATAAAATTCAAGACAAGAGAGGTTTTTGAATTGGTTTGATGACTCTGATGGCAATGATGATGATGATACTAGCTTCCCAAGTCTTTCGCGGGGTCTGTTTTTGAGCGAAAGGTTTTGGCATTGA
Organism: Quercus suber; assembly: GCF_002906115.3. Lineage (NCBI taxonomy): Eukaryota > Viridiplantae > Streptophyta > Magnoliopsida > Fagales > Fagaceae > Quercus > Quercus suber. Next base: position 82,388 of record NW_027069590.1, on the reverse strand, counting down.
TTTGTTTTCTAGTATAGAATCTGAAAATGTTTTCTGTTCTTTGAATTTTTGCTTTTATATTTTTCATTTTTCTAAATTCAATTTTATAATCTCTGTAATTTTTGTTGGTATTTTTCAATTTTGAGAGTTGTTAGGGCTCTTTTGGTAAGTGAATTTCTGGGTTTTAGTTGGAAATTTAGAAGTTCTTGTAATTAAAGTTATAGCCGAATGCAGAAGAAGACTTTCTGTTTAAACTGAGGTTGTTCTCTTGTAATGGCACTAAAAGACATGTATAAAACTTAGATGAAGTTACTAGATTAGTGGATTTAGATACTAGATTAACGTAGTTACTAGATTAATACACATTGCATAGTTAGTCATTCTTTCTCTTTCTTACCTTTGATTCTCATATATAAGTACAAAACTTCTGAATTTTCAACCAAAACCCAGAATTTCACTTACCAAAAGAGTCTCCAACAACTCTCAAAATTGAAAAATTCCAACAAGGATGACAGAGATTATAAAATTGAATTTAGAAAAATATAAAATATAAAAGCAACAATTCAAAGAACATAAAACATCACTAGATTCTATACTAGAAAACAAATGAATGCTAAAACCACAACTTGAAACAGAGACTCTACAAAAGGCTTGGGAAACCAATATCATCATCATCATCGCCATTAGAGTCATCAGATCAATTCAAAAACCTCTCTTGTGTTGAATTTTATGTCCAAACACAATTCAAAACACAAAACAAACCGGAAGGTGTGAACAATTCCCATACAATATAAAAAAAAAAAAAAAAATTCCAAATGTAACCCAATTCACATCACCAAAAACCTAGTATTCCCTAATCATCAAAACCCAAAATTCAGAATCACATAACAATCAACAAGTTCAAACCTTTATCCAAAAAATCAAAACCCAACAACACAATTCAACCAAAGCGATGAAAGAAGAAATATGTATAAGAAAGCCGATGACTGATACAGAGAAAAGAAAAACTAAAAGATGCAAGTCCACCACTTCCAATAGACTCCTCCAACATACCCGTTTCCTTCATATCCCAAAACAACAATGACCCATCTCTTCTTTCTAAGTCTTTGCAGCACACCCACACCACATGTTTGCAGCCCACCAAACACACACATCCATAGACACAAACAAACCCACAAGCTGCAGACCATCTCCTCCTTGCTAAAATCAATAAAATTTAGGGAAAAGAGAGAGAGTGAAAGGCATACATGAGTCTGTGGGTCAATTTATGCTGTGCAAAAATCTCATTCTCTGCACTAGTGATATCGACCACCTCTTCTTGCTAAAATTCGCAAAAACTCGAGAGTTCCAAAACTACAGTGAGCCGAGAGAGAGAAGCGGAGAGTGAGTGAAGAGAGAGAGAAAGGGAGAGAAAAATAAATGTGGTTTATGTCTGCAACAAATCTTAATAGCGAGTTGTTACTGGTAGGTAAAAAAAATGATTTTAGTCGTGGGTTCAAATTAAAACCAACATCAACTTAATGGTTAGGATTTATTTTGAAAATGTTATGGACGTAACACTTATTTATGTATATATATATATATGAAAACCATATTTAAGTTTACATGCCAAGTCCTTCTAAAAAAAGTTTATGTGCCAAGTTTTAAATTTTGTTAATTAAATTATTAAAATTTATGAAATTTCTTCAATTTGAATTATTTATTTGATTTTTTGATAATTGCTTACTCACTCTAATCCAAACTTTCTATTTTCAAACGAATTTTTCTTTCTCTAGTGTTGCTATTCAATAGCCATCAAATTGATTTATGAACAAACTTTAAGTGAAATGCAAAATTTAATAAGTGATTTCTCCTTCTTTATGTTTTGTTACGTAAATGATTTCATGATAAGGTAAATGAATAACACTGATAGATTAGGGGTTCAAATTGAAATTGTTTCACATTATTAATAGTATTAATACACTTATAGTGTGTCACATAGCGATAGAAGAAAAAACGAGAGGACATCCACTTAACAACCATAACATGTAGGATACAATTTTAACTAAATAGTATATAGTATATGATATTGTAAGAATACAATACCCCCAAGAGCCCAAGGCCCAATTCTAGTTGTTTAGATTCAATGTATCAACACATTGTACTACCCTAGTACATTGCACTTGTATTTTTTTATGTTATATTTCTCCTATCTTATTCATGTATGCTGTGACTTGTGAGAACACCAGAGACCAAAAAACATCTTAAATGGAATGAGACAAAGGATAATCAAATCTTGACTAAATCCCACATCTCCTAAGTAAGGGAGGTCATGTGCCTTATATAAAGGCGTTTGACTTTAATTGGTATGAGGCTATGTGTTACTCCTAAAGAGGACAATATCATGTCAATTATAAATTGGTGTGTAACCAAAACACTCCGTGTACAATTACTTAACACAAACTGATTCTCAAAAAAAAAAAAAAAAAAAAAAAAAAAAAAAAAAAAAACTTAACACAAACTTATACTTTTTATGGTATCCAAGCCCAAGCTCTACAAAAGTATTTTCCTCTATTTCCTAGCGTCATCCCATTAGCATTGGTCGCAGACAATGTTCCTGTTGCTATTTCAACACTTGTTTAGTTAGATCCATTCCATTTGGGCATTGATTTGAGTTTGTGCATTGATTTAGTGTGCAGCCAATTAAATAAAAAGATCAAAGAACAAACAACACAACTTTGCTATAAATACCCAAAACTACCTTTGCACGAGCCCACAAATGCGGGTTTTTTTAAAAATAACTATAAATTTCAAACTATATTATTAGTTAGACAAGGTTTGAAACATATTTGGTTTATAGCAATTCGACTTTTCTGAAGTCGATTTTGCCCTTTGAAAATCCACTAAGAAATCGAGTGTTAGAAACTCAATTTTGGAAATCGAGTTTTAAAAACTCGATTTCCTTATGGATTTTCAAAGGGCAAAATCGACTCCAGAAAAGTCGAATTGCTATAAACCAAATATGTTTCAAACCTTACCTAACTAATAATATAATTTAAGGAATTTGGTTATTTTTAATAAAATCCCACAAATGCTAACAAAGCATTCTGCACCAACCACGTCATTTGCCACGTCAATATTGGTGCCATTTCAACCTACCATGTTCAGTGGTTAACAACTAGATCGAGTCAACTATCAAGTTGATGTTGACCATTGACTTTGACTTTGAACAGGTGCACCATACCTAGTTTTTTGTCCTTTTTTGCTTTTGAATTTTCAAAATGTCACAAAATGATGATGTTCTCATCCTATTCACATAGTTCTTGATGAGGATTACTGCATTGTGTGGGCTCAAGTTATGTGCAGCTTCCTTCAAAACCGTAAGCTTTGGCTTTATGTTTTTGGGGACCATAAATAAAACCCTACCATTGTTGAGAAAGAGACTAAAAATAACTTCACTTCCCGCCTTAAAGACTAGTAGAGCACAAACTACTACTACTAGACCACCACTTAGCTTCGCAATACTTCCACTCCATTTGTCAAATTGGAATTCGGAGGTTATGACACCACCTAGAAGATATAGGACATGCTTGCCTCTTGATATGCTGGCTCTAATGGTGCCAAAGAATATTAGCTTGTAGTGACACTGTACGGACTTAAACAGTAGTTAGGACTTAGGAGAGCACATCGTTGAATTTTACTCGCGTATGTGGTTTCTTTGGGTTCGACATGCATTCTTCAAGCTAACCTAGATACCTCATACCATATAACCAACAAAAGACGAGCTATTCCCTGAGTATTGTGCGCAACAACGACTTCATCAGTTCCTAATGGGCCTTCTTCATGACTTTGAGCCAGTTTGTGGTCGATTATTTCATCACTCACCACTGCCCACAACTGATCAAGTTGTTAATAATTAAGCTTGTTCGAGAAGAAACATGTCTGCACTCTCATTAAACCATAGTATGGTGGCTTCAATTGATACATGAACAAGCGATCTAATCCAATAAAAGATCACCTCTATTGTAAATTTTGCTCTATCAGGGCGCATTCCATTTATCAATTTTGTATTTGTGCATGGCTTCTTCAAAATTCCGTAGTAGTGGCTATCATTAACAATTTACCACCTTTGGTTGCTCCTATTAACACCATTGTTGAGACTTCTTCTTCAACCACCCCTACCTTATTTATAGCAGACTTGTAGGCAATTTTCAATCAAGTTATGAGACATCGGCTGGTTTGATGTTTATTTAGGCTTTGCCAAATTCACGTGGTTTTCTAGCCATGTTGGACAGTACGAGTGTCACTCATAATTTCATTACTGAAAAGATGGTTGTTGCACTTGGGGTGCAAGTCAACTACTGCCCGAGTAGAATGAAGGCAGTAAATTCATAAGCGTATACAGTTTATGGCATTACTTACGATATGCAATTTGTGATTGAAAATTGGCACGGTAAAGTTGATTTCTTTGCTATATCTTGACATTATTTTGAAGTCATATTGGGGATGACTTCTAGCCTTCTAGGTGGCATCAAAGGTGGAAATATTGCCATTCCTTGGTGGAATTTTGTCCATGGGTGGGAAGTGTCCTTGTTGTGTGCCTACACAGCTAGTGACAAATAAATTCGAGAAAGATAAGGAGAAAGTGAAAGAATTTTTTTTTTTTTTTAGTGATTGTTACTGTATTGGAAGAGGATAATGAGTTGATTCCCTCTGACCTGTTCGTTTCCCTTCTGATGAGGACATCGAGTTCTTTCAGAATTTTGTTCTATCCTTGAGATGTTTGGCTACATGTGGTGGCATCTTGAACCCATGCCAGTCACACAAGCCTATGAGCATGAAAGAAGCATGAAATGAGCTGATCAAGGTGTTTTGGACTGTTAACTGGTTGTATTGCTTCTTTGTGGTGCATGTTCACATGAGTTGGCTTGGTTGAATTAATGTGCACCGCTTGTGTTCAAGGCAAGGTTGGGCTGCTTGTGTGATATGGTGGGTTATATCTCAAAAAATAAAGAAAAGAAAAAAGACTGGATTATGGCTTGCTTGAAAAAGCATGTTAGGCTGCATATGAGTGGTGATGATACTGTATAGCTCAGAGTTTGGGGGCGACATTGCCTGGGCCAAACACTCTTAATTGGTGTGCATGGACCAAGGCTGAGGGCTGAATAGATTACTTGGACTACCAAGGTTACTTGCATGGCTTGTGGCCTTAAGGTTGTTAGGGGTGTCAGTAACTAATTGGAGAGGAAAAGTATTTTGTGTCGCGTGTGTATCGTGCATTTGTGCATATACTTTGTAAGCCTTTGTAGCTGAATTTGACTAAAGCAGTTACACGAGTATTTTTTGTAAGAACCTCAGTGTCCTCTAAATTTTTGGTAAGTAGAAAATTGCGAGTGTTCTGTTACAATCTGCACCTAACACCATGATCCCTAGATTTTAGAAAATAAATCAATTTTTTTTTTCTTCTTATTTTTGGGTCGGAAAAAGAGAGAGAATAAGAACCACGTTCACATATTTGCTATGAACCAGAACTATCTAGCAAATAAGATGAACAGTTAATTGAGGCATATTTGAAGCAGACATTATGGAAGAGAAGAGAAATGCAATTCCAAAGAACCTCAACGGCTCACTCAAAGGCACGAGAGATACACTATAAGCCCCCCACCAAAATAAATTCATGATGAGAAACTGTAACTTAATTCTGAAGGATTTTGTATCATTTTTCACTGTAGCAAATTTATAACTTAGATGGCAAGGAAATACATTCAATCTCTGTCAAAAGAAATTGTTAAAAAGGATGTTTGATGCTGTCATGCTTTCCTTCCAAACAAAATCAATTTTCTTTGTTTCATTGGCGTAGTATCTGCTGCAATTGAAGCACTTGATTCCTTTGCTCTGGAGGCAGGAGATTAATCTGTTCAGGAGTGAGGCTCATGACTTGTTGAAGTAGTGCTTTCTCCATCTCCGGTGTCAACTACATAATGAGCAGAAGTCAGTTTTTAAAATCTGAATGTATTATAAAATATCCAGTTGATACCAAAACAGTGGCGGACATATTACCGATTGGGAGCGAGGAGGCTGATTGCCGGGACCCATCTGACCAGGAACTAGTGGTGGTGGTCCTGGAAGACCTGAATGCTGTGTTAATGACGAATTTTCAGGTGGGCCAGACATCCAAGAAGATCCTCTATCCACTTGCATGGAACTTCCACCTTGATTGCTGAATTCTGTCCCTAAATGTTGACCTCCCATCTGGGGGATAGCGAGGGTAAATATAAGTTATGAAGTTGTATTTGTCAATTTTCTTCTACAACAGTTGACTATGTTTTTGTGCAAGATCATCAATGAGTTGTGTTGGTTTTATTAAACCATGGCATGTATACCCCCCCAAAAAGGACACCAGTATCTCTCTCCAGTGCTTATCCACCAAGCCTATTAATTTCTTCAGATTTATATCCCTCCCATCAATAGTTAGTTGACTAACCACCCTAGTAAGAACATGTCGAACATAATGGTGCTATCCAATAACTAAAAAGTACATGCATACCTGATACAATGATTGATGTGGTGGCTGATTTGGAAGTGGTGGCTGCCCCTGTGGATATGAAGAACCAATCCCAGCAGGAGGTTTGCTACCTGGCTGAAATTATCAAGAAAGAAAACAATTTTAAAAAATCTAATATATACCACAATCGATAATGATTTTTGAACGATATGATCTTCAGCTTACATGAAACATTTGCTGTTGGAGATGTTGAGAAGCACCAGGATGTTGGAAACCCACATTAGGCCCCATTTGCGGGTGATACTGATGATGATAAGATGGAACTGGAGTGGCCTAGGTTGTGGTGGCAGTGGAGGTTGCAGTGGCAGATGAGGAATTCCAGTTGTCTGTAGTGGCTGTTGCAACTGGCTGGAAGCAGTTGACATTTGCGGTTGCTGAAGTGGAGGTGGCTGTGAAGAGGAATATAGAGGAAGTGAAGGGACATTGGAAAGTTGAGATGATTGCGGAAGAGACATAGGGGCATTTGGGAATTCATATGTCCTTTAGGCGGCTGTGGCATCTGCAGGGGATGTGAAGGCATGGGCTGAGACTGAACATTTAGTGTAGGAACAGCAGCAGTTGAAGTAGGATCACAGTTTGGTTCTGGTGTTGTTTTCTGCTAGGAGGAATCTGAGATGCACCAGTCTGGTCCTGCATACCCACTTGACTTGGTGGTGAGTGAGCTGCCTGAATATTTGACATTTGGTGTGGCTGTGCTGATTGTTGAGGAGGCTGTGATACTGGTGGCTGGATGCTTGGAATCTAAACACAAACTGAAATTTAGCATACACATATAGGCATTAAATAAAATCTAAAGATCAAAGCTTCATAAATAACAAAGCATACCGCCTGAGGGGGCTGGACCATTTCAAGCATAATTTGTGCCTAGCAAAATAAAAATACTATCCAGTCAAAAAAACAATTGAACGTAATGTAGTATAATGTCCAACTGAAAACAAAATGAATTTCAAAACCAACTAAAACATAGATCACCACTAACTGGTGTGGTATACATCTCATTTATTAAGAAAAAAAAAATGATTTCTGTGGACTAATGGACTCAAAAAAATTTCTAAAATCTAGAAAAAACACAATGATTCTTAGATGGATCATAGTAGAGTTGCCTTACAGCATTTTCAGAAATGTGCCGCATCTCAAGATTGCATAATGAACTACTTAAAACTAATTGTCGATCTCCATGTTAACAGAACTATGACAGACCAAATACAGACATATACGTATCATAAGTGACAATGAATTTTACAAATACCACATATACTTTTAACACAGTTTAATAACTTAATGTCTACTAGAATCATCAAGTCCGAATAACTTGGTATTACTGGGCATGGGGAGAGAGAAAACACAAAAGTCTCTACAGGTATGTCCTGTATAAAGACCAAAGAACCAACTATCTCTCCTCCTCCCCCCCTAAATTACCTACGCCCATAATGCTGCCTTGACAATAATCTATTAAAGTAGACTTTGATTAATTTCAACATGGACAGAAGCAGTTTTAGTAAACTTTCAATGGACTTCTGTTATGACACTTGCCAATGTTCACAACTTTCAGGTTCTTGATAACTCTGTTTTCCATAATTAAATTATTTATTTCCTAAAATAATACTCTCAATATTTTCATTATACATACAATATAGATACCAAATTTCTTTAAATTTCAAATTTAGGGACTAATTTAGTAAAAGGCAAACTTGTGATACGACATCGCCTAACTTCCAAAGAGAGAAAATAGTTCATTACCTAGAGTTTGCTATGATATAAAAGCATAAGGTCAAAACAGAGGAAGCAACTGTATGCCGAGCACGCTGCATAGTCTATGAAACTTATCAGACAATTATTTGTCATCATTTCCAAAAATAAAGGCCATATTGAGTTCACAAAGAGTCCACTTTTGAGGGTTCTGGAGAGCTGATTGGTAGGCTTCCTTACCCCCTCAACTTTTTTTTTGAAAAGCTGTTCCAGACTCAAACTTGCAATAATGGGGTGGTACTCCCAATTCCCAAATCCCTCCCATCCAGAGTTCAAAGGTCGAGAGGTACTTCTTGGCTATGAAGTAGGTCAAATAATGAAATTTCCAAGTGATATTTTAGCATGGTAGTGTTTTCTAAAGATTACCCATTTAGAATCACATGTTTCTATTCAANTTCAGAAAATAAAAAACAACATTAACTCTATGCTCTCCATCATCTTCATCTTCTCTCCCTCTCTCACATGGTCTTGTGTTCTATCTTGTGGGCGTCAATTGTGGGCTTGAAGACAAGAAAGACAATAACAATTGAAGTTTTGTTCAGCTGTTAAGTTTGCAATTTAAAAAATGATTTTGGATTGTTTAGGTGTGTTCCTGTTTTGCTTAAATAATTCTCATTCCAAATTAAAATCATTCCAAAGTTCATGAATGGTGTCGTTAAGTACTTGGTAAAGGACAAAAAGTCCTTATCCTATGCTAGAATTTTCGTAAAATGAATGAAACTTCAATCCTTATCCGATTCAAGTTAGTCGTGGTTGCACTATTTTAGTTACTTGTGCAGGATTTCTTTTGATTGAGGAATAAGAAATCAAACATGGCTTTCAACTTTTTAACAACATACATACATACACACGCGCGCGCGCGCACACACACACACACATATATATATATATATATTCAGACTTTTAAAGAAGTTTGCTTTGATCATTACTATCAAAACTATGAAGCATGATGTTTTTCCTTCTTTCTTTTCTTTTTTTTTTTTTTTTTGAGAGAAAAAGACCATGTGATAGGGAGAGAAGATGAAGATGATGGAGAGCAAAGAGTTCATGTTGTTTTTTATTTTTCTATTTTTAATAAAAAGAATTAATGACTTAGTTACGAATTTCTAGAGAATAATAAATACATGACTATAAGTGTTTTTTTCATCCTTAAATCTAATACAAATCAATGGTCCAAAAAATGTGAAACTCCTGTAAAGTTATATCAGGTATAACTTGATCACATCTATATATATATAAACAAAAAACTGCCATCGAGAAGAAAGAGACATGGGCGGCTCTAGGTACAGTTCAGGGGGTTCAAAAGAACCCCTGAGTTGAACTCCCTGAGCTAGGCCAAAAAGAAAATTTATATATAATTTTTTAATTTTTTTATTTGAGGCCCCTAAAATAAATTTTGAACCCCTTAGACTTAAATTTTTTTTTTTAAGCCTAGCTGAAATGAACTTGAATATGATCATGTTGACAACATCTTGGTCTTTTTAAACCCCCCCCCCCCCCCAAAAAAAAAAAAAAAACCAATTTGATCTAAAATATGAGGGAAAAATAGTAAACCTAACAACAAAAGTATAAATTTGTTTATCTTAAATCTTAAAAAAATCATTTAGATCTTAACAAATTTAAAATTAACTAGTACATAAAATTTTATTGTATTTAGATCTCGCTTAGAGTTCATTTAACAACAATAATTCATATGTTGATTGTATTTACAAATAATAGATGATTTCCAAGATTTAATCTTAACAATAATAATTAGTATCTTCACCATATATATTAATAAACAATATGCAATGAACTTATAGTTTATCTTATATGAGAAACGTTATGTTCATGGGAAAAAAGTAGTTTCAATAGTGAGTTTAAATTAGAACTAATAAAATTGTATAACCTAAAATTTGTTGGAAAAGTGTTGTGAAAATGTTGTAGATGTAACACTTCTCATATTTTATTCTCTTGCGAGTATGTACTATGAAAAATTTTGTAATAAAAAAATCAAAAGACTCACTTTTTTTTACCCAAAATGTGTCTTCTAATTGACCCCCCTAATTATATGTCCTGGAGCTGCCACTGGAAAGAGACCTGGTTTAAAACTACAGGATGTTATAGGCACACCTTGATGACGCCTGGGTACGAAAGAGACCTCTTAGTCCTTGCAACTTTGGTCCACAGTCCACACAGTGATTGAGGTTTTGAGGATTGTGGACATTAATTGTAGAAAAAGCCTAGCAGGGTCGGTGGAGATTTTGAGTGAAATAGTAGTGATGGAATAAAGTGTCGGGGAGTATTGAAAAGTAGTGTCTCGGACACGCACTTGAATCTGAAGATGGATTTTCCAGGACGACAAAGCATCATATCATGTATCATGTCTTTTGGCAAACTTTGATTTTCTTTACTATCTTCATCTCTGCCTTTATGATCTCTAAGTAGATTCATTATTTTTTGCTTTTGGAGGTGATGAAAGAAACCTAAAGCAGCGGAAGAAAATAAAATACACCTCCAGCCATTGTTGTTCAAATGATTTATTAAGAAAAAAACCCATGCAAAGCAAATAATTAAAACTAAAAGAGATTCATATAGGACAAAATAGCCCATTTTATTTTATAAACCACACTTTTGTCACTGGCGTAGTTACATGGGTCCCATTAGAGAATTTTACAAAATTCCCTTTGCACATCTTTTCTCATCCTAAAATCCGAGACAGTGGGAAAAGATGAACAAATGGCTTATATGGGTCCCTATCAAGCATAAGCGAGTTATTCCTTTTTTTCTTTAGATGCGTGAGCGTAACGGCCAAGTTGCCAACCCAATCAATACGTTCACAATTTCAATTGAAACCTAGACTCTTAAAACAAACTAATCAAAACACGTAGGGGTGGCAAAATCTGACAAAACCCGTGAACCCGACACGACTAACTCGTTTATAAACAAGTTATGGGTCGAAACTAAAAGGATTTGGGTCATATTCGGGTTGACACGGCTAACCTTTTTAATAAACAAGTCATGTTCGTGTTCAACATATGAACCCGTCTGACCTGTTTGACCCGTTTAGCTTATAAAATTATTAGTTATTTTGATATTATTGCTTAATTAATAGTTATTTTTATATGTTTATTACTATATTTATAGTTGCAATTGTATTTTAATTTTAGATATATCAAAATTGAGAAAAATTATATAGGTTTGGTATGACCTATTCATCAAACAGATTATTAAATGGACCATTTGTATTGACATTTACATGACTTGTTAATTAAACGAGTTAAACGTGTCGAATCAAGTTGACCTGTTTAATAAACAGGTCGTGCTCGGGTGAAAGATTCCTAAGCGTTTACTAAATAGGTCGGGTTCAAATCAATTCATATAGCCAAATATTCATAGCTCAACACGACATGAACCTAAATTGCGAACACAAATGGCCACCCTTAAAAACTCGTTCACCACCAACTGTTATAGCTTTTCATCAAAGATAAATTGCATTACAAAGAAAATATCAAACATATAAAACTATTGCACTTGATTGAGATTGACGCTGAAAGTAATGGTTCCTAACAATTGAGTTTAGTATTTAATCGCTGAAAAAAAAAATTGTAACTAATTTGTTTAGAATTTCCAAATTATCTCTTTCAATGTTTTATAGCCATCACCTTCTAAGTCCAAAATTGTGAGAATAATCAAAAGTTTACATGCTATTACTAGTAATAACGGTCCCACGTATATGCAACAACAACAAGAAGAACATCTCTGTTTTAAGATGTTCCAAGGGCACTCGTTAATTAAGAGTAAGGATGATCATTTTCTATCACTGAAAAACAAGTGGACAAAACTCAAACAATTTGTGGTTGTTTTTATATAATAAGCACCTGCCCGTAGTGACCCACTGACACTGTCACTAGCTACCAGCACCAAATCTTAGTTTCGATGGTCTTGAAGTTGACGGTTTATGAGAAATTTTGCACAGTTTTCTAGCATCAAAACTGTAAAACCAAGAATATTAACCCAACTATTATCACAATACATTTATGTCACTTTTTTCTTCATGAACAAAAAAAGGTTAATAAGCTCGCATGCCCACAAAAAAGGGCTATATAAGGTAAACTTCTGTTTTTCTAATTACAGGTTTAGTCTTCAACCGTTGTCTTATTTTTTTAAATGGTATTAATCTTTCAAATGTTTCAGTTTAATCTCTTTTTTTTTTTTAGCAAGTGTCTCTAGAGTATTTGTTAACGAATCATTTTAGAAAATTTTCAAGGAAAAATTTAATAGATGCTCTCTAATAGCATTGGTTTAAAAAATATTTTTAAAAACTTTTTATGAGAAAATAAAATGTAACTTTTTTTTTTATAATTTTTTATATTTTTTACAAAAGTAGTACAAAAACTTTTTTTTAATAATTAATTAACAAATGCTCTAAAGACACCCGTTAATCGAATCCAAATTTAATACTACTCTTATAAGAAGTATAAAAAGTTGTTAAACACAGTAAATATATATATATAAAGCTGTTAAAAAAATTAGCCACTTTTTCTCTCATTAAAGTTTTTAAAAACATTCGCAACTTTTCTCATTTTTCAAATGAGGACAACAAAGATTCTCTAAAAATGTATTATATAAGTATGATTTGACAAATAAAAACACTAAAATAAGCACAAATATTGATATATCTATGTTGGTTTTTAAACTTTCACCTCAGGCTCCATGTTAGCATTAGTGTTTGATTTTAGCATTTTGGTTTGCCACAACATACTTTTCCATTCACTAGTAGATGGTTGGGATCATTTTTACCCATATTTAAATGGTTGATGAATAAACTAAAATATTTGGAAGCTCAATATCATTTTGAAACATGAGACAAGGGTTGAGAACCAATTTAACTATTTTTTAAAATTAATTTTCTTTTTTGGATGGGATTTTAAAAGTAAATTTTGATTTAGAAGAACTATGCAGTTTGCACAATTCAATGAAGTCATCTTGCTCCTACCTAGCGGCGAAGTTAGGGGGGTCGAGGGGGGGCAATTGCCCCTCTTGGCCCGCCCAAAAAATACCCTTAGTTATTATAGCTAATACTTATTAAATACTCCTGCCTACTTTTTGTTTTTGGGTTTATTAAATGTCACTCTATTTCTTTGGTGTTGAAATAGAGCACAACTTCTAAACGAATCATTGAGGAAGCTTAAGTCCTCCACTAGCATGCCTTGCACTAAATTTTTTAGTTTGTCCCTACCATATTATAATTTGAACCTTTTATGGGTCCACATTAACCAAAATAATAGAAATTCACATATATTACACTTAGTATTTGTAGGGTCTCGATTTTCAGACTACGCCCAAAAATGAATGGGATCTTGGCCCAATGGATCCAATACAATGAATTTGTAAAGAGTAGGCCAAAGAGCCAGGTTTTGGTGCATGGGCTACGGTTAGCATGGGGATTTATGACGATCAAACAAAAATGAATTGAGTTCATCAAGGAAAATTCGTCCTCGACACCATCCGAGGAGCTTTGCTCTTGTATGTACTGAATGATAGTGGTTACAGGGGTTCTTACGATCGCCATCATGCTTTCTCTCCCTTTTTTTAGCCCCCCTTCTATGGTGGGTTTCTCCTCTTATATAGTCCTCTTTAAACGATCTTGACCTTCCACCCGTTGATCATCCAAGCCTATACTTGAGTGCATGTCCTATCAGGCGTCCTCTCTGGCGTTTTGTGAGTTGCGGTAACCGAGGTGGCATTGTTCAAAGTCATTTCTTCATCAATGCGGCCAAAACGTTAGTTGTGGACATTTAATGTGAAGGTGACAGTTTCTCCTGGAATTGCTCCTCCACCATGCTCCCATGGCTAGTCCATCGTACTCGTCCTTCTTTTTGGAATGCTTTGGGAGGTTGCCTTTGATGATGTGCCGCTCTTCCCTTCGATGATCTTGGTTGACCGAGGACAGGATTATCCTCGGCTATGCTGCTCGGCAATTTGGGCCTTCCTTGTTCGTCCTCGAACATTCCTTCTTCCTCATCGTGGGCCTTGGGCTCAGTATGAAATGGGCCGAGGTTGCCAAATTCTTTGGCCCCACAGTATTTATCTAACTACTAATAGTTTCATTAATAACTTGAGTTTTGGCTCTAAAAAAATTAAAAATAGATCATTAATGTGAGAAATATCTCAATAGATAAATACAATATTATGAATAAGCATTTTTTTTTTAGAGTTTTTTTTTTTTTTTTGTATAATTACATAAAATATCACTTAATATTTAAATGAATAGCTTTTAATTTTTCAAATTGGTTTCAAATATTATATATTCACATTATGTGTGTAAGTGTGTGTATCATATATAAAATTTGCCCCCCCCCCCCCCGAACTCAAATCCTGACTTCGCCACTACTCCTACCTTTGTGTTTTATCTAAGGGTACTCATGCGTAAATATTTTTATTTTTATTTTTAAAAAAATTATTGCAATCCTTCAATTTTATAATTAAAAGAAGAATGGATTTGAGAGAATAGAGATATGACTCGGATAGAAACGTCCAAAAAGGGAGAGGAAAAGGAAAGGGAGGGGCTTCAATTGACAAGGATAATGTAAGGGGAATCTCATGGTTCCAATAGGAAAGGATCACATTTTGCTTCTAAAATCCTCTCTAGTATGCTATTTAGAACAAAATGTGGGAGATAAAAGAAGAAAAAGTAATAAATAGTACAATATAAAACGATATAATATTTTAATTTAGTCATTAACCATTTAAATATGAATTTAGCCATAGAGATAGTTTTTCATTAAAGATAAATTGCATTATGCCCCTGGGGCGTGGTACTTTGGTATGAGTCCGGATTGGATCACACTGCGGGTTCAAGAGTTGCTTGGTTCGAGTATTGTGTTTTGCAAAAATGCTGTGTCACGACGTAGATAGCCCTAACACACCCAGAGGTGCCCCATGTCATGAATTCTGTGGGTTCAAGTGAGCTTGGTCAATGATCACACACGTGAAATCCTTTTTTCTTTCATTAAAATATATATATATATATATATATATATATATATATATATAAATTGCATTATGAAGAAAATATTGAACCTATAAAAACAATTGCATTTGTCAAACAATTAAGTTTAGTATTTGATCACTGAAAATAAAATGGCATCTAATTAGTTTAGGATTTCCAAATTATCTCTTTCGTTTTATAGCAATCACCTACTAGGTCCAAAATTGTTAGAATAGTCAAAATATAATATGTTGTTACTAGTAACTGTCCCACATTATACAACAACAACAAGAAGAACATCTCTGTTTTAAGATGTTCTCAGGACACTCGTTAAGAGTAGGGACAATCATTTTCTATCACTGAAGTGGACAAAACTCAAGCTATTTGTGGTTAGGTTTTATATAATGAGCAGCTGCCTGCGCAATGAGCCACTGACACTGTCACTACCAGCACCAAATCTTAGTTTTGATGGTCTCGAAGTTGAAGGTTTATGAGAAATTTTGCACAGTTTCTAAGTAGTAAAACCAACTATTTTAACCCAACTATTATTCCAATGTTACATTTATGCCCTTTTTTTTCTTCCAAGAAAAAGAAAAAGAAAAAGAGAGGTAATGAGCTCCCATATCCACAAAAAAGGGCCGTAAGGTAAACTTTTGTCTTTTTAATTATATATTTAGTTTTTAACCTTATATTATGTTTTAAAATAATATTAACTCTTCAAATGTTTCAGTTTAATCTTTAATTTTTTAAAGGAAAGGTAACAAAGGTCCCTTGAAAAGTTTGATGTAACAAATAAAAACATTAAAATCAAGCACAATTTTTTTTTTTTTTATTTGATCAAGCACAAATATTGATGCCAAGCTCAAGTGGTAGTTGATGATGGCACTAAAGTCTTTTTCTTAATCTCAATTAATGCAGATGCCGAAAAGGTCCTTAACGTTTTCATTTCTCTAAAAAAAATTCATATTTAAAATATTTGAAAAGCTCGATCAATACCATTTTAAAATATGAGATAAAGTCAGAAAGGTCGAGAACCAAATTAAATATTTAATTGAATATATTTTAGAAGTAAATTTTGATTTAGAAGAACTACGCAGTTTGCGTGTACAATTCAATGAAACCATCCTGCTATCAACTGCCCTCTCAGTTTTCTTCCAATGTTGGAGAGGGCAAGCATTTGTGGACCTCATCTCATTTTGAAAATTGAAACACTGGCCTGTTTGGTTTGCTCCTATCTCAATACTCAGTTTTCATATTTCATTTCTCATCACTTGAACTTAGTTTCCATATCTCAGTTTCCACCTCCATTGACAACCCACAAACCCACCGCCATACAAATCACAAAAAATCAAACCCTTTCAAGATCTATTCACACCACCAAAACCTTCAACACCACAACAAATTCTTATATATCAAAAAAATAAATAAGAAAGAAATAAAGAAGAAGAAGTTGAAAAAAAAAAAAACCACCACAACAAATTACCCCATAAAATCCTTAAACTCATCTACCTGTGCCATCACCACGGGAAGAAAAAAGAAAGAAAGAAGAAGAAGAAGCTAAGAGAAGAAACCAGAGTAAAGAGGAAAAAAAAAAGGGAAGAAACTAGCGCAAAAACCCAGCGTCAAGAAGAAAAGAAAGAAATAAAGAAAGAAAGAAAAGAGAAGAAGGAAAGAAGAAAGTAGAAGAAAACATCGGACTTCCGTACGTTGAAAGAAAAAAAGTGAACAAGAAAAAGAGAAAAAGTGTGGTGGAGTGTGGTCTGACCGTAGATCCCACACTTCACTAAATATTTATAAATATGTCTGATATCTCAGTTTTTAGGATTGGAAAACTCTAAAAATTTGTTTTAAATTCTCATCACTCTTAACTCATTTTTTTTTAGTTTTAAATTATAAAAATGAGTTAAAAAACTAATTCAAACAAAACAACTTTGGTTGGGACCCACAAAATTTAGGAAATGAGTTATGAAAACATACATTCCAAAAACCCTCTAGTCCTCACGCCACGCCTGCACCTTCTTCTACCCTTCCTTCCCTTCAATTCGAGTGTGATGAAAACTAAAATGGTAACACACTATACGTACCCTCATATTCCATGATCTTTTTCTTCTCTCTTAATGGTCGATGGAATAAAAAATTATAAAGTAGACCCTCTCATAGTGTTGCAGTAGACTAGGTTCTTATATATGTACGATGAAAGAAAATTAATGAAGTCTCACTTTGCGCCGCGTGAGACACCCGTTGAATTCAAACTATAAGGAAACTTAACACCCTTTCCTCCCTCTTTCCTTTAGTTTTTGCGCAGTGTGGACCCCGCTGATTCCCTTCTATTTATATGCCAAAACTTGAAAGGGCCCTAGCTAGTAGAGAGAACAAACTAACGAGAGGGGAGAGGCAATATTGATGAGGAAACAAAACCCAGGTGAGTCGGTGGTGATGAAGCTGAGCCCAACAAGTGAAGAACTTGCCTCGGTTCAATTCAGCTTCAGCTTCAACAAAACAAAACATGCAAGTGTTATCCCAGGAAAGAGGAGGTCTGTGAAGCGAATGATGTTCGATGACTTTGTCCAATTCATTGCCCATGTTGTCCGTCCTCGCAATGAGGCCAGTGGTAGCCCCTTCAAGAAGACTAAGACTAAGACTGTACGTGTATACCCACACAACCCATAGCAGCTTGGATTAATTGTACATCTGGGCAATTTGTGTTTTTGAGGCCCCCCATATATATGTGTGTGTAGGTATAAATAAAGTTTTTTTTTTTTTTTTGATGTGTAGGTATAAATAAAGTTTTTGTGGTTGGATATGGTTGGTAGTTAATACTCGGTATTCTTCTATGCCTGTCTTTCTTATTATAATATGCAAGATTTGTGGCATTTATTACATGAAATGAATGATCTATGGGGCACAGTACTGCTCACCTTTCTATTTTGAATTTTTTTCCGGATTCGTTAATTACTATAAGTGGTTCTTTTGTAAGTTCACGTTTTCAAAGCCGTCTATGGATCATGCGAGTTATTGTTGTTGGTGAATAAGGTGCACCAGAGGGACTTTGTTTGGTTCCTGGGTTAGTTTTGGTAGAACGGTTGAGGAATATACCATTTTCACTTTTCACAGAGAGAGAAAGAGAGAGAGCCGTAGAGTTTTTGGAGGTATTTGAAGGGCTAGTGGGGAGTTTGTTTTTCAACCGTCAATAATTAGGAATTACATTTTCTTGTGGGTGATCTTCTTATGGTGTTGGGGAGGTTCTGTTCGAATTTGGAAGGATTCAAACTTTTAACTTTAAATTTGCATGTTATTTACTTGATTCTGGAGTTGTATGCTTTAATTTCCATTATCATTTTAACTAGAACCAATGTTAATAGTAAAAAGTTAGTAATGATGCAGCGAAGGTGGATGCAGTTATGCGTGTAATAATGGTGAAAGTTAGCAACGATTGATGCCTAAGAGGTTTCTGTGATTGGCTGGTTGCAGAAGAGTTTAAAGATGTTCATCAATACTAAAATCAAAGTCAATAATTCTTTTTATTCTTTGACAATAAAATATTTACAAAGCTTAAATTCTCTGAAAGACTCAAAATGTATACATCACATGCAGCTGTGGTCGTTAAAGAGAAATTTTCAAAAGTAATTATTGAAGGCGATGTCAAAAGAGTTATACATCAGATCAGATGGGAAATAAATAAAGCAAATAGTTGATAATGACGTTGATTAGTCTGACTATTAGTTTTTTTTTTTTGCTTGAGTTAACAAAGATAAGAATAAGGTATCGAACTTAGTAACGCGAGCTTGTGACTAAGTGGAGGCATTAAGATGATTGAAAATATGGTGAATTTAGCTTAGTTGGGACTGTATGATCTTGGACAAGGTGTCCATCACACAGGCTGCACCTTCTTCCATCTTCCGTACCTCCTCATCGTCCCATTATTAAATGGATAAAATGATGTGTAACACCTCATCCTCTCTTCAACATTTCCATTCATTTTCTCCTGTTAATGTAGAAAAAATACCATGCATATGGTAAGCTAATTTTTGTAATTTTATGTTATTGGACAAAATTTAAATGGAGTTTCTTAAATGTTATGTTAGACCTCCTAATTAAATTCAACTATGTTGTGTTGCATGCAACACAGAAAACAAAAAACAAAAAACAAAAAACAAAAAATCATTTTCCAAAAATTATTAAATTTAATTATATAATTTTTTAAATATCTAATTATGTAATTCATTTATCAACACAATTGCATGATTAAATCTAATACTATATATAATAGTAGAAGCTTTTACCAGGTACTGACACGTAAAGAAAAAAGCCTATCTAAAAAACTGACACGTATACAACTTACCCTTTAAAAAATCGCACGATGCGTTGGAGAGGCTTAGTTTCATCAAACGTTTATCTATAAAAACACCAAGCTGCCTATTGAAAAAAAAAAAAAAAAAAACAACGCAAACCCTAAAATGCTCTAACTTTCGTTTCTCCTCTTTCGAATACTCTCTCATTTCGCTTCCTTTTGATTTTCTTAACACCAATGCTTACGATACAAAGATAGAGAAGGAGGAAAAAATAAACCTTGCGATTCAGAGATGAGAAGGAGAAAGATGTTGAGAGAACTACCACAGGTAAGTTTTTCATTTTTTCATTCTTTCTTAGATTTGGGTATGGGTATGAAATATCAATTAGTTTAATTTAGGTATTTGGGTTACATTAGGTTTTGATTTGATTTTTTTAAAATTTGGGTTTGTATATGATTTTGGTTTGGAGAGGGCCAAAACAGAGAAATAAGAGAGAACAAGAGTTTATTATTCGGAAAGAGCAGAAACCTTTATCAGTAATTTTTTTTTTTTTTAATATTGCTTTAAACGTTTGAGTTGATTTAGTATTAGGTTTGGGTATTTAATTGAATTGATTTTGATTCAATATATGTCTTCCATTTTTACTTTTTCCCCTTAAACTACACTCTTAGATACCATTTAGAGGACAGAAAAACAACGAGTCAGAGATTGAAGAAGTTTGATTTTTTTTAATTTGATTTTGATTGTCAATTAGTTTTTTTCTTTTTCTTTTTCTTTTTTTTCTCTGGGAATAGGAACAATTAAATAGGAATGTTGATTGAAATCACTAGCAGACAAATAACTTGCGGAGAATGACTTAGTTTTGGTTGATTAGTAGATTGGATTTGTTTTGATTAACGTTTTTGGAATCCATTTATATATATATATATATATATTAATATGGGCATGTTTTTCCTTTGGGAAAGGTTACCGTGTAAATATTAAGGATTTCTCTGCTTTTCAGCAATGATAAAGATTACTGATATAGATGCTCTTATGCTATGAGCGCATCAACTTTTTTATGTTTATCCAAGTCAATGATATGGACATGCAGCACTATGACAAAGATAAGATAATCATGGCCTTTTATAAATCAAGTTCTAATTCAATAAAAAAAAATATCACATATATTAATCATGGCACACATGAATAAA
The DNA here is from genome assembly GCF_002906115.3 of Quercus suber. Taxonomy (NCBI): domain Eukaryota; kingdom Viridiplantae; phylum Streptophyta; class Magnoliopsida; order Fagales; family Fagaceae; genus Quercus; species Quercus suber. The sequence goes on along the minus strand of NW_027069590.1, from coordinate 61,658 downwards.
TCTAATACTTAAAGCAAATTGACCTGTAAATTTGTTATGATTTCATTAATTTTTTCCCACCTTTTCCCAGTAGCCAAATAGATTGTTAGAGTTGTCTTTTTTCTTTTTTTCTTTTTTTTTCTTTTTTTTTTTTTAAGGCTATGCTTTGTAGCAAATTTGGCTTATTTGTGTTTGTATAGTTTTACAATTCAGTCTGCCTCTAAGATTACATATAGTCTTAGTTTTGCAAAATTTGAGTTTCTATTAGTCATATTTCTATAACTACTAAATTTAAGTCCAAACCGAGTTTTATATATATGGTTTGTGGTCTCTAGCATTTTTTCCTACAAAACAAATACATATGTATAGTTTAAAGTTTGACTAAACCTTGTTTCAATAGATTTTCATATTATACGTATTTTTTTAATTTATAAATTGACATTTAATGTAATTTTTCTCTTTAGTTAAATATGGATGATAGAAAGGTTCTAGCGAATGTGAAGATGAGAGACATACTTTGGTTTATGGTGGTTGACTATTTCAACAATTACATGTTGGTGTGTACACATGTATAGAAGGAAATCTATTTATGTGGGTGAGGTTGAACCAACATATATTGAAGATTGAATTATATAATGGATTGAATGGTGTGATTAGAATCCTAACTTTGAATAAGAAAAATCTTTGAAGAGGAATGAGACTAACTTATTACTAAAAATTTTATGATATTATGATTTTGTTTAGCTATTTTATAGAGTTATCTTACAATTTTTATCATATCATGTTTATATTATTAGATTATGATAGTAGTAGGTTTAAGCAATAACTGAAAATTGTAGTACCATACTAATAGAAATTCTTTATAATTCTTTGATTCTGTACCTATAATTAAAGGATTTTACATATTTTTCCATAATTAATTTTTTCCCCATGTTATATGCTTAATAATGAATGTTGTTTGGTTCTCTAGAATTGGTTTTTTGCTTTTGCTTTCTCTTTCATTGTATTTGATAGATAGTATACCTACAAAAAACATAAATGAGTGTCTTATCTTAAGTTCATTGTCTTCTCATTCATAACCATCTATTGAATGGATAGAGTATGGAGAATATGTATCTAAAATTAATGAGAAAATTTGTGGTTTATATGCATTTATGATTTTTTATTTTTTATCTATTTTTTTATAGTTTCTTATCAAGCTTCTAAGATACATTTACTTTGTGCAATATATAAATGTTGGGGTTGAACGGAATCTACAAAGGTCTATATTTATTCCTCACAAAAGGGACATGATAGGCGGAAAATAAAAAGTGGAAACGATATTTGACCGATTGGAAGGGAGCAGGAACAAAAAGAACAACTGAGATATGAAATGAGCTGATGCTGAATTAGCATCTTCAAATGCACTTGGTTGGATTGTTTTAGATTTAGATATTTGAGTTAGATTTGGTTTTAGTGGGTTTAAAATAAATTTTGTTTAGAGTATTTGTATTAGATTTGGGTTTAATTAGTTTTTGGTATCTGCTTATGGTGTTTGTAATTAGATTTGTAAATGGAGATATGTGTTGGGTGTTTAGTAAGTGGTAAAAGTGTATTTAATATTATTAAAAAATTTCTTTTCTAATAAATGTAAATAAAAAGGTTTCTGCACATAGTGCGGGTTAAAAAGCTAGTTTAATTAAAACCTGAAGAGTTGTATTTCTGTTAAAGTGTGTGGATCATATTAGTCTTGTGAGATCCACACCACATAAATGAAATATACGTCCATCCAATATATGAAATACCTTTTTCGTATTAAGGGTATTAAAAGGTCCAATAGACTTGGTCTATACTACGATAGTCAATAACCTTTTCTTTTTTTTCTTTTTTTTCTTTTTTTTGGGTCTGAGATATTCCATTGATGGTAAATAGATTTTATCTGAATTTGGAAAGATTCGAGATTTTATTCTCGAGTGTGTTTGGTAAGAAAAAAAATAAATAAAAGCCAACATCTTTGCTTATTTTGGTAGTTTCAACACCCAAAAAAAGAAAAAAGAAAAAAAAAAAAAGCTTTTTCTTTTTTCATCCCTGTTTTTCTACAATTCAATAAAGCTCGTGTAAGTGCTACTGCTTGGAATTTGAATCTGAATCACACTTTAGGGTGAAGGATTTAGCTTCTAAAGTTTGAAAAAAAAAAGTTAATCTATATGTTACACATTTAATTAATAAGTAGTATTAATAAATAAAATTTTAATTTAGGAAATTTGTTAATAAAACAACATAAATAATTTGAATAAAATTTGTTCAAAGAAGATGGAACATAATTTAATCAAATTTTACGTACGACTATATTGAGATTTCAGATTAAAAAAAAAAAAAAAACCCCAAAAAAATGCTAACAATTCTTTTTTTTTCTTTTTCTTTTTTCTTTTTTTTCTTTTTTTTGGATAATTTGATAGTTACAATAAGAATGTGATTTTAACCCTAAATTTTTGTTGAAGACAAAAAAAAAATATCAATTGAGCTATAAAATTCTTGACCGTGACAACAATTCTACTAAATGACAAAACCCTACAATTTTACATAGAGGTAGTTTTTCACCAATAATAAATTGCGCTATAAAGAAACAAAAGAATTGTATCTAATTAGTTTAGGATTTCCAAATAATCTCTTTCAATGTTTTATAAATAGCCATCGCCTACTAGGTCCAAAATTCTGAGAATAATCAAAATATAATATGCTATTACTTGTAATAACGGTCCCGCATTATACAACAACAACAACAACAAGATCAACATCTCTGTATTAAGATGTTTTAAGAACGCTCGTTAAGTGTAGGGACAATCATTTTCTATCACTGAAGTGGACAAAACTCAAGCAATTTGTGATTTGTTTTTATATAATGAGCACCTGCCCGCAATGACCCATTGTCACTAGACTCACAACCAGCACCAAATTTTAGTTTCGATGGTCTTGAAGTTGAAGGTTTATGAGAAATTTTTCACAGTTTCTAGTAGTAAAACTAACAAATTTAACCCAAATATTATTACAATATTGCATTCATGCCTTTTTTTTTTCTTCATAAAAAACATTTTTTTTTAAAAGGTTATTAGGTAAACTTCTGTTTTTTTAATTATACATTTGGTCTTCAACCATGATCTTATGTTTTAAAATGGTATTAACCTTTCTAATGTTTCAATTTAATCCTTAATTTTTTTAAATGAGAGTAACAAAGGTCCCTTGAAAAGTAAGATGTGACAAATAAAACACTAAAATCAAGCACAAATATGGAAGTGAATCCAATGGCAGTTGATGAAAGCACTAATGTCTTTTTTTTTTCTTATAACTCAATGCAGATGTTCACATTGATGCTCTTAAAATGCTAAAAAAATAAAATAAAAATAAAACAACAACAACAGCAACAACAACAACAAAAACTAAGCTTTATCAATAATGCTATAGTTAAAAAAATTTAACAAACTTGTCTCTCTCTTCTCTCATTAAATTATTTTTTTTTGTAAATCTCTCTCTCTCTCTCTCTCTCTCTCTCTCTCCTCTTTCCAGCACCTCACTCTTCCCCCTCTCAATTGAACCAAACGCTCCCAAAGCCTTTCTTCTCTTCACTCTCACATGTGGGTTCGTTGAGATCATCGTTTTGGTGGGTGGGTTCGTGGTGGTGGGTCGGTGTGGGTCAATGTTGGGGTGAGTCGTTGCTAGAGTGGGTTTGTTGGTGGTGATGGTGGTAGGTCGGTGTTGGTCATTGAGGTTGTCGTAGGTTGTTTTTGGGTTGAGATCAGGCTGTAGGGTGGTGTTGGTCCATGGTGGTGGTGGTGGTGGGTTGTTGTTGGGGTCGGTTTGTTGGTCCATGTTGGTGGTGGTGGGTTGTTGCTGGGATGGGCTTGTTGGTCGGTGGTGGTTGGGGGGGGTGAGGGGGGTTGAAATCAGGTTGCTAGCTATAGATGTTTGTGGTGGTGGTCGGAGCTAGTTGTGGGAGAGAAAGAGACATAGATGAAGTATAAGGAATAAAAGAAAGAATTAAAAAAATATAAAGAAATAATATTTAAATGAAAGTATTAAAAAAAAATATAACTATTGATGTTGTATTTATGGTAAAATAAAGTGTTAAAATAGATAAAGTAGTTTTTTGAGTTGTTAAAAGTTAAATTTTTTAACATCACTGTTATAAATGCTCTAAACATGTTACTTTAATAGTGTGTGTCTAAATATATTTATTTATATATTTGTTTTTTAAACTATCACTGAGTCTCCATGTTAGCATTAAAGCATCCACATCCCGAAATGCCATCCTATCTCATTTTACGATCCCAAAAAGCTACTTTATTAATTATACCATACCATTTTACAATACCAACCACATCCCAAAACTCTATTTTTTTTCCCATTTTATTTAAATATTCTTTTTTAATCCTTTTTTTACCATTTCTCTTTTTCTCTTCCTTTTCCTCTCTTTCTCCCTCATCCTCTAGCACCGGCCCCTCTTTCTCCCTCAACCTCTAGCACTGGCCTCAACCTCTAGCAAACCCATACCTAGCAAAATCACAAGAAGCAAATCACAACAAAAAATCACTCAAATCAACAGAAACTTAACCAACCATCAAAAAATCACCCACAGCCACGCCGATCTTACCGCCACAACTACCAAACAGCCACTAACCCAGTCTTCAAGCCACTGCTGCCGCCACCATCCCCACCCAAATCAAACCTAAACGCCAAAAACCCATGCTAAACGGCAATCTCCACATCCCACGCCCAACGCCCAACGCCGATCTCCATGCTCAACTGCATTCCACATCCCACGCCCAACGCCGATCTCCACCCCACACCCAAAGCCAATCTCCACCACACACCCAAACACCGATCTCTGTGCCAAACCCCAAATGCCAATCTCCATGCCACCACACTGATATGCAATGAGAGAGAAGAGAAATAATGAATGGGTGGTGGCTTGCCATGGCCAGTGACAGTGGGTCAGGCCATGGAGTGGTCACTGTGGTGGCTATGGGATTTTGAGTCTAAAGAGAGGAGAGCGGAATGAGAGAGAGAAGGAAGTTGGTCGGATGAAAAGGATGAGAGAGACAATTAAAAAATAATTTTTAGAAATACAATTGTGCTACTGTAGCACAACTGTAAAAAATTTTACAATTCCAAATGTTTACAAGTCCAAATGCTGTGTGATTTTTGGCTCCTAATGCTAAATAATCCTTACATTTCTCATTTGGCATTCCCACTGGTGATGCTCTTAGCGTTTGATTTTAGCATTTTGACTTGCCATGTCATACTTTTCTATTCACTAGTAGATGGCAGAGATCATTTTTACCCACATTTAAATGGTTAATGAATAATGACTAAATTGAAATATTTGAAAAGCTTAATATCATTTTGAGACATGGGACAAGGGTTGAGAACCAAATTAAATACTTTTTGAAAGTAAATTTTGATTTAGAAGAACTATGCAGTTTGCACAATTCAATAAAGTCATCTTGCTCCTGCCTTTGTGCTTTATTTAAGGGTAATTTATGTGTAAATTTTATTATTATTTTTTTAATATATATATATAGCAATCCTTCCATTTTTTTAATTAAAAGGAGAGAGAGAGAGAGAGTGAGCAATCCTTCAATTTTTTAATTGAAAGAAAAATGGGTTTGAGAGGATGGGGATATGACTTGGATAGAAGCGACCAAAAAGGGAGAGAAAAAGAAAAGGGGGGGCTTCAATTGACAAAGATCATGTTAAGGAGAATCTCATGGTTCCAATCGGAAATTAAGGATCACACTGTGCTTCTAAAGTCCTCCCTATTCTGCTATTTACAACAAAATGTGGGAGACAAAAGAAGAAAAAAGTAATAAATAATAATATAAAATGATATAACATAAGGTAATGAAACTTAAAATGAAAGAGATTAGGGGATAAAAATTGTAATTCTAGTTTATCTATCTATTACAAAAATATGAAATAGTTTATGTGTGATGTGTCCTAACCAATGTGGTCGGTGATGATGTTGTCATCGCTGATGTTGGACATGGAAAACAGAGAATGTGGGCCTCGTATCTCATTTGAAACAATAGTCTTCACGCCAAGCCTGCACTGCACCTTTTTCCACCCTTCCTTCCCTTAAACTCGTGTGTGAAACTAGAATCGTAACACTACCTCATTCTCCTAATCTTTTTCTTCTCTGTCAATGGTCGATGGATAAAAAATATAAGGTAGACCCTCACATATTGTTGTAGACTTGTAGTAGACTAGAATAGTAATACATCGGTTGCTTATGCTATCCTTATGTAGTTATGTACAATGAAATGAATGAAAAGAAATATCAGTTATGTCGTGTGTGACTCCCGTTAAATACAAAAGTATAAATTGGGCAACCTCCACCCTGTTTCCTCTTCTTTTATATATTAGAAAGTGTGGACCCAGCTGAAGAAGGCCTTCTATTTTATATGTCCAAAACTATATTGAAAGGGAAGGGTGTGTGTTTGCAGAGAACAAATTAACGAGAGGAGAAACAATGATGAGGAAGCAGAACCCAGGTGATCAATCGGTGGTGTACACCAAGATGGATGAGCCAGAGAAGGTCAAGGTGGTGAAGCTGAGCCCAAGTGAAGAACTTGCCTCGTTTCAATTCAGGTTCAACAAACCAAAACATGTCATTGCCAGTGTCATTCACTACAACAAAAGTGGACTATGGTGACGAAACCTTTCGCCACAATATGTCCTTATTTCGTCCCCGAATACATATGGTGACGAAATGGTGACGAAACAGCATTCGTCACCTAAGCTCCATCACAGAATGTATTGGTGACAAAACATTTTTGTCACCAATAAAAAAATGATAGGTGACGAAATTTTTTCGTCACCAATAAAAAATGATAAGTGACAAAAGTTTTTCGTCAATTAATATTTTCATCACTAAACCTTATTTTCAGTGACAAAATATTTCGTCACCAAATGTAATTTTTTTCTCAATTTCAATAGATTAGGTGACGAAGTTTTGCATCACCGATTGTTTTTTTTTTTTCTTTTGTTAATATATATTTCAATAGATTAGGTGACAAATTATTTTGTCACCAATTTCTGCTTATAGTAAGATATGACAACGAAAATTATCGTCACCAATTTTATTTTATTTTTATTAATATTCTTTACATTTATTTGCCATTACATTAACCTGTTCATTTCTAACCAATTCCATAAAAAAAAACATCCATTCATTTCTAACCAAATCCATAGAAACAAACATCCATACAATCTAAAAATGCAATAAAGATGTTCACAAAGTATTTACAACCATTTATATACAAATGATGTCTTAACTTCCAAACTTTACAAAAAATTATTTGAGTTGAAGTAGTCCCACAAAAGCTATCTTTTTGCCACCAATCCCATATCTGCACAAGTTTAAAGGAAAATACATCAATAACAAACTAGACTGCAAACCTATATCCCTGATAAGATGTACTACAACAACAAAAAGATTATTATTAGTAAGACAATGCAGAAAAAGTCCACAGAATACCCAATATCAAACTAGACAAAATAATCATAATGCAACATCATATGAAGCCAAACTATGAAAGAAATAAGACCCACAACATTCTCATCAAATAAAAACCAAGCCCACATTACAAACCATGGAAGAATCATAAAGAATGCAGAAAAATCACAATTTAAAACAAAACAAATAAAGTGAAATCCAAAACAAAAAACTCAGCTACCACCATAAACAAAAAACCCACCACCACTATTAAACAAAAAAACATAGCCACCACCATTAACAACAAACCTAGCCACTACCATAAACAAAAAACCCACCACCACCATTAAACAAAAAACTCAGCCACCACCATTAACACAAAAACTCAGCCATTGCCATAAACAAAAATTGAACCATCACAATAAACAAAAAAAAAAAAAAAAAAACCCACCACTAACATTAAACAAAAAACTCAACCACCACCATAAACAAAAACCCACTACCATTTAACAAAAAACACAGCCACCACCAATAACATAAAAACTCAGTCACTGCCATAAACCAAAAACCCAATAATCATAAAAACAAAAAAAAAACAAAAAAAACCACCACTAACATTAAACAAAAAACTCAGCCACCACCATAAACAAAAAAACTCAGCCATCACAATAAATGAATAACCCACCACAACATTAAACAAAAAATCCAACCACCACCATAAATACAAAAACCCAACCACACAATAAACAAAAAATCCAGCCACCACCATTAACACAAAACTCACCACCACCATTAAACAAAAAATCCAACCACCACCTCAAACAAAAAACCCACCACCACCATTAAACAATATAGCAACATATACCATATATAAGCCCCAATACTAATGCTTTTAGGTAGGAAAATAAAACACTAACCAAGGTGTGTTCTAGTTAGTAGATGAGCTCCCCCCACTGCCACAAATGTCATTATCACCCTTGCTCCTCAAATATTGTATGATGCAATCCATCTTCTCCTCCAACCTGAAGTTTGCTTCCTAGAGCTCTTCTGCTCGATCCTCAAGTTGTTGAGTATACTGAGTTGAGGAAGATGATGCAGGAGTCTTAAGAGATGAGGAAGGCCTCATACCAAGCCCCTTTACATAGCCCGATCTCGACTTAAGAACCATCATAGATATCTCCTCTTCGGTCAAAGGTTGTGCTTCAGGAGTGCTACAATGCTCATCTTGTACTCTCAACATCTCTTGCTGTCATTTCAAATAATAGAAACCATTAGAAATACATATGTTCTAGTTTTGGAAACATATATAGAATAAAAATACATATATTCTAGTTTTGCAAACTCAAAGTAGGTACTGATATACATACATATGTATGTTCGCAATCAGGGTGTATCCACTGCTTTGTCTTTGAATTGAAGTGGGTATCATAGTAGAGTTGTGCCAGCTTAGGAATATGACCTCCATTTTTCCATCTCTGATCAGTTTGCTTTCAAATGTTAGAAGACAAGTTAATTAATTACAACAAGTAATATACTAAGTTTTTGAAAAATTGAAATAACACACCGCCTCATCCACCCTAACTGCAAGCGACTTGCTTCCACATCTATGAATGTGTTTGTCAACCGTTTCCTCTTTATTTCTGTTTTTAGCATTTCTTTCTGAAACTTTCTATAAAGAATAAAGACCAAGAAAATATTAGAGTTTTGACTTAAGTTATATATATATATATATATATTACAATATAAATCTACTCCACATTCCAAATAAGTATAAATCCAACAAATTTGATAGAACGAATAATCTAGTAGACATTACAACATAATAAGATCTACATAAAACATTAATCCAATGCATATATAGGTAGGTATTATCTAGGTGAAAGGTGAGAACATACTTTACTTGTAATTAAAATTTTCAAAGTATTAATTACCAGCCAATCTTCGTCACTCCACTTTCTTTCAATTAGTTCAATCCATTTTTCTCTTGTGACATTTTTTGGTGGGTGGTTTCTTGCATACGTTCTTCCTTCATCCTTTACAAGTTTTTTATATTTTGTAAACAACTTGTAGTTGTGGCTGCTCAATAATCTACCACACTTTGTATTTAGAGATTTGTTCACAAGTACAGATTCTCCTTGTCTATCAAATTGATCCTGCAAAGTGAGGTATGTATAAAAAAAATATTATGCCTTGAATTCAATATGCTTAGTGACAACATCAGCAATACACTATAAAATACAGCATAAAGTATAAAGCAATGTAATAAAAACAACAAAATCAAGCTTAGGGACAACTATAAATATTTAAAGTACCGCCACATTTTGAATGGTTGCCTCTTTTTCACCGCTACCAACATTCTTCCAACTATAAGCATTCACAATGGACAAGTTTGTATGCACTTGTACACCAATTTGGCTAGCAAACTTCCCTGCATGTTCACCAATAGGAGCACAAAACTCTGGGGCAATATGGACCGGTAGCTTCCGATGTTTCTCAACAAGTCCTCGTACCCCTAATCCACGCGTCATGCCACGGGCACGTCTACTAGTCGATGCTATCAAGACATAATATAAATTAAATCAACAAGTGAACCAAATATAGTGTGATTACAAAATCAAGTAATGAAACTTAAATATCTCACCATCCATGGTAGATGGTGTGCCCACAAGCTGTGCCTCTACATTAGTAGAAATTTGGGCAAGAGAATCTCCACCAAGATGCGTACTTGATGCTGGGCCGGTATGCTGGACTGCTGGGATAGATTTCTCACGCCTCTAACGAGCCATCTGTATCATGCAAAAGTATATAAAGATATCTAAATTCATTACAAGTTAAGATATAAATAATTTATTTCATCATTTAAAATATCTTCAGTCGATGATTTTCATTAATCATTCCAAGCACAATAATACAACGTATCTCAAGCACCAGATCATGTATATAGTACCTCAGAATCTCCATCGGGAAGTAGGCTCGATAATGGGCCTTTATGCTGGACTGTTGGGGTAAATTTCTCATGGCGTGAACGAGTACTACGTCCTAGTACCATTTGTATCATACCAAAATATGTATAGATTTTTAAATTCATTAAAAAAAAAAAAGTTATTTCATCACAATATTACAAAGTACGATGTATCGCATGCACCAAATCATATATATAGTACCTCATTATTTAAAGAACTAGATAACTCATCATCACCAACAGCTGTTACATAGTTGTCATCATCTACCTGAACATTTACTCTCTTTCTTCCCACATTTGCACATTTAGGCAGAAAAGTTGACAGATGCTTCAATCTCAAAGCATTTATTTTCTCTTGGTTTTGCTTGATTCTTTGTACTCCTTCCATCTCATATTCTATTATTTTATTATAAGTATCTTTGCCCTTTTTGACCATTTCTACAACTATAGATTTACATAAAAAAATAAAATATAATGTCTATTTATTACAAATTCTTCCCAAGTAGGAAAAATAAATTAGAACATCAAATAGAAATATACATGAACAAATAATAGAGAATCAAAAATTATTAAACGCACTTTTCCATATATAAAGGAAAAAAAAATGAAATCTACATATCATAATCCATATCAGGATCTATATTAGAATCTTGTATGTTATGCACTTCATCTTCATTGTTATCTCCTTGCTCTCCCAAACCTTCTGGAATATTCTCAACTTCAATACCACCCTTACAATATTGAACATTATCTTCAACATCGATAGGGACAACATCGCTAATGGCTTCTTGTTGGAATGCTTCATTAGCTTCTATTTGATCATTAGATTCCCCATCACCCAGCTCTGGCACATCAAACACTCCCCTATATTGTACGCATTGCACAACATGCTAAGGTTCACCCCATTTGGTATCATGAAGGTAGAAAAAAAAAAAAGAATTAACTACAACTAGTAGAAGCAAAAATTCAATTAAGACCTAATTTATTTTCCTAACCAAGTCCCCGGCAACGGCGCCAAAAACTTGTTGTGAAATTTTAAAGTACTCACAATTGTACGAACCGTACCGAAGTATAGTTTGACAAGAACGAGGTCGAACCCACAGGGACTTGAATGAATGTAGGAAAATTAAATCAAATCTTAACCAAATTAATCCTAATCTAGTTTAATTAAAAATTGGTTGTTTTGAAATTAAATAAACTAAGCAAATAATAAAATTAAGCAAATAGTTAAACTAAGCAAAAGATATAAAGCAATAAAAAGATGTAAACAATCAAGGGAAAGGAATTAAGGTTTTGGAAGCCGCCTTGCAAGTCATATCAGCATATATTTATGATCATTAATTTTTCCCACCTCACTACATGATAATCTAGAAATCAATCTTGCTATCGTGGAAAATATCCTCATTAAAATCCTTATTTTAAAAATCAAAATCATGTTCTTCTTTGCTTCTTAAGTATAAAACCAAATCATCAATTGTATCCATAGCCAAACAAATCACAAGATATATCTAATTCTAAAAATCAAATCATAACTTGTATCCATTGACAGACAAATCACAAACGATATCCAATTTTATAATCAAGAATTAATAAACCAAGCATTTAATTAATTAAGACAAATCCTAAATCATGAGAAAAACATGATTGAACTCATATCTAGAATCCCATCTTAGTCAATTGATATGAAGCAAGAACAATTTAATTCATTAAAGAACAACTATTGTGGGAAAAATCAAATCACATAAATATTACTGATAATCTTTAACAAGGTTTCATCCTCAACCTTAATTATAAATTTAGCTACTCATGGTAATTGAAATAAAACAAAAGAATAAAACACTAAACATTAAACTAGACAAATAAAATAGAGAAAGAAATAGTCACAATGCTATCATGGAGAAAAGTTACAGAGAAGCCACATGCGGCACTGCCTCTTGCTCCAATTTTCTATTTTGCATCTCAGCCCTAGCACTAGCCTCAGTCCCCCCTGAATTTTGCCCTAAAAAGCCTTTAAATAGGACAATGAATCCTATTACAAGTTGAATTCCCGTTTGGAGAAAATCCCAGACTTTTAGGCTTTAATTAACCGACTATTTAGGCCCAATTAACGTCAGAATTAGGGCTTCTGGTAAACCACAAAGTTGTAGCCCTTTAAGTTAACTTTCTAGCTCAACTTGAATCATCTCGATTGGACATCTGAGCCGAAAGTTATGCCAAAAATACTAACTGATGTGCAGGCTGGAATCCTAATCCAAATTGGACTTGGATTTGGTGCAAATTTCCTTTGATTCCTTACTCCAATTGGATTTAAATTTAATATTCATGCCTGGCTGGATGTAAGTTGGCTTGATTCAATTGGCCTAGCCCCACTTTGCATGTAAAGCCCTTGTTACCTGCAACACAAAGATATTACATAATCAGTCACAAAATAACATAAAAGTAAAGCTAAATATGTAGATATGTAAGTATTTTATTGTATATATTTCATGCACATCAATTACAAATTCTTCCCAAGTAGGAAAAATAAATTAGAACATCAAATAGAAATATACATGAACAAATAATAGAGAATCAAAAATTATTAAACGCATTTTTCCATATATAAAGGAAAAAAATGAAATCTACATATCATAATCCATATCAGGATCTATATTAGAATCTTGTATGTTATGCACTTCATCTTCATTGTTATCTCCTTGCTCTCCCAAACCTTCTGGAATATTCTCAACTTCAATACCACCCTTACAATATTGAACATTATCTTCAACATCGATAGGGACAACATCGCTAATGGCTTCTTGTTGGAATGCTTCATTAGCTTCTGTTTGATCATTGGATTCTCCATCACCCAGCTCTGGCACATCAAACACTCCCCTATATTGTACGCATTGCACAACATGCCAAGGTTCACCCCATTTGGTATCACGAAGGTAGAAAACTTGTTTCGCTTGACTAGGTAATATGAAAGGGTCATTTTGATACCACCGACTTTGCACATTGATACTTGTGCAATGTGTCTCAGTTTGTATCGTTCTCCTTTGACCAGTCTTATTACTAGTATTATACCATTCACACTGAAACAAAACAACTTTATATTGATACATATACTCCAATTCCCAAATTTTGCACACATGACCATAGAAGTTGTGTATTTGTCCATCATGGTCCCCTTCTGTAGATACACCGCTATTCTGGGTTACACGACGATTGTCTAAGTCTTTTGTATGGAACCTTACACCATTGACCATGCAGACCGAGTATTCTTTCATTAGCAACTTAGGACCATTTGCTAATGACCACATTTGTTTTGTAACTTCTGATGAGTTGTTCTCTTTCAATCTATAGATCTATAATGACATGCAACATGTGACATTAGTAGTGAGAAAACTATATAACTGCTTAGTATTGTTTAATGTGTCACAAGATTCAAAATTTCTTACACGTTCTTTGAACCATTTAGGAAACTCTTATCGTTGTATTTGAGTTATATCTTCTCTAGTTGGATTATGTAATGTGTTTTTGTGTTCACTATTCAAAACAAGTGATTTATATTCAGTTAAAAAATGCAAATAATATTAAGAACAATTCAAGCATAATCAAAATAAGACTTCACATACTCTAAATACGGCTCCAACTCGGGACAATTGTACAACAAATACCATTGAGTAATATCACGCAATTCACGTGACATCCCCACATCATTCTGCCTACACCCAGTGGGTCGAGCTGTTTGTGAGAAAATCGTCAACCCTTGGCCATATTCACCACAATCTGCATTTCTTTCCCTTCGATTATGCATAGTTTCAACTCCATCAAGATATAATGATGAAAAAGTAATACACTCTTTAAGAATGTAAGCCTCTGCAATTGAACCTTCTGGTCGAGCTCGGTTGGAAACGTATCTTTTCAAAGTTCTAAGAAACCTTCAAGGAAAAATGAATTGGGAGTACGACTACATACGCAATATAATTTGCCTAAAAAAAAACATTCGACATACTATAATTAATGGATGGAGAGAGTTACCTTTCAATGGGATACATCCATCTATATTGTACTGGTCCTCTATGAATGGCTTCACGAGGTAGGTGAACAGCAAGATGAACCATTACATCAAAGAAGGCTAGAGGAAAGTACTTCTCGAGTTTGCATAGTATGAGAAGTATACGTCCTTCTAATTTCTTCAAGTCGCTTTTCCTTAGGGTCCTAGAGCATAAGTCTTGAAAGAAACTGCCCAACTCAAACAATACTGTACAAATGTCCTTATCAGCAAAACCCCACATCCTAATTGGAAGAATCCGCTGTAATAGCACATGACAGTCATGGCTTTTCAAATTTAATAGTCTACCATTTCTTGTGTTCACCGACCTTGATATGTTTGCTGCATAGCCATCTGGATACTTGACTGATTTCAAAAATTCATAAAAACCATCTCTTTCTTCAGGATACAATGAAAAGAAGGCACGAGGCTTGTCAAACGATCCATCAGGACGTTCTTGGAGGTGCAAAACACTCCTTATGCCCATATTTTTCAAGTCCTTGCTTGCCTTGTCTGTGTCCTTGTTTTTCGCCTCAATTCCCAACAAAGTTCCGAATGTACTCTCACTAATATTTTTCTCAACGTGTATGACATAAATGTTGTGTTTAAGCTTCTTATTCCTCCAATATGGTAGCTTGTATAGGATACTTTTCTTTGACCAATTTGGTCCCCCAATAATTGGACGCTTTTTATTGTTGTTTGGATCCTTTCCTAAAATTATATTTGGCATTCGGTCAAATTGCTCATTTATCTTTTCCACCGGTAACTCCAATGATCTCATCCGTTTCTCAATTTTACCATTGAATGAGCAACTCCTTCACCAAGGGTGGTCTATAGGCAAATAGGCTCGATGGTTAGTGTATCCAATTTTACTTTCCAATGTCTCCGAATATGGTTCATCATTGCAAGTGTAACAAGCATGATAACCCTTTGTCCTCCACCCAGACACATTACCAAATCCAGGATAGTCATGTATTGTCCACAACAAAGCGGCACACATCTGAAAATTCATACCACAAGATGCATCGTAAGTGTATGCACCCTCTTCTCACAACTCCTTCAACTCATCAACTAATGGCCTCAAGAAAACATCAAACTCATTTCCTGGTTGATTGGGTCCAGGAATAAGTAAGGACATCATAAAATAAGGTTCTTTCATTACTAACCAAGGTGGTAGGTTATAGGGAATGAGTATGACAGGTCACATACTATAGTTATTGTTCATATTCTCAAAAGGGTTAAAACCATCTATAACCATCCCTAACCTCACATTGCGAGGTTTTAGGGCAAACTCATGATGTTTCAAGTCAAATTCCTTCCACTCCTGACTATCAGCTGGATGCCTTAATATCCCATCATTCACACGTTTTTCTATGTACCATCTCATGTCCTTAGCTATTTTTCTAGACATATATAATCTCTGCAACCTCAGTGTCAATGGAAAGTAGCGCAATACTTTTTGAGCAATCTTCTTACCACATGTGCTATTATCCTTGTATCTAGGCGTTTGACACACCGGACATTTATCAAGGTTTTCATTTTCCTTCCAAAAGAGAGCACAATCATTTTTACATGCATGAATGTGCTTCTCAGCTACAGTGCACATCTAAAGATAGATGTGCACAGTAACTCAAAGGTTAAAAAAAAATATTATTTTATTTTGTGTTCACACTATGGTTAGAATATTTTAATTTTATTTTTCTTTCTCCTCCTTCCCCATTTCTACCCGTTGCTCCTCTCTTCCCTTAGTCAGTCCTCACACTCTTCATTTCTTCCTGTTGCAAGCTTTAATTCCTCCACTCGCCGCCGACCCAAGCCCTTGCCTAACGCCAACAACGCTAATTGATCTCTTCATTCTACGCCCCTATCTCTCTTCTATCTCATTTTTCCTCTACTCTATCTCTCAATCTTTCTCCATCTCAAACACCAAGACCCATGATCGCCGATGCTAGGTTTTGATTTTGTCACTGTGATTGACAAAATAACGTTGACGCCATGACTGGGTTTTATGTTGATGGGTTCTATTTTTATTTTGATGAATGGGTTTTATTTTTGTTAATGGTTGATGAATGGGGTTTATTGACGGTTGATGAATGGTGGCTGGGTTTCTCTGGTTGATGAATGGTGGCTGGGTTTCTCTGGTTGATGAATGGTGGCGGTGGTGGTAGTGGTGGTTGTGGCTATGGTTGTGGCTATGGCTGATGGTAGAGGTGGTTGTAGTTAGTACTGTGGATATTTTTCGGGTAGTAAGATATATTATTTTATTGTAGGGATATATTATTTTATTATGATATTTATATTATTTTCTTGTATTGAAAGCTAAAATAGATCCACTACTGCAGCATGTATGTAGGTAAAATAAATAAAGTAACTTTTAGTTCATTGCTATAGTATGTATGTAGGTAAAATAAATAAAGTTACTTTTGATAGAGTTAAAAAACTAAATTGTTAGCTCTAATGTTATGCTCTAATGCTCTGAACTTTCTAAAAGTTTGCCTACGCAACCTTTAAGTGGCAAAGTGCCACATGAAAAGACATAGAAGTGACACTAACACTATTAGTCTAACAGTGACAGACACCTTTTATTGGCGGAGATGAAAGGGCACTATAGCTAAAGTGGAATGCCTGCCACGGCTCTAGTGAATCTGGTTGTTCAATACTTCGTTGTCTTCGGTGCAATGTCAATCTCCATATCCATTCTCTCAATCTATATGAAAGATGTGTCAGATGACAAATCCACTAAGGCTGTGTTTGCTTTGGGTGAAAACTACTTCCGAAAATGCTTTTCTGTAAATGCAGGTGTTTGGTTGCACATGGAAAATAGCATTTCCGGAAATTCATTTCAGTTGACCCACGGTCAAGGGTGAAATTCTTTTCCCCTTTTATTTTCACATCAAATGCCATTTTTCAGAAAACAGAGAGAGAGAGAGAGCACGAAGAGAGAGAGAGAAAGAGCACGAGCCGCGAGCTCAAACCGCCGCTCCAAGCCCGGAGCAACCGCCGACGACCTTCGACCCACAAATCGACGAACCCATCGCCTTCTACCTTCGACCCAGACCCATCTCCTTCGACCCAAATCCAGACCCATCACCTCCTCGATCTCGCCGATCCACGAACCTCGACCTCGTCGTCGACCCAGACCTAGACCCAGACCCATCGCCTCCTCGATCTCGCCTTTCCACGAACCTCGATCTCGTCGTCGACCCAGACCCAGACCCAGACCCATCGCTCTCTCTTCCTCGATCTCTCAGTTTTGTTTTTTTAAAGTTTGATTGTTGTTGTTGTTATGGTGGTGTGGTGGTGATGTTTTGGTGGTTGTGGCTTTTGATTGCCGGAATTTGTTGTTGAATTAACTGTGATGTTGAAATTTTTTGTAATAAAATTTGTTTGGATGCTGAGAAAATAGCTGAGAAAATATGAAAAAATTGTAGGAAAATAGCATTTTCAGAACAGAACCAAACACATGAAAATATTTTCTACGACAATTTTTATAATACAACCAAACACCTGAAAATATTTTTCTTTCTCGAAAATAGTATTTCCAAAAAATAAGCTATTTTCTGAAAATTATATTACGCGAACCAAACGGACCCTAAAATTTAAATTCAATTTTATAATATTTTATTTAAAAAAAAGTCATGTCAATTAAAAAGATGTTTTGTTCACTGTTTATTTCATCACATAAACGTTAACACTTAGAGCATTCACATCAGTATGTGTATTTTACACATCCATTTTTACACTAAAAACCTACTTTTTCTATTTTACACATTCACTTTTACAAAATACCCACATCAGTTCATTTATTTTACAAGATATTTCAATAAAATATTCATTATACTCCATTTTTTTTTTATTTCTCTAATGATCATACTTTTTTTTAATTTAAACTTATATTTTAAGTAAACTACCAACACCGGTGGCTCGACCAATGGAGCCACTCGTGTTGGAGGTCCGATGGCCGAACCACCAAAATAGTGGCTCCGGCGAACGTCGTCGGATTGGTCTCGCCGCCCACCGTACTGCCAAATAGTGACCCACCGGTAGGTGGATTATTAAAATAGTGGCTTCGACGAACGCCATTGATGCCCAAACTACCAAAATAGTGGCTTTGGTGACCGCCCACCGGATTGGTGTCTCCGACCATTGTACCGCCATCACCGATGGGCCGATTGTTGTAATAGTTGCTCCGACTACCGCCATCAAATTGATGTCTCCGACCACCGTATTGCTAGAATCGGTGATTGAATCGATGTCTCCTACCAACGGTCATTTTCTTTTTTTTTACCCTACGGTCATAATTTTTATTGTTATATCCATCGGTCATAATTTTGAAATTCAAATGGTAATTCAAACCTAACTTTAAACCCAATGGTAAATTCAAACCTAAAGGTCATATTTTTTTAACTTTAAACCCAATGGTAAATTCAAACCTAAAAGTCTTTTTTTTTTTAACTTGGTAAATTCAAACCTAAATGTCTTTTTTTTTTTTTTTTTTTTACTTTAAACCCAATGGTAAATTCAAACGTAAAGGTCATATTTTTAACTTTAAACCCAATGGTAAATTCAAACCTAAATGTCATATTTTTTTAACTTTAAACCCAAAAGGTAAATTCAAACCTAAAAGTCTTTTTTTTTTAATTTTTTTAATTTTTAACTTTAAACCCAATGGTAAATTCAAACCTAAAAGTCATATTTTTTTTTTTTTTTTTTTAACTTTAAACCCAATGGTAAATTCAAACCTAAAGGTCATATTTTTTAACTTTAAACCCAATGGTAAATTCAAACCTAAAGGTCAAAATTTTGAAATTCAAACTCAAGTCACATTCTTGCTCTATAAATATGACCATTTTCTCTCTAATTTCCATCCACTTCTACAAAATTATCTCTTCCATTTGGTTTTTGTTCTCTCTTAATGGATTTCCATAATGACATTGATTTTATTTTTCCAAATGATGAGCCTCCATTTGACTCATCTTCTGATGATGATGAGTTGGAACTTACTCTAGCTATTGCCATAGAAGAATTAAACAACGAAGGAGCATCAACATCATGACGTCGTTCGGCTCAACCTCGCAGGTTTATCTGGCGTAATCCTTTGCAAGGTCATAACAGGCTTTTCCATGATTATTTTGCTGAAACACCAGTGTATCCTCCTAATGTATTTCGAAGGAGGTTTCAAATGAGTCGTTCTCTTTTTCTACGTATCCATTCAAGAGTTGAAGCTATTGAACCATACTTTGTTCAAAAAAGAAATGCGGCTAACACACTTGGGTTGTCTTCCCTTCAAAAGATGACCGCCGCAATCAAAATGCTTGCTTATGGAGTGTCAGCTGATTTCATGGATGAATACTTGAGGATTGGAGAAAGCACTGCAATAAAAAGCTTAAAAAAATTTGTTAAAGCGGTAGTTTCAATCTTTTCTGAAGAGTACTTGAGGTCACCAAACAACAATGACATTGCAAGGTTGTTAGCGGTTGGCCAACACCATGGATTTCCAGGAATGCTGGGGAGCATTGACTACATGCATTGGAAATGGAAGAATTGTCCAAGTAAGTGGAAAGGTCAATATATTGGTCATACCCATGATCCAACGATAATTTTGGAAATCGTGGCGTCGTATGACCTTTGGATATGGCATGCATTTTTTGGGTTACCGGGGTCTCACAATGACATCAATGTCCTAGAGCGGTCTTCTGTATTTTCTGAGCTTGCTGAAGGGTGTGCTCCTCCAGTTAATTACTCAATAAATGGTAATGACTATTCAATGGGGTACTATCTTGCAGATGGTATATATCCATCATGGGAAACATTTGTCAAAACAATTCCAGCACCACAAGACCGTAAAAGACAACATTTTGCTTCCTCACAAGAGGCGGCTAGGAAGGATGTCGAACGTGCTTTTGGAGTACTTCAAGCGCAATTTGCAATTGTGCGTGGGCCTGCACGTTTTTTCCACCTTGAAATGCTTAAGGACATTATGATGGCATGTATAATATTGCATAATATGATCGTTGAAGATGAGCGGCATACTTACCTTGGAGCAAATGACTTTGATTATGATCAAATCGATAATAATGGACCTAAACCGGTGTCACATAATCCCACTTGTAACCTTATGCAGTTCATTGAACGTCATAATTCCATTAGAGATAAAGGAATTCATTCTCAACTTCAAGCGGATCTTGTCGAGCATCTATGGCAACTACAAGGCCAATCGTAGGAATTTAGAATTCTAAATTTCTAAGTATTACTACTTTTATTTAATGTAAACCTTCATTGTTATTTAATCCTCAATATTTACTTTATATTTCAAAATGGTCTATTTCACTATTCTTAAAAATGTTTTGTTTTATTCTTTATACTTTTATATTTATGTCAATAAAGTTAAATGTGGCACGACAATCAAAAGACAACTACAAACACAGCACAGTTATACCATACATTGACATTCTATACCTAATAATTCATTTGGACCACAATTAGAGGAGTCGGACCTATACTGTAGAAGCAAGAAATATGCAGAAAAATAAAACAGTTTCTGCAGAAAAATATCATTACGCAGAAAAATATCATTATGCAGAAAAATAAAACAATTTCTGCAGAAAAATAAAACAGTTTCTACAGAAAAATATCATTACGCAGAAAAATATCATTATGCAGAAAAATAAAACAGTTTCTGCAGAAAATTAAAACAGTTTCTGCAGAAAAATAAAACAGATCATTATGCAGAAAAATAAAACAGTTTCTGCAGAAAAATATCATTATGCAGAAAATTAAAACAGTTTCTGCAGAAAAATATCATTAAGCAGAAAAATATCATTATGCAGAAAAATAAAACAGTTTCTGCAAAAAAATAACATTATGCCTAGAGCTAAACAAGCAGCAGCAGCAGCAGCAGCAAATGCAGGTATGCAGCTGCAACAAGCGACACCATAACATTATGCAGAAAAACAAAACAGTTTCTGCATAAACAAATAATTATGCAGAAAAATCAGCAAGTACAGCCACTTGTAATTATGCAGAAAAATCAATAATTATGCAGAAAAATCAGCAAGTACAGCCACTGCACAACAGAAACATTGCTTCACCCAAAATAGAATGACAAGAACATAATCACAAATTAAATTCAATAATCAAGTGCTAGTGTCTGTGCACAATACAAAATTTACAACATTGCATTTGTTCCCTTGCACAAGTAAATACTACAAAAAATCATCTATGTCAACTATGTGCTAGGTATCTTTGCACTATACAAAAAATTTCTTGATTAGATATTGTCAATAATAACATTCAAATTATGATGGATATTTAGACCTTAACCTCTCCAAGATTTCCAAGCGACGTAGACGAATGTATTCTTTTTGCTCAGGATCCATGGTTCTTGTATCTTTCATCATAATTTCATCTTCCATTTTCCTTTTTTCTACTTCGTTCTTCTCTTCCTTGATACGAATCAACTCTTTTCGTTCTTCGGATGCAACACGCATTAATTCTCTTCGTTCTTCTAATGCAATGCGCATACTTTCCTTTTTCTCCTCATGCATTCTCCTCTTTTCTTCCTTGATTTTGTCCAATTGGGAGGAAAGCATTGGTCATCACAATTCTTTCTTTTCTTTAATTTCTCCTTTTTCATTTTCTTGTAAAATGTCAAGGAAGAAGGGATTTTGATTTTGTGAGTCAATCACCTAACAAACACCAAAGTAATTCAGAAGCAGCACTAATAAGCAACAAAATTGAAAACAAAAAAGAAAAGGCATTCCTCAAAACAAATTCATCACACATTAAATAAACAATATTAGTACATAGTAAAAACACTCAGCATTACCAAAAATAAAATAAAAAATAGCTAACTAGCATGGAATTAATGGGTTATGAAATTCTCTTTTATTTCAGATAACTGTGTGATGTACATAAATGGGTTGCTTTATCAATTTAATTTTTCTTGATGATCAATATCTCTTTATGTACAGTACAGTTGGATGGGTTTTTGTAGTTAGTCTTTTATTATCACCTTCCCCTAAATCAAACAAGCAAAAACATCATAAGTAGACCCCAAAATAGCTACATGCATGCAACAAAATTAAATTCTAAAAACAAATCTAAGAATAGATCTGCATAAAACTAAAATATTAGCTAATAATTAAACCAAACTGACTAGGTGCTAAACAATGGAGACAAATATAAGTTTGTCTAGGTCTTTAAGTCAAGGACCACAATGTGAACTTTAAGAACTAATCTGGGTCCCAACTAAAGGACTCCTAAATCAGTTAGGCAATTGACCCATTACAAAATTACATGAAACAATTCAATAAAGGGATATAGGCTACTAGTTACTTATAAAATAAAAAAATAAAATAAAATAAAAAAAAGGCTCACGACAGGTTGCAAATGGAGTAGGTTGCAAAAACAAAGGGATATGTCCGCAATTCTCTCCATGATATTCTTACTCAGAGTAGGTTGCAAAAACAATCCAATACCCATTGGAAGTCACTAATTATGGAACTTGAACACCCAAACAGCAAATAAATGTGTACATAAAACAGAAGAAGTACCAAACAATAGTTAAGTTCATAAGACACAAAGTATATACCCTGTTCAATCAGTCCGAAAACAGGGGAGAAGCTAATCAGTCCCAAAACAAGGGAGAAACTAATTATAGACCCTGTTCAATCAATTCAAATTCTTCAAACACTCCCTACACACAGGAATACTAATCCCTATCAAAAGACAAAATTTAATCCTTACCTAAACTCTAAAATAATCAAATATAAATATACACAAAATTTGAAATACTAATAAATTCCAAAAATAAACATTCGGGTGTGCTCTGAAGAATCCCTAAAAAAACCCCAAACCAGAAAAAATTTGAAAAAAGAAACCCTAAAAAAAAAGTTTAGAGAAACTCCCAAGAATCTTGCTTGAAACCAAAAAGCAAAAAAAACTTAAAATCTCAATGAGAAAAACCCATACCTTTTTAGAGAAATTAGCCCCAAAGTCTGTCAATGGAGAAGATGAGACTGTCAATTGATCCACCCTGGAAAACCCCCAAACCGATCAAATAGAGAAGATGAGTCTGTCAATAGAAAATGAGCAAAAGCGTAGATGAAGAAATAAGATGAGAGGAAGAGAGGAATGAAACAGGGAGAGAAGCTGAGACCTGCATGGTGTGCTCAGTGAGAGGTGAGAGAAAAAAAAAAGAGCGTAAAAGAGAAAAATAAGTTTTTTATACTGTACCGTGAACTGTGATATTATTATTTTAATGTTTACATGTGCTACAATACCCGTGTATATTTACACGGGTACTGTAGCACATGGAAAAATATAGCCAGCTTTACATATTTTTACACCCACTGATGTGGGTGTTTTTTTACTCAAAATGTGTAAAATTTACATTGTATATGTATTTTAGAAGACTTTAAATGAACTGATGTGAATGCTCTTACTAAAAAGGCGCTCATTTTCTTTTACTTGAGAAATCATCGTCTTGCTTAAAACTTGATTGATCAATTATATTTGCAAGATAAATTTCAAGAATTAATAATATAGTTTCATTAAAAATTATTAAATACTAAAATCAAAATTAACAACACTTTTTTCTGTTCAGAATAAAAAGTTAACGACACTTAAGTTATTGTCAAAGGACTCAACATGTATGTATCACATGCGGCAGTGTCGCTAAAGAGAATTTTTCAAAAGCAATTATTGAATGGGGTACCAAAAAAGTTATTTATTAGATTAGGTGGAAGATAAATAAAGCAAATAATTGATAATAACGTCACTTCGTCCCCATTGATATATTGGTATTGATAATAAAGCAAATAGTTGACAATAAAGTTCTATTGAATTTTTCTCGTGATGTATTGTAATTGTTTGGTTTTTCTGCTTTCATTAATAAAGTTTTGGGCCTTTTGCCCCCCAGGGCGGTTATCTCCCCCAAAAAAAAAAATAAATAAATAAATAAATAAATAAAAGGTCACTTGGTCCACACCTTACTATTTAATTCTTTTTTGTTTGAGTTATTAGGGACAAGAATAAAGTGTCGAGGATACTAACGTGAGATTATAATTAAGTGGGCGTATAAAGATAATTGAAAATATAGTAAAATTGGTTTGGTTGGTATTTAATGGTCTACTAGGTTGAATTTGACTTCAGTTTGTCTTCTCACATCCTTGGATTAATGGGCATATACTTATATGTTCAATAATAATAATAACATTAATTGAAATAAAAATAAATTAAAAGAGAAGAAAGAAAAAAAAAAAATAGAGTAAGGTGTCTCACCTGTTAGTTAGTTGGGCATTTTGATTATAATGTTGATGTTTCAGTTTGGCCTCAACTTTTTCCTTTTAAGCACTAGCATTCAGGAATGCATATCAATCTCTATTTTACACACTAAAAACTTATTTTATTTATTTTACTATCCTATTACAATTCACCCAACATTTTAGTTTCTATTTTTACATACAACACAATAAAATAATACAATAAAATAATAAACTACTCCATAAAATATTATAAAGCTCTCCTATCTCTAACACACCATATGATATTTGCCAATAAAATAATAATTTTTTTTTTACATCCTAAGCTACAGTTGGTTCGCATATATGAGAACCAACTGTTCACGGATGGTAAAAAAAAAAAAAAATAGAAACCCTATTTGGCTTGTATACTCTCTATTTTTTGTTAATGGAATTTTTCTTCAAAAACATTAAAAATAAAAATAAAAAACGAAATCTATGTTGAAGGCAGAAGATTTTAAAAGAATGGTCCAAAGAATTAAAAAGAAAAGGAAAAGAACTGTAATCAACTACCCTCTTAGATAGGTTGTCCATCTCATCAGTTGAAACCTCCTCCACGGCCACACATGACACAACCCATGCACCTTCTTCCCTCCTTCCTTGCCTCCTCATCGTCCCATTGCTGAATGCTGAATGGATAAAACGTTGTTTGACATCTCATCCCTTCTTCCAACACTTCCGTTCATTTTCTCCTTTTTTATTATTGGACAAAATTTAGATGCAATTTCTTAATTGATATGTTAGACCTCCTAAGTAAATTCAACTATTTTGTTGTGCTGTATGCAACACCAATAAATAAATACATAATTTTTTTTCTAAAAATAATAAAATTTAATTATGTGATTTTTTTTTCTTTTGAAAATCTAATAATGTAATTTATTTATCACTACAATTACAGGATTAAATTTAATTAAAACACCTAAAGAGTTGTATCTCTATCAAAGTGTGTGGATCCATACACATGCTGTGAAAGGAAATATGCACACATCCAATACATGAGATACCTTCTTCATAAATAGACTTGGTTTATACTATGATTCTTTCTTTTCTTTTTTGGTTTGTGATATTCTATTTATCTCATCAGTTGAAACCTCCTCCACGGCCACACATGACACAACCCATGCACCTTCTTCCCTCCTTCCTTGCCTCCTCATCGTCCCATTGCTGAATGCTGAATGGATAAAACGTTGTTTGACATCTCATCCCTTCTTCCAACACTTCCGTTCATTTTCTCCTTTTTTATTATTGGACAAAATTTAGATGCAATTTCTTAATTGATATGTTAGACCTCCTAAGTAAATTCAACTATTTTGTTGTGCTGTATGCAACACCAATAAATAAATACATAATTTTTTTTCTAAAAATAATAAAATTTAATTATGTGATTTTTTTTTCTTTTGAAAATCTAATAATGTAATTTATTTATCACTACAATTACAGGATTAAATTTAATTAAAACACCTAAAGAGTTGTATCTCTATCAAAGTGTGTGGATCCATACACATGCTGTGAAAGGAAATATGCACACATCCAATACATGAGATACCTTCTTCATAAATAGACTTGGTTTATACTATGATTCTTTCTTTTCTTTTTTGGTTTGTGATATTCTATTGGTGGTGGATTTTTTTTTTTTTTTTCTCAATTCGGAAAGATTCGAGATTTTATTCTCAAGTGTGTTTGGTAAGCAAAAAATGCCAACAATTTTGCTTATTTGGGTAGTTTCCTGTTTCCACTGCCCAAAAAAAAAAGAAAACTTTTTTTTTTTTTGGATTTGGCTTACTTTTAGTAATTTTTTAACTAGACATATTTTTTTGTTTTAAATATACAATAACAAATGATAGTAGGTTTTAATTTCTACATTTTATTTAGTTAGTAAGTAATGCGACAGTTTCTCATTAAAATAAAATGAGATTCTTTTTTATAAAGTATAAGAAATAAACCAAACCCTTTTATTTTCACTGCTCTTTTTCTACAATTCTAACCGGTAAATAAGCAAATCAACAAAGCTCACGTATCCCATAAAAAATAAAAATAAAGTTCACGTAACTGTTACTATTTGGATTTTGAATCTGAATTACATTTTAGGGTGAATGTTTAGCTTCTAAAGTTTGAAAAAAAAAATATATGATACATATTTAATTAATAAGTATTAATAAATAAAATATCAATTTAGGAAAATTGTAAAAAACAACATAAGTAATTTAAATAAAATTTGTTCAAAGAAGATTGAACATAATTTGTAGATTCCAGTTAGCTCAACTGGTAATGTCTCTGATAGTTGTATAAGAGATCTGGGGTTCAATCCCCGCCTACACCAAAAACTAATTGGTGTCTTAGTCTGATGATAAAGAGCTATCATCAAGAGCGGATGCCATAGGTTGAAACTCTCTCTCAAAAAAAAAACATAATTTAATCATTTACTTCTATACTGAGATTTTAGATAAAACCCCATAAAAAATATTAAAAATTCTTTTTTATTTTATTTTTTGGATAATTCTATAATTAGAATGGGAGGGTGATTTTAACCCTAAATTTTTGTTGAAAATACCAACAAAAAAAAATATATATATATATATATATATCAATTGAGCTATAATTAAAGTTCTTGTCCATGCTAAAAATTATATATATATATACACACACAAAAAGTTGAAAGAAAATCTAATTAGATTTTAATTGGAATTTATTTTTGCACCACGTATCTCATCAAAGTTTTTTTATTTTATTTTTTATTTTTGTGTCAAATGAGTTAATTTGATATAGAAAACAAGGAATACAATATAAATAAATCATAAATAACATAATCATATATCTAATTCTATATATAAAATTAAAAAAAGAGAAAGTTTTAATGATTTTACTTTCATGAGTAACTTAAAATAATTCAAATTTATAAATCATTTAAATAATACTATGAATATGTACAATTTGCTACTAACTAGGTAGAAACACATATATTATATGTGTGTGTATATGTTCGTTACCTACAATTATTTTTAATTGTACTCATACATATGCACAAATTATAAACTAGTTCTACTAAAAGACTAAACCCAACAATTTAGCGATGGAGGTAGTTTTTCACCAAAGATTAATTGCATTATAAAGACAATATCAAACCAATAAAATCTATTGTACTTATCAAAACATACATAAAAAATCAAGATTGACACTGAAGGTAATGGTTCCTAACATTATGTTTAGTATTCAATAACTCAAAAAAAAAAAAAAAAAAGTATCTAATTAGTTTAGGATTTCTAAATTACCTCTTTCAATGTTTTAGAGCCATTGTTTCTCAACAAAATAATAATAATAATAATGTTTTATAGCCATCGCCTACTAGGTCCAAAATTGTGAGCTAGAATAATCCAAATATAATATGCTATTACTAGAAATAACGGTCCCACATTGTACAATAAGAAGAAGAAGAAGAAGAACATCTCTGTTTTAAGATGTTGCAACATCCAAGGACACTCGTTAGGCCCGTTTGGATACAGCTGAAAATTGAAAATTGAAACTGAAAACTGAAAAATACTGTAGCAAAATAATTTTTAAATGTGTGAATAGTACCGTGGGACCTATTTTTAATGAAAAAGTTGTTAAAAAGTGAAAATTGTGGGTCCGTGAACAGTAAAAGTTGGTGGAAAAGTTCGTGAACAGTGTTGCTACAGTAAAACTGTCTCTGAAAAGCTGGGGACGCGTGAAAAAAAAAATAATAAAAAAAAAATAAATAAATAAAAGGCTGTAAACGTGCAACGCGGGTCTTAAACGCTGAGGCCAAACGGTCTCTAAGAGTAGGTAGAATCATTTTCTATCAATCAGTGAAGTGGATAAAACTCAAGCAATTTTTTATATACACACAAAATTGTTAAGATGTTCAATTAAATTTTAATTAGAATTTATTTTTGCACCATGTATCTCATCTAAGTTTTTTATTTTATTTTATTATTTTTGTGTCAAATAAGTTAATTCGGTGTAGAAAACAAAAAGAATCCTATATAAAAAATCATAAATAACATAATCATATATCTAACTCTATATATAAAATTAGAAGAAAAAAAAAAGAGTTTTAATGATTTTACTTTCATGAATAACTTAAAATAATTCAAATTTATAAATCATTTAAATAATACTATGAATATGTACAATTCGCTACTAACTAGATAGAAACACATATATTATATATGTGTGTATATGTGCATTAATTACAATTTTTTTTTATAAGATAGAATTTCTACTCTATCCTAATCTAAGTGTATATGTGTGTGAAGCTCCCTCCTAAAAACTTGAATCTTGACCCTTGCCCTCCACACCCCACAAGCATTTATACTTGTAGAGTGACCACTGTACCAATGATGCGCGGTGGTTAATTACAATTGTTTTTAACTGTACTCATATACATGCACAAATTATAAACTAGTTCTACTAAAAGACAAAACCCAACCATTTAGCAATGGAGGTAGTTTTTCACCAAAGATTAATTGCAATATAAAGACAATATCAAACCTATAAAAACTATTGCACTTATCAAAAAATACATAAAAAATCGAGATTGACACTGAAGGTAATGGTTACTAACATTATGTTTAGTATTTAATAACTGAAAAAAAAAATAGTATCTAATTAGTTTAGGATTTCTAAATTATCTCTTTCAATGTTTTAGAGCCATTGTTTCTTAACAACAACAAAAATAATAATAACGTTTTATAGCCATCGCCTACTAGGTCCAAAATTGTGAGCTAGAATAATCCAAATATAATATGCTATTACTAGAAATAACGGTCCCCCATCGTACAAGAAGAGGAAGAAGAACATCTCTGTTTTAAGATGTTCCAACTTCCAAGGACACTCTTTTAAGAGTAGGGACAATCATTTTCTATCACTGAAGTGGACAACACTCAGGCAATTTGTGGTTGATTTTATATAGTGAGCACCTGTCTGCAATGACCCACTGTCGTTACCAGCACGGCAGCACCAAATCTTAGTTTCAATGGTATTGAAAGGCCCGTTTGGTTCGTGTAAAATATATTTTGAAAATGTTATTTTTGAAAAAAGAAAATATATTCAGGCTGTTTGGTTGCATTTCAAAAAATACTTTGAAAAATATTTTCTGGTGTTTGGTTGTATTCTTGAAAATACTATAGAAAACACATTTTCTACTTTTTGCTCACATTTTCTCAGTTTCCAAACAAATATTAATATCATTTCTCAGTCCACAGACACAAAAAAAAAAAAAACAAAACAAAACAAAACACAAAGAAAAAAAATCATCAAATCCGGTGCGATCTCGGTGAGATCCTGGGGTGCGATCACACCGAGATCGCCTAAAAGTGAGAGATAGATCAGATCAACGGAGGACGGCGGTGATCTCAGTGCGATTGGTGTGATCGATGTGATCCTAGGATGAGGGATGGTTCGGCGGAGGACGAGGACAAGGGACGAGTAGGCGAAGTGGCTTGCATGCGACGGCGGGGCCGTGTGTCGAAGGGTGATTCTGGGCATCACCGTCGAGGATGTGCTTGGGTTCTTCAAGTGGAGTGTGCTTGGGTTCTTCAGGTGTTCTTCGAGTGTGTATTTTCCAAAAATACATTGAAGGTAAAATAAGAAGGGAAATGGTTTAACGAGGTGAGAGGGGTTATTTTCCGGTCAATTTTCGTTTGACCAAATTTTCTGGAGCTACCAAACCCACAACTTTCTGTAAAACCATTTCCTGAAAGCGTTTTCACCCGAAACAAACAGACCCAAAGTTGAAGGTTTTTGAGAAATTTACAATTTATAGTAATAAAACTAACAAATTTACCCCAACTATCATTACAATATTGAATTTATGCCTTTTTTTTTCTTCAAAAAAAAAAAAAAAGTAATAAGCGCTTCCATGCCCACAAAAAAAAGGCTATTAAGTAAACTTTTGTTTTTTTAATTACACATTTGGTCTTCAACTGTGATCTTATGTTCTAAAATGGTATTAACCTTTCAAATGTTTCATAATAATCTTTAACTTTTTAAATTAGAATAACAAAGGTCCCTCGAAAAGTATGGTGTGAGTATGTGACAAATAAAACACTAGAATCATGCACAAATATGGAAGTGAAGCCCATGTGGCAGTTGATGATGACATTAATGTCTTCCTTTTTTAACTTTTTTTTTTTTTTTTTTTTTGCATTAAACTAAGGCAAATCTTTTACAACAAAACAGGAGATATTTGGAGGGACTTCCTCCATCCAAACCCTTAAAGGAAAAGAAAGACAAGCATCCCTAGCTAGAGCATGGGCAACATTGTTGCCTTGCCGCCTTACATGGATGATATTTGATGACAGAAAGTGCCCTCTTATAGACATAATGTCTTTTACTAAATGGCCAACCAAAGCATTTGAAACCAAACCCGACTGTAAGGACTTCACCACAAGCTTAGAGTCGCCTTCAAAACACACCTGGCTGAAACCAAGGTCCCTGGCAAAAATAACAGCTTTCCTAGCCGCCAACATCTCAAGAATTT
The DNA here is from genome assembly GCF_002906115.3 of Quercus suber. Taxonomy (NCBI): domain Eukaryota; kingdom Viridiplantae; phylum Streptophyta; class Magnoliopsida; order Fagales; family Fagaceae; genus Quercus; species Quercus suber. The sequence continues at coordinate 30,407 of NW_027069590.1, read as the reverse complement.
CCACCGATACTGGCATCCGCACCTTCTCCGACAGCGCCGCCAACACCTGCCTTCATTGTTGCGAATGACTACACCAATACCCGCTTCCTGGTCCCCACCAAACACCGCTCCGTCGAAGTTAGCTTTGACAGAAGAACCAGACGGAGGTTGCCACCGCACCAGATTGGAATTGATTCTTCCCACCGAGCTCTGTTTTCCTTGCTGAAATTCAGCCAACATAGCCGAGGCAGAGCAGACAATCCTGGAGCATGGCAGCGGATTATCATTCGTTCTCAGCTTATTTCTCCGCATCCAGTTTTAACTCAATGCAAATGTTAGAAAGGTTTCTAATGTGTTACATAGTGTGTGTCTATATATATATATATATATAACTGTCACTGATGCTCCATGTTAGCATTTCTGTTCGATTTTAGTAATTTTGTTTGCCATATCATACTTTTCTATAAGTGAGCATTTTTATTGACATTTAAATGGTTAATGACTTGAGTTGAAATATTTGAAAAGCTAAATACCTTCTTGAAATATGGCGTGGTAAAGGTTGAGAACCAAATAAAATATTTAATTGAATATTTTTTTTAAAGTAAATTTTGATTTAGAAGAACTAAGCAGTTTGCACAATTCAATGTAGTCATCCTGCTCCTGCCTTTGTGTTTTATATAAAGGTATTTATGAGTAAATATTTTTATTTAAACTAAAAAAAAAAAACTATAGCAATCCTTCAATTTTTTAATGAAAAGAAGAATGAGTTTGATAGGATGGGGATATGAGCCGGATAGAAGTGTCCAAAAAAGGAGAGAAAAGGGGAAGAGGAGGGCTTCAATTGACATAAAGATAAAGATAAAATACTATTTTACCCTAAAGATAATGTAAAGGGGTCTCATCTCTCATTGTTGATGGTTCCAAATTTCCAATAGGAAAGGATCACATTTTGCTTCTAAAGTCCTATCTATTCTGCCATTTACAAATTACAACAAAATGTGGGAGATAAAAGAAGAAATAAGTAATAAGTAATAATATAAAATTATATAACACAAGGTAATGAAACTTAAAATGAAAGAGATCAGTGGTAAAAATTGTAATTCTAGTTTTTCAATCTATTACAAAAATATACAACAATCAACAGACAACAGCCCTCTTAGTTTTTTTCCTCCAATATTGGACATGGAAAGCATATTTGTGGGCCTAATCTCAGTTGAAACACTAGTCTTCACGCAATCACGCCACGCCCGCACCTTCTTGCACCCTTCCTTCCCTTCAATTTGTGTGTGAACAAATGGTGAACACTACCTCTTTCCCATCATTTTTTTATCCTTCTATCTCAAAGGTCGATGGATAAAAAAAAGAAAAATATAAAGTATACCCTCTAATAGTGTAGAAGACTAAGACTAAGTTGCTTAGTACAATGAAATATGTGAGACGCCCGTTAAATACAAATATAACTTTCGCACCCTCTCAACCTTTTCCTCCCTCTTTCCTCTTCTTAATTACCTTTTTTTTTTTTTATTCTTCCGTCATGCTTAGCAAAAAAAATACATATCTTTCGTCATTGTGACCCGGCTTGTTGGCCTTCTATTTATATGTCCCAAATCCAATAAGACTTCTAAGGTTGTTTGTAGGGAACAAATTAACGAGAGGAGATCGAGGCAATGATGAGGAAGCAGAACCCAGGTGAGTCGGTGGTGAAGCTGAGCCCAAGTGAAGAACCTGCCTCGGTTCAGTTCAGGTTCAACAAACCAAAACATGCCAGTGTCTTTCCAGCCAAGAGGAGGTCTGTGAAGCGAATGATGTTTGATGACTTTGTCCAATTCATTGCCAATGCTCTCTGTCCTCGCAATGAGCCCAATTGTATCTCCTTCAAGAAGACTAAGACTAAGACTGTATACCCACACAACCCGTAGAAGCTTGGACTAACTGTCCATCTGGGCAATTTGTATTTTTTGAGGCCCCCCCTCCCCCCACAATTTCTATATATAGCCATACAGCTAGGTATAATAAAGCTTTTGTGGTTGGATATGGTTAATAGTTAATACTTGATATTCTTCTGTCTTTTCTTATAATAATATAGTATACAAGATTTGTTGCATTTACATGAATTGAATGATCTATGATTCTATGGGGCACACTGCTCACCTTTCTATTTTGAATTCTTTCCTGATTCGTTTTGTACTTAAGTGGGTGCTCCAGAGGGATGGTGTTTGGTTCCTGGGTTTTGGTAAAACGGTTGAAGATACCATTTTCAGAGAGAGCCGTAGAGATTGGCAGTCATGGCATTTGAAGGTATTTGAAGGGCTAGTGGGTAGTCTGTTTTTCAACTGTCAATAATTAGGAAATTACATTTTCTTGTGTGTGACCTTCTTATGATGTTGTTCATGAAGAATTTTTGTTTGAATTTGGAAGGATTCAAGCTTGTTACTTTAAATTGGCATACTATTTACTTGATTCTGATTCTGGAGTCGTATACTTTAATTTTCAAAATTATTATCAATACTACCATTATCAGTTTAACTAGGACCAATATTAAGGCAAAGTTAGTAATGTTGCAGTGAATAATGGTTGATGTATAAGATGTTTCTGTGGTTGGCTTGGTTGCAGAGGGTTTGCCATACTAAAAAAGTTGATTAATACTAAAATTAAAATTAACAACACGTAAATTATCGTCAAAACACTCAAAAACGTATGCATCACATGTTGTGGGTCGTTAAAGAGAATTTTTTAAAAGTAATTATTAAAAGGGGATGCCAAAAAAAAAGTTAAATATAGATGGAGTTTAGATGGGAGATAAAGCAAATAGTTGATGATAATGTGTGGATTAGTCCACCCTCACCGTATCATTAAGCTCTTTTTAGCTTGAGTTAATACTTAATTAATTAGTTAATAGGGACAAGAGCTAATAAGGTGGATCACCTTTTTGTTAGGTGGGCCTTTTGACTAATATTGATGGTTCGGTTCGGCTTGACCTTTCCTCTTAGGGAAGGCCATCCATGAAAATCAATCCTATTATTTGGCTTGAATGCTTTCTATGTCTTGGGTTAATGGAATTTTCTTCAGAAATATTTAAAAATAAAATAAAAATGTAATTGATTTTAAAGGCAGAAGATTTTAAAAGAATGATCCAAAAAATTAAAAAGAATAAGAAAAGGATTGTAACAGAAATCTGACTGCCCTCTTAGTTTTCCATCAATCTTGGTCAGGGTGTCCATTTCATCAGTTGAAACTTGAAAGTTGAAACCCCCTCCACGGCCGCACCTTCTTCCAATATGCCTCCTCATCGTCTCATTGCTAGATTTGCCAAACACCTCATCCTTTTTTCCAACATTTCCATTTATTTTCTCCTCTCAGTGTTGTGAAATCATCATACTTCCAAACGTTTATTTTCGGAAGTTTATTTTATTATATTAAATTTAGATACAATTTCTTATTATATGTTATAGAGTTATATATTAGGGCTCTTATTAAATTGAATCATGTTATTGTATTGACTAACACATACACAAAAAATAATTAAATTTAACCATATGATTTATTTATCAATAAAATTGGATGGTTAAATTTAATTAAAGCACTCTTCTCAAAATAAAATTTAATTTAAAACACCTAAAGAAATGTATCTAAAACTTAAAAAATGAAATATAGTCAAAAACTATATCTTCTCTTTTAAGATGAGTAGAACTCATGTACGGTTACCCAATATAAAATTAACAAATGATTAAAATATTTGGTATGTGGTAGTTTTTAGCTAACGTGACATGCCCGTTGAGTATAATTAACTCGTGCACTTTCCATGACTCTAACAAATAAATTCTATTCTCTCACTTATCCTATTCACTCACTAACTTTTTCTCAAGGTTGAGTGAATAATGAATTGACCCTGATGGATGGTTTTTAGAGTTCACATCTGTTCTCACACTCAACCCCGAATTTAGGTTCAATAAACCAAAGAGAAATACTTGTTTAAAATCAATCGGGCCTTCAACTCACAGCTTCAATTGTTTTCACACTTGTGTTCATGTACACACTTATATGCAACAATCACCTCTCTAAACCAATTAAAGCATGAAAGCCAAGTGGAAGTCAGTGATAGATTGTCCAATCCACTATGTTCTTTGTCATTGCAATAAGGCCAATAGTAGCTCCTTCAAGAAGACTAATAGCAACAACAGATTGTGTCCCCGGTTTCTATTTTAATTAGCAACTACCTAGCTAGGCACTCTGTGTTTTTTAGGCCCCGCAATATTATATATAATGTTCTTGTGATTGGAAATAGTTAATGGTTAAGTAGTCTGTCCTCTTCTATGTCTTTCTAATAATGTAGCACACATTTATGGCATTTAAATAAAATGAATCATCATATATGGCCTATGGGGCACACTGGACACCTTTCGATTTTGAGTTTTTGCCTTGATTCGTTAGTGATAAGTGCCAAATTATGGGTCAGTCATGTGAAAAGCTCACGTTTTCAAAGCCGTCATTGGAGAAAGAGTTGTTGTTGCTGCCTAAGTGACGGTTTTCGGTTCCATTGTTTTTGGTAAAGCTGTTTGGGGTGCGTGTTTGAAGGGCTAGCGGTATTGGCATATTGCCTTTGTTTTTGCTTTTTATATTATAGGCAGGCATTTTTTTCAACTGTCAAAAATCACGAAATTACATCTATTCTTGACAGTTGGAAATCATCATGATTTCCTCCCCATTGTCCCATTCTTACTGCTTACTAGCTCCAAATTTGATGATTTTGGAAAGTTACAAATCATTTTGGATGTTTTTGAAAGTTACTGTGAAATCTTGAACAACCGGCTCTCTTAGAGCATCAACAACGAAAAGGTCAAATGCCAAATGTAAGCCTATTTTACCATTCAGGTCTAAAATGCCCACTCCATTAGAAGTTGTAAAATGTAACTATTGCAACAAAAAAAAAAAACAAAAACAAAAAATTACAATTGTGCTATATTGCAATTCTAAATGTAGAATCGCACTGTAGCTCAATTGTAAAACAAAAAACATTATTTTATTCTACTACTGAAGCTCTCTTTTCACACTCTCTCTTTCATTTCTCTGTCTTCTCTTCTCTCACTTGCTTTTGTTCTACAGCTCTCTCTTCTCTCCTCAAACCCAAAACTCCATTTTTCTCAAACCCAAAACCCCGTGTGGTAGTGATAGCGACAGAGGTAGGCGTGGATCCTCCAATACAACGTCGTTTTCTCTGTAGCGGCGGCCTGGGTTGTGTGGCAGTGGTGGCGAAGTGGGTCTGAGCCAATGGTCTGTGGTGGCGGAGTGGGTTTGTGGTGTGGGTTGATCTGTGATGTGGCACGGCGGTGGCAGTGAATGTGGGTATTCGGTGGTAGTGGGTAGTGAGATTTTGATTTGTGTGGGAGTGGGTTTTGGGCCGGGGGGTGGCAGCGGCATGGTGGGTTTGTGGGTGGGAGTGGGTCAGTGGGTGGCGGCAGCATGGTGGGAGTGGATCTTAAAGCTCATCTTCTCAAGCTTGCAACTTAGAACTTTGAAGCAATTCCTTGCACAAGGACTCATTTCTGGTGGTGGTTTCTATGGTGGTGGTGTGGAGTTTGGGTTTGGGTTTTAGATTTGTTGTGATTTGCTTGGTTGATTTGGGTGATTTTGGTATGGATTTTTTGTTGTGATTTTGCTGGGGTGGTAAGTGGTGCAGCAGTGGTGTTGTTGATGGTGGTGATGGCAGTTTGTGTTGTTGATTCCGATGGTGGTAGGTTGTGTTTTTGATCTTAGCCAATGGTGGGGTGGTTGGGTTTGGATGGTGGTTGTGTTGGGCTTTGGGTTTGTTCACGGTGGTGAGAGAGAGGGGAGGAAAAGAGATAGAAATGAGAGAGAGAGAGAGAGAGAGAGGAGAGATATTGTTTTGGGATATATATATATATATTTTATTGTGTAAATATATTATTTTAATGTGTTGGATAGGAATATAAAAGTTGTGATGTTTGGTGTATTATAAAATGGTATGGTATAATTGATAAAGTAGTTTTTTGGGATGGTAAAATAGGATAAGATAGGATTTTGGGCTGTGGATGCTCTTTAGTAACTCAACTGTTTGACTACTTATAATGAGTATTTCAAGTCTTGGGTTCGAGAGCTGGTAAGAGAGAGTGTGTAAAATTCAAGACTCTATCCCTAAATAGAAACTGATTTCATTAATCTCAAACGAGTACAATCCAATGAATATAAATTACTACCTCTACCCCTATATATACAATTCAAAAGAAGCTAAAAGAGAAAAATAACCAACTCCTAATTTGGTGGAAAAATCTGTTACAAGCTAACTCTCTCTCTCTCTCTCTCTCTCTCTCTCTCTCTCTCTCTAATTAATACATATGCAATAACCACTCTCTAACTAACTAATCCAGCTGGCAACATTTCTTGAATTGAATGTACAAAATGATCATAATAAAGGGAAGTTATTGTATACTTCCGGAGTACCATAAATGCGTACTTCCTCCTCTCACATGAATGGTAGGTCCTACTAATTAAATTCATAGTGGGATCTACCATTCATGTGAGAGGGGGGACTATGTATTTATGGTATTCCAGGAGTACCTAATAATTTTTCCATAATAAGGCACTGATTCAATCAAGTCCCTTAATTCCTTGTTCTCCAATTTTGATTCTACAGTAGCTATATCAGTACTGCTACTTGTTGCAATTACATCATGTGACTATCCTTGTTGCTGAGTGCCACTCTGCGTAGCATGTTACAGCTTCCCCTGATGTAGACAACACCTTTGCTTGTTATTTTCAACACCCCCCCCCCCCTCAACAGCAAAGCTCTTGCTTCTTGATTATGGTTTACATACTTAGGAAACTGAACAATGTGAGCAAAAATATTTATAACTCCTAATCTGTTTAGCAGCCTTAGAAAACTTTCAACTCCAAATGCTTTGGTAAAGATATCTACTAGCTGATGTTAAGTTGACACATAAAAGGTTTTAATGGTCCCATCCAAAACCTTATTTCTAATTATATGACAATCAACTTCTATGTGTTTGGACCTCTCATGAAAGACTAGATTAGCAGATATATGCAAGGATGCTTAGTTGTCACAGTACATTAGAACTGGTTTGCTATGTTAAACATGTAAATCCTTCAATAAGTATAGTAACCAAGTCACCTCACATGTGGTTGTGACCATGGATTTATATTTTGCCTTTGTAGAAGATCTAGAGACCACATCTTGCTTCTTTGACCTCCAAGAGACCAAGGCATCTCCTAAGAAAATGCAATACCCAGTTAAGGACTTCCTTGTATCAAGGCAGCCTACCTAATCTGCATCACAGAAGGTCTTGAGCTGTAAATCTGACTCCACAAGGAAAAATACTCCTTGCCCAAGTGTCCCTTTAATGTATTGCAGAATTCTGGTGGCTACCTTCATGTGTGGTGTTCAGGGATGTGCCAAGAATTGCATAAGTCTACGCACAGCATAGGTTATGTCTGGCCTACTCAAAGTCAAATACATCAATTTTCCTATTCGCCTTCTATATTGTCCTGCATCTTCAAGCAACTCTCCATCATCTTTAGCTAACTTCAATTGTTGTTCCATTGGTGTTTTAGCTAACTTGCAACCAAGCATCCCTGCTTCTTTAAAGACCTCAAGAGCATATTTTCTTTGATTAATGCTAATTCCTTTGGCACTTCTTGCAATCTCCAAGTCTAAAAAGTATTTGAGTGAACCAAGGTCCTTAATTCCAAATTTCTGGTCCAGCGAGGTTTTTAATTTGGCAACACAAGCTTCATCATTGCATGTGATGATCACGTCATCAACATACACCAGCAATGCAATGAAAGAAGCACCATCTGAATGAACAAACAAAGAGTGATGCGAACCTCAATCGACACGCTTTGAGACCCAACAAAAATATTGGAATACTTGCCCAAGAAAGCTAAAATTCAGTTTTTTGATAGAAACCTTGACCCAACGTTTATAATCAAAACGCGAACCAAAGGTATAAGTGTAGCACCTTGACCCAATGATTATAATTGAATCACGAACCAAAGATATAAAGTTTGAACGCCACAAGGAAGAATCCCCGATAAGTTCACAGTTCTTGAAGAACCAAAGGAAGGGCAAAGCCTCACCTTTTCTGATTTTTATTCAATAATGATCTGAAAAACGTTTACAGACTTAGGGGCCTATTTAAGGGCTCCATAAAACTTGACAGACAAGAAAATATATTCTAAAATAACTCCTAATTGATACATAACCATATCAGGAATCAAATTTGACCTAAAAAGCATTAAATGCACCTAAAAACAAGGAAATAAATCACCTAAACCTAAAATAACGTTTTTTACATAAAAATACCAAAAATAATAAATTACAATAATTAAATAGTAAATTGTGTCGCATATCAAAGAGTAATTTGCTTGTGACTGTTTGAAACCAAGCTGCAAAATGGTGGCAAAAAGCTTGGCATTCCATTGCCTAGAAGCTTGTTTGAGACCATAAAGAAACTTAACCAATTTGCATACCATAGGAGTGGAAGAAGATTCCCCCTTACTATGAAAACCAGGAGGCAAGTCCATATAAACTTCTTCATCAAGATCACCAGGAAGAAAGGCATTGTTAATGTCTAATTGATGTAGAGGCCACCCTTTTGCAAAGGCAAGAGCAATAAGAACCCTCATAGACATTGTTTTGGCAACAAGAGAGAAAGTCTCTAAAAAATCCAGACTGTCCCTTTAAGTATATCACTTTGCCACTAATCTTGCCTTATATCTTTCGACACTTCCATCAGGTTTGAGTTTCATCCTATACACCCATTTACACCCAATAAGTCTCTTACCAGGTGGTAAAGGAGTAAGCACCCATGTATGAGTCTTCTCAAGTGCCTCAATCTCCTTGTCCATGGCTTCTCTCCAAAGAGGGTCCTGGACAACTTGGAAGAAATGCTGAGGTGCTTGAGAACTTTGACTAACAATCATGAGATAAGACTGGTATTGAGGTTCTAAATGAGAGTATGACAAGCAATCTGCTATGTCATATGGAGAACCTAAAGCATGAGAGACAACACTAGAATTAGGTGATATAGTAGCTGAATTGCAAGCATAATCCTATAGGTAAATGGGTGCTTTGTGAGTTATGGTGGATTTCCTTATTGGTATAGGTTCTGCTGCAGGCCTGGTAGGGATGCAAGGAGAAGATTTTGTCATAACAGCTAGTTCAGATGGAAAAGGATTAGCACCAAAACAAACTGGAGGAGGTAAAGATGATAAGGAAGGACACACTAAAGTATCATAGGAACCATCAATTAGAACTTCTGGATGCTAATAGGAGTAACATAAGTGTCCAAGGAACCATCAGAAGAAGAAGTATTAACCTCAATAAGAAAAGGATCTGTAAAATCATTAATACCAGTGGCAAAAGGAAAAATGGTTTCATAAAAATGAACATCCCCAGAAAAGAAAATAGTATTGGTTGATAAGTCCAAAACTTTGTATCCTTTAACTCCAAAGGTATAGCCTAAGAAAACACATTTCTTTTCTTGGAGCAAACCTAAACCTATTATGAGAGAGAGTAGATGCATAACAAAGGCATCCAAAAACTCTTAAGTGATTATAACTTGGAACATGACCAATAGTACCTCAAAAGGTGTTCTATGATTTAAAACAGAAGATGGTGTTCTGTTAATCAAATATACAACAGCAAGAATGCAATGCTCCCAAAAATGCAATGGTAAATTTGATTGAAATTTAAGAGCTCTTACTACATTTAAGATGTGTTGATGCTTTCTCTCCACAACAGCATTTTGTTGAGGAGTTTCAACACAACTAAGCCAATGTAAGATACCCTTTTAAGCAAAAAAATTTGTCATAAGAAATTCAGTCCCATTGTGAATTCTAATACATTTTACCTTCTTAGAAAACTATGCTTCAACCATAGCACAAAACTGTTCCAAGGTGTAATGGGTTTGGGACTTATGCTTGAACAAATACACCAAAGTACATCTTGAACAATCATCCACAATGGTTAAAAAATACTTGCAACCATCAATGGTAGAAACAAAAAAAGAACCCCACAAATCACAGTGAATTAAATCAAAACACTCACTTGAAACATTAGAACAAGTGGTGAAAGGTAACCTTTTTTGTTTAGATAAAGGACATACTTCATAATGAAATTCTTTATTTGCATTGAAAAGAGGTACATTATTATCTTTCATCAAAGCCAACTTAGCATTTGACAAATGCCCCAATCTAAAGTGCCAAATATGTGGCTGAACATTATTTATAGTAATAGCAACAGAAAAACAAGTTGAGGAGGTTGAAATACTTTCTTCCAGTATGTATAAGCCATTGAACTCCTTACCTAGACCAATTGTGCTCCAATGAGCAAGGTCCTGGATGAAGCAAAGATTCCTAAAGAATATAAGACAACATAGGATGGATTTTGCAAACTAACTGACGGAAAAAAGATTAAAGCTGAATGAACACATAGAACATTATGAAGAATAAGTGTTTCTGAAATGTGGACAGTTCCTATATGTGTAACTTGAACAGTTTCACCATTAGGAAGGTTAACAAAAGTGTTCAAGTTGATAGTGATAGAAGTAAAACAAGACGCTAAGTGAACCATGTGATCTGTGGCTCCTGTATCTATAAACCAATCAGAAGTACTAAAAGCTTTTCTATCAATTGTTTTAGCAGAGAAAATAAAATGCTTTAGAGTAGGTATAATGAGTGTAAAAGGATTTGGTTCTTCACAATAGCTTTTCTATCAATTGTATTTATGCACTTGTCAATTGTGTGTCCTGACATGTTGTAATAAGTGCAAAAGGGCCTTTTTTTTCTTGACATTACCTTTATTCCAATTAGAGTTTCCTTTGGAATTTGTATACACTGCCATTGGATCAGATTAAGAAGAACCAGAATCTCCATGACCAATGTTCTTGTGAGATTCTTCTTGAAGAACTAGAGAATACACCTTGCTCATTAAGGGAAATGGATCAAACATGAGAATTTGACTTTGAAGAGTCTCAAAATTCTCATTCAATCCCATCAAGAACCTCATGACATAAGCCTTGTCATGAGAAGTACTCAGAATCTTCATTGCTCCACAAGAACATTCTGGAAGTGGTTCGTAATTCAGCAATTGATCCCACAATTGCTTAAATTTGGTGAAGTACTTTGTCACAAACATTTGATTTTGAAAAATATGAGAAATTTCCTTTTGCAAATTGTAGATCTTAGGTCCATTGCCAAGTGAGAACAAGTTCTTCAACTCAATCCACATATCCCTCCTTGTTTCATCGTACATGATACTACCGGATACATCAATGTGCATAGAATTGATCAACCATGAAAGAACCATGGTATTACAACTCTACCAATCCTCATACAAGGGTGAATCAAGATCAGGCATTGGAATCTTCCCATTCACGAATCCAATCTTCTTCTTAGCAGTGAGAGCAAGCACCAATGCTCTGGACCAAGATTGATAATTCTTCATCCCAAGCAAAGGCTGTGTGACAAGAATATTCCCTAGATTTTCACTAGAACTAAGAAAGTAGGGATTGGGAGCATTGCATTCATGGTTGGAAGCGAGATTTGTGTGTGTGGATTGCGTGTTGTGAGGATCAAAGGGAGCATCAATTTCAGAAGACACCATTGAAGGACCTTGAAGATGAGAGAAATAACTGAACGAAAAGAAAATTCTAGAAGAAAATATCTAGAGCTCTGATACCATGTAAAATTCAAGACTCTCTAAATAGAAACTGATTTCATTGATCTCAAAAAAGTAAAATCCAACGAATGTAAATCACTACCTCTACCCCTATATATACAATTCAGAAGAAGCTAAAAGCGAAAAATAACAAACTTCTAATTTGGTGGAAAAATCTGTTACAAGCTAACTCTCTCTCTAATAAATACATGTGCAATAACCACTCTCTAACTAACTAATCCAATTGGCAACATTTCTTGAATTGAATGAACAAAATGATCATAATAAGGCACTGATTCAATCAAGTCCCTCAATTCCTTGTTCTCCAATTAGTAGCTATATCAGTACTGCTACTTATTGCAATTACATCATGTGACCGTCCTTGTTGTTGAGTGCCACTCTGCCTAGCATGTTGCAACTTCCCCTGATGTAGACAACACCTTTGCTTGTTATTTTCAACAGAGAGAAAGACGAGAGATATGAACATGAGAAATCTCGAACTGGGTCACTTTTGTTGAATAATTCTTGTCACATTTATTAATACTACCATTGTGAGTTAAACTATGATCAATATTATGGCAAAGTTAGTAATGAATAATGATGAAGCGAAGGTGGAGGGCAGCAATGCTTGTAATTGTTACAGTGAAATTAACAACACTTCATTCTGGTCAAAATGTATACATCACACGCTGTGTTCATTAAGAGAAATTTTCAAAAAAAATTATACATTGAAGTTTGAAAGGAATGAAAGAAATTATGAATAGAGTGGAGTTATAAAGGCTTTTAAAAGTCTTAGATGGGAGATAAAGCAAATAGCTGATAATAATGTGGATTGGTCTACCCTCACCTTACCATTCAATTCCTTTTTTGTGGAAAAATCTTGTATAAACCGACTCCATGAGAGTCGTGTTTTACTGACATGTGAGTCTCACATGTGTATGCACCAGTCAGTTGAGATATTTTCTCATTTTTTGCAAGGTATAATAGGGACAAGAATAGTAAATTGTTGAATAGTAATGGAGTGTATTAACAAGTTTGTCTATAAACCATATTTAATTATTTAAATAAAATAAAATAGAAAAATCATAAAGAAATTTTTTTAAAAAAAATATGACATGGCTGATGAGGTGACTTAATAGGAGCATAGCAACAATAAACTCTACGTCTCAACTTTTAGATATATATAGATGGGAAGAAATATGTACGTGAATACTTGATACGTTACAACTCATAAGTTTTACTTGAGTTATCTATTATAAAGAATTAATCACCATCGTTGTCGTTATCATAATTTAATATTTCATGTACATTTTCATCTCACATCAATGTTTCAATTCATTTGATGAATGAAGTTTTACTTTTACCTTGCAATTCCCTTTCTAACCCAAGAGGCATAATAATTCTCCAACAATTTTTTTTAAAGGAAAATCATCTCTTATATATAACCCTTTTCCTTTTCTTTTTGATTTTCTGGATCATTCTTTTAAAATATTCTAACTTCAACATGGATTACATTTTTTTATGTTTCTAAAGTAAAATTCCATTAACCCAAAACAGAGAAAGTAGACAAGCCAAACATGTCTATCTTCATATATGGATGGCCTTCACCACCTAATTAACGCGGCCAAACTGAACAGATTACAAGCAAAAAGAGCCCACATAGCTAAGAGGTGAGCCAAAAAATCAAAAAGAAAAGGAAAAGGGTTATATATAAGAGATGGTTTTCCTTAAAAAAAAAAAAAAAATTGTTGGAGAATTATTATGCCTCTTGGGGGGAATGGGCAGAATAATCATGGGTAAGAGGAGTATTTGGTTAGTTAGACAACGCGTGAAACTATAAAGGAAACTAGGCATCTCGAGTTTTAGAAAATCGAGATCCATTTACATAAATCTCGAGTTTTAGAAACTCGAGTTCCATGCAAAAAAAATTATAGTTTTATTGCCCCTATAGTGGCGTTTTTAAGTCTTATAGTGACGTTTTAAAGCCCTATAGCGGCGTTTTTTGAAAAAAAATTTCATAAGTGCTCAATACCAGGTTCAGTGAGCCCTATAGTGGCGTTTTTATGTCCTATACTGACGTTTTAAAGCCCTATAGTGGCGTTTTTCTGCTAAATTTTTTTTATAACTACATTTTTAAGCCCTATAGTGACGTTTTTAAGCCCTATAGGGGCGTTTTCTGAACTCGAGTTTTTAAAACTCGATTTTCACTTGGATTTTTTTTACAAATCAAACCTCAAAAGCTTGATTTTTATCTTGGAACTCGAGTTTTAGAAACTCGAGATGCTAGTTTTCAAAATTCTTTTGCAACGTGACAACTAACTAAATTTTTTAATATTTATTGTTATTTAGAAAAAAAATTCTGCCTCTTGGGTTAGAAAGGGAATTGCAAGGTAAAAGTAAAACTTCATTTGTTAAATGAAATGTTGAAGGAGAAAGTTTCTCTGCAATCTAAATTGGTGGAAGTCTCTCCAAACTGTGACGTGTCATTATCAGAGAGTGACACTTGTCACACTCCATTATAACTCAAATTCAAAGAGATAACTCCGTTTACTCAAACGTTACCCATTTTTTCCATTTTTTTTATTAAAAAAATAATTAATTATTTCTAACCACCATCACCTAAACGATCAGTCCTTTCTCTCTCTCCCCCGTTTCTTCTTCCTTATCATTTTCGTTTTCTCCCATGATCAACTCTTACCCAAGTCTTTTCTTTCTTCATCTCTCCCCCGTTTCTTCTTCCTCATCATTTTCGTTTTCTCCCATGATCAACTCTCACCCAAGTCTCTTCTTTCTTCATCTGACTCTCCCTCTTCGTCCAAACAACAATCACTCAATGCCCAATACATCTCTGTACCCAGATCGGCTTCCTTTGATGGTTGAGAATGAACTTAAACCAAGATTTAGAAGAACAAAGGTGGCTTCTTCGATTTTCTCCATGGCATTTGTGTTTCATGGTTGTGTTGTTGATCTAGTGAGATAGGTGTTCTGATAGTGCAAATTATTTTTGAGGTTGAAGTTGAAGTTTGGGTGAGATTAATGGATCTGTTTTGGGTTTCCGTTTTGGTTTAGATTTGGGTATGGTATTTGATTTGAGAAGTTTGTGGGTTTGTTGAGGATTAATGATAAACTTGGCTACTAGCAGCAATAGAATCAGAATTTGATTTTGTCAAGTTTGTGGGTTTGTTTTAATTTCTTTGATATTTCTAGCTTATGTTTGATTTCTAAGAAATTTTTAATTTTTTAAAGAAAACTTTGGATACTGATATTTTGTTTTGGTGTAGCTTTGCCTAGGTTTTTCATGCCTGTTTGGCTTTAATCAGCTAGAAATTTTGGTTGACAAGAGTGGTAGCTTTTAGTTGAGAAAGAAGAATGATAAAAAAAACTGCAAAAGAAATAGTATCAAGAGATGGGGAATCGATTTGCATTGAAGGAGAGAGAGAGAGAAAGGACTGATCGTTTAGGTGATGGTGTGAGAAATAATTAATTATTTTTTTAATTAAAATGAAAAATGGCTAACGTTTGGAGTTATCTCTTGAATTTGAGTTATAATAGAGTGGGACAAGTGTCACTTTCTGATAATGACATTTCATAGTTTGGAGAGACTTCCTCCAATTCAAATTGCAGAGAAACTTTCTCCAATGTGGAAACATTGATGCGAGATGAAAATGTACATGAAATATTAAATTATGATAATGACAACGATGGTGATTCTTTATAATAGATAACTCAGCTAAAATTTATGAGTTGTAATGTATCAAGTATTCACCTACATATTTCCTCCCATTCCAAATAAAAATGCAAAGAGTTGATCTAAAAGCATGCATAGTAATATAGTATAGCTTTACAAGTTAATTTCATTATTCTTTTTCTTTTTTCTTTTTCTTTTTTTGTTTGAGGGGGGGGGGGAGTGGGGTAAACGTTAAAAGCTCCTAAAAATAAAATACATTAAAACAAAATCGGCTCAAATTGACAACCAACCATTAAAATATGTTCAAATCTTAATTCGATTAAGGAGGTGAATCCAATCGCCTCTACAAATACAAAGTGCACTCGAAAGACATTTTTAGAGTGCTAGGTGCTTGATGTGTTATACTTATACCATCAATATTTACATACAGCTATAGTCACCTTATTAACTTAAAATTGTCTATACAAGTTTTAAAGATTTTTTTTTTTTTTTTTCATATCTTTATTCTTCTACATCATATATTACTTTTATAGTTGTAGATCTAAAAAAATCATATGAAATTGGAGGGATGGGGATTTCACTTCAAGCATACAACTAAGTGCCAATGAAAGTCATTTCAGAGAGAATTGAGAATAGAAGGTAAAGGCGGAAGGAGAAGGGAGGGTAATAGTTATCTCTTTCCCTTATTTTTAAATGGTTTAAAATTTAAGAATGGGAATTATAATAATAATAAGTGTGAGAAAAGGGAATTGATATCAATTCCCTTTGTTTTAAGAGCATTCTCATTTAATGAAAATTGTAGGGGAGCTAGGCCCAGAAGCTCATTATCTATGTATATATTGGGCCTGGGACCCAATTCAAGAATGAAAGGTCGTCCGAGGAGGAGTAAACATTGTCAAGGGAATCTGTATTAGTAAATGAGAAAGTTAGTTTTGGTCATAAGGGCCCAGGAGGGAGGGCCAAGGATGAATGCCTCCTCGGCTGACCAAAGCCGAGGTCCGAAGAGATGGTTTATCGTCCAAGGGAGCATTCCAAGAAATTCTGTTGGTACGGATAAGCATTACAGAAACATAGGACAAGGAGGAGTCCTAAAATATCTAAGGAGAAAGCTGCTACCATCACATTAAATTCTTTTCAACTAACTCTCTGGCCGCATTAATGTGGAGGTGATACCTGAACAGTGGTTTTTAGCCTTATAGTTACTACATTAAGACTTCAAGAAGATGCTGATAGGACAAGTATCAACACCAACTATCTAGCCTGTACGTGGAGGGTAAGATGAAAGGGGAAGAGAGTATAAAAGGAGAGAGAGGCAATGAGAGAACGGGATCAATAAAAAATAAAAAATAAAAAATAAAAACATTGTAGCTATCAAGAACTGACTTTGTAATCAAACTTAAAAGAAATATATAAGAACTGACCTCCTTGAACTGTGCCGAGGACGATTTTCTTTAGCTTAAATCAGTTTATCTTCCTTTTCTTGTCACCTGAATCCATTATACTTGTTATCCAACTCATTAAAACCCAGTTTTCCAACTCATTCTCTACAAATTCATTGTATTGGACTTTTTAAGCCTAAGTTCATTCATCACTTGGGTTAGGGACTCAAATTGCGTTCTTACAAAAATAATGACTAAACACCCATAAATACATCGCACATCAAGCTCAACACTTTAACATTCACAAATAGCAAATGAAAAGTAATTCAATACCTCTACTGAGTTAATGTTCATCTACAAAATTATATATATATATATATCAATTTTTATTTTCTCTCTTGATCATCTCGATGTATTTTTTGTATCTGCTTGTTCGATATGGTTTTGATGTGTCACCGACAAGTTTTATGGATGTGGTTGGGTTTATTTGATGTGGAATTAAAAGTATATATTTGAAAATTAGAAAAATAATATTTAAATGAAATAGAAATAGAGTATTGAGACTAGTGTAGTTGTTTATGAATAGTAAAATAACAAAAGTAGAGTTTTTTTTAAAGTCAATCTAGCTAAAATTGCATTGAACCTAATGCTAATGTTGATGTTTTAAAATTACATAAGTGGAGGATAGGGAAAGTGAAGGGTCATATACATTGACAATTATGATCCTTGTTTGCTAATATTATAGAAATAGATATCTCTCGCATCTTCCTCCAAATTCCCTCAATTTTCTTAAACCCTTCCCCCCTCTCCTTTAAAAAAAATCCAAACTATTTCATTAAACCCTCCAAATCGTCTTCCCTTTACTCTCCCGCTTCATCCAAGATACTCTTAAGTTTAAAAAAAAAAAACTCATTAAACCGATAAGTTTACATTTACGAAAGTCAAAAAGTGGATTAGGCCTGAGTGTTTTTTGTAGTTTTTTCATGAAACTAGCATTACTTATGTTAAGACAATTATATAACCTGAACAAACTTAATTACCTCTAAAGCTACTTAAAATTAAAATGGCAATTTTTAAACGTTTTCAAATATATCTTTTTACCTAGGGTCCGTACATAATTGCAAATTTGATTACATTGCATTTAACCCTGTGTTTAGATGGAGAGAGATGGGTGAAAAAAATAAAAGTGGATAGAATATGCTTAAAATTAGTATATGTCGGACACCTTCCCCTCTCCCCTTACCTCATTTTCCTCAATTTCAAACAGACCCAAGAATAAATCCTTAAACCTTGAAATTCTAAAACAGGCCTTAACCATAAACTTCGAACACTAAACCCTTTCTCAATAAAATGACAATAAAGGCACTTTCGTCATTGATTGGTGCTCACCTCATTATGCTTGCATGAATATTGAGAGTTGGATTTAAAGTTGATGTCATAGGTTGCTATTGAATCCTATTAAGTTTTAAGCAATTTGTTGGCCAAAGGCCACGAGAAATGCTTCTCTTAAAAAAAATGGTTTGCCTAATTTGTTGATTTTTTTTTTTGAAAGGTAATTTGTTGAATTTAAGCATTTATAAAAATCAACATTAAATGATGTTTGAATCTTTTTTGGAAGCTGAGATTTGTGCAAGGTATATGTGTTGGCTTAGCATTTTTAGGCTTTTCATACTTATTTTTGCACAGTGTACTTAACATGGGCTCATTGGTCCCTCTTGTGTCCCAAGCCCATTTCATAGACTAAATGAGCCCAAGATTAGTGCGAAATGACCACTGTACCCTCCAGTTCACATCTCCCTACACGTGTTGGGTCTTTCCCTTTACGTATGAGCTTGGTCCGTAGTCCACACAGCAGAAGGAAAAAGGTATTCCATAATTCTTGGATTAAATTTTAATGCTCTGTTTGTAAAATATTTTTATTTTCAAGTGTTTTGTATGATAAGTAAAAAAATTTTAAACAAACCACCAAAATTGGTGACTCGACCACCAAAGACGCTAGTGCCAGAAGTCCAGTGAGTCAATGACTGAACTGCCAGAATGGTGGCTCTGGCAACCATTGATGAAGCGGTGTCTTCGATGGTTGGACAACCATCACCAGTGGTCAAAATGGTGTCTTCAGCCATCGGACTGCCAACATCAATGGCTAAAATGGTGGCTTCAATTATCAAATCTCTGACATCAGTTGTCGGAGTGTTGACTCAAGTTAATAGATTGCTGACATTAGTTGCCTAGCCCATCAAATTGATGGCTTAGCCACTAGATAAGGAGGAGAAGTTAAAGGTAAAACATTTTATAATATTTTATAAAAAAAATTACAGTCAACATAAAATATTTTATAAGTTTGACCACACTTTACATGCAAATAAAAAAAATTACTTCAAATCTCAATTTAATTGTGGTGGCCGTGGGCCTTATGGGGCTGACAAGGCCACTTTCCCTAGGTAAGCCTCACCACCTGAATTATTTGATATTTGGGCTGGGCCATGTGGGCCCTCAATTAAGCCATTATCGTGTGTTGCAGAGGCAAACTCAAAGTCATGGGCTAGAATTTTGCTGAGCCCATTTTTTGAGCTAATCTGATAAACCACCTTGTCGGGTCTTGTTATAACTTGGACTGGATTTTGTCAAAGATTGGTCTGGTGGGCCTTGGGCTTTTTTGCATTGTTCCCCCCGGCACCCCACCCCCCCACCCACACACACACACACACACACCCCCTTTAACAATGTTTCCTCCACCTTTCGGGTCTTTACTGTGCTGTATTCAAGAACCAATTGTTCTTTGAGGCAAAAAATTTCCATCATACCATATTGAACTAAACTATATGTATAGCTCAGACACCTAGCCTGCCTATTCATTCTAATTCTGATCCCTAGTTTTCTTGTGGTTTATGGTTAGAGGCTAATTTTAATGTATTTAGTTTTCAAAAAACTTGACCTGAGCTGGATTATTTTGGAAGGTTATGCCCTGTGGCTTCAACATGATCTATTAATTTCAAGATCTCTATTGTCTAGTACTTTAGTTGGGGTCTGTAGAAGGATCAACATGGTATCTACACAATATTCTACTACACTGAACTTTTTTTTGAGAAGGTACTACACTGAACTTGACACAATATAAACACATGCTCAAAATTTGTTACATGTCCACATTGTGTTAGGTTCAATGCATATTACATGTCCACATTGTGTTAGGTTCAATGCATATGAGCACTGGATCTAAACTTTGTTCATCATAGAAGACATCAATTTCCAACTAGGTAATTTATTAGTAGATTGGTAGGTGTCCTCGTGGGCAAATTAATTGGCGAGCACTCCAGCACACTATGCTAGTAAGGGCACAACTTTAGGAGTAAGAGCCCTCTTTTTCTTATATCGGGTAAAATTTGTACTATCCTTAAATCACTTAAAACAAAAAAGAACTTACAATCGCTTTACCATTCCTCGTGAAACAAACACTTTACCAAAATACTGAAATGAATTTGGGTCTGTATAATAACAGTTTATTTAATTTTTTCCTAAAAATTTTTTACTAAAAGTACTGTAAATAAAATGCAACTAAATAAAATAAGTAGATGACTCATGTGGCGTGAGACCCTAAGAAAAATAAGCAATAAGTTGGCTTATAAGTGCATTCCAAATGGGATTGTATCTAGCTTATTTAATTAGGTTTTAATTTTTAGTTTTTATGTAAAACTTTTTAAAATCTCACAATTTTTTTTTTTATAATTACATTTTAGCACATTTTGGCCACAAAGAAAAGTACAGGAAAAAACTAAATAAACTGATTTCAAAACCGTCACGCATACTGACACAAGTTAGCAAAGTGGACTTGCTCAGCTTTTAAAGTCCAACTTGGTTAAAGTTAAAACCTCTACAAATTTAAACAATGAGGTGGCGCCACGTATTGTTTTTGCCGTCGAATTTTCGTTAGCAATAAGATATGCTTGCTGGCTGTCTGCGAGAGAAACTAGGGATCATTCTGTCATTTTCGTGATATCCGAATCGATCGTGCTGTTGAAGCTTTTGGTCAATTTCGGAAATTCAATTGTCTGTGCCGACCACCGCCCACATGCGCCGAACCTCATATCCTTTTTTTTTTTTTTCTTTTTTTTTTTTTTGATAAAATCATATCCTCGGTTACTTTTGTGTTTTTTTATTAAACATTCGATGGTAATAAGAGCATCTCCAATAGCATCGACAAACACAAAATTATCTTTAATTTAGAGATTCTAACCATAAAATAGTCTTCCAACAACTTTTTTAAAACTCAAAAAGTTTTTTGCTAATGAACAATCATTCTTTAAACCTGATGTGCTGCTGTTCATTAGCAAAAGAATAAAACAGAATAAAAAATTAGCAAAGAAATGAGTGGAGATGGAGGCATGGGAATATGTGTGTTAAAAAATGAATAAATAATAAATGAAAAATAATATTTAAATAAGATAAAGAATGAATAGAGAATCTGTTGGAAGATGTATTTAAAAAAGTATTTAAATAAAAGATAAATGTCACTGTCTAAATAGTACAAAAATATAGAGAAGCGACTGAAAATACTCTAAAAAGTCATTGCATCTAATCACTCGAACTCAAACATAAACAACTCTAATTTTTCTTTTTCTTCTTTATTATTATTATTATTATTATTTATTTTTAAGTTATTAAATAATAATATTTCAAGATTTCTTACCTATTCAAGCTATTTGAACTCTACCACACTACACCTGTGGGGATAATTTTTGCCTAGACCAAGTGTTGCACTTGTAGTCATTTTTGGCTTGGAGAGTTCCACATTGGAAGAATTTCATTCCTATTCATGCCATATAAGGGATGACCTATAGTGATAGAGTACCACTAGTTTGGTTAACCACTCAAGTCTCTCTTTCTCTCCTTCTCCCAAAAAAAAAAGTCTCTCTTCCTCTAACTTTAATTTAAATAATATTTTTTGTGTGTAGTTTACCATAGTTAGGTGTTAAAAATTGTGATTTTTGACACATTTGATGTAGTGAGTATTTTAGTCTTTTAGCTATTCTAGTACGTTTTGATATGAAGGCTAACAAACAAAGCCATTATGGAGTTTGATCCCCATCAGCTCCATGGAACATCCATAAGAAATGCCATTAGATCCGACGGTTCCAAATCAAAGCATATGAACTCCTTTTTACAGTTCAGGTTATGATTAATTTGGACCCACCCATATGAAATTTAACTCTCATTAACTCATAAGCAATCTATGTGTTTGATTTGCACGATCTTTCTAATTGGATTTTGATCTTAACATGATAGTGAGATTGACAAACTAAGGGTGTAGTGTTGCTTTGGCATAATTATTTTATTCGTTTGTTTTACTTAAAATATACACTATGCCAAAGTGTTTTTTTTTTTAAAATAATTTTTAGAATCATGCAAAAATGTACTTTTACAGTAAAAAATTTTTTTTTTAATAAAAATTATACAAAAATAAGCTAAATAAGTTAAAAAGAATAAGTGAGTTCAAATTAGCTCTACTGATAAAATCTTTTATAATTAAAAAAAATTGAAATTTTATAAATAAATAAAATAAACAACACTTAATAATGTGGTCTGAGTGTATACACAGGAAGTCTCTTGCGGCCAAATATTCAGCTAAAAAATTTAGGCGCCAGCGAATTGTGGGGGATATCAGATTGTACTGTCTCCAAAAATTATTACTATTTCTTTCTTTTTATTTTTTATTTTTTATTTTTTTGGGTCGGAAGTATTTTATAGTCTCAATGTTTTCCCAGCTTCAGAAATGACCTCCTGAATCAATATATTTACAGATACGCCCCCATAAACTTGAAGAGTCTGATAAATTAAATCAGCAAGGAAAAAAAAAGAGTGGAAGGTGAATAGATGGTTAAAAAATAATAATTAATGGATGGATAGTTTCTTTTTTTTTTTTTTTTTGAGAAAATTTCAACTTATGGCGTTCGTTCATGATGAAAACTCTTTATCATCAGACCAAGATATCAATCAGTCTTTTGGTGTAGGCGGGGGATTGAACCCCAAATCTCTTATACAACCATAAGAGACTTTATTAATTGAGCTAATTGAAACCCACAATAAATGTATAGTTTCTATATGAAAAATTATTATGTACTTTCAGAATACCATAAATGTGTACTATTTCCTCTCACATAAATGATGGGTCTCACCATTAATAAAGTCTATTATAAATGTAAGAGAAATGAGTACCGTTTCTCCATACTCTAGAAGTACCTAAAAATTTTTCCTGTATTGTTCATGACTTTTGCTGGTTATAGAAGATTGATTAAATAGAGAGAAAATGACACAAATAAAGAAAGAAGAATGATTAAGCAAGGATTATATAAAAAAAAATAAACACAAAAAAAGCCTCAATTGCAATGAGAGAGAAAATAAAGAAAGAAAACCTTGAGGCTTGTGTGCCCCTACATTAAATTGCAAAGGCCATGACTTTATACATTAGAATTTGACAAAGCTGCTCAAAGTGGTCTAATCAAATTAAACAATCACGATACAATAAAATACTAGTAAAACATTCATTAAAAAAAAAAATACTAATAAAAAGGATACCTAAATTTACAAATAAAATATAGCAACTTCCTTGATTCAACCTTTACCAAAAAAGAAGAAAAGTGATATAGAATAGAATCGTGTCCCCTACAAATAATATAAGGATAGTAAGGGGATTATGCAACGCTCATATGTTGTAATTCTCTATACATTTAAAAAAAAAAAAATTCATTAGTTTCATATTGAAGTATGATATTCTAAGATTTGAATGCTAATCCTATGCTTCTCCTTCTTTTGATCATCATGTCCCCCCCTTTTTAGGTCATCATTTGTTTGTGATGCACCCATTTTTTCAACCCACCTTTTATATTGATAAAACCATCGTACCCTATAATGTGAGCTGTGAAATTCAAATACAACCCTAAATGGATAAACTTTTTCTTTTTCTCTCATTCTTTTAAGGTATAACTATATTTTATTTTATTTAAAGCAGAATACTACTTGAAATGCACTAATAGAATAAATGAGGATTAGAATCCAAGTAATTTGTATGAAGGAGGTTAAACAATATCATTGAAACACGACAAAACTAAGCTGTGTTTGGTTAGACTGAGATTGATTTTTGGAAAATATTTTTGTATTTACGGGTGTTTGGGGTGACTAAAAATGTTGTTTAGTCTAAAATTGTTTTCTGATTGACTGTAAAATAAAGACAATTTATGACAAAAATTGGTTTACACTTTTATTTTCCATTTTCCACTTCACCCAAAACTCATCAACCAAACCTCCACCTCTCACCCCGCACTAACACTCATGGTCTCCAATGACCAACCATCACTGCCGACCACTAGTCCTCAATCATGATTTTTTTTTTCATTTTTAATTTTAGTTTTTTTTATTATATATATACTTGGGAGATGATAAATATGTTTTTTCATAGCATTTTTTGAGAATATAATCAAACATTTGAAAATATTTTTCGTCAAACCATACACAGTTTTAGGCAATTACCTATCTTTTTTTTTTCTTTTTAATTTTATGAAAGGGCAGTTATCTATCTTCCACTTTAAAAATGAAAAAGCAAAGGACACCCCCGTAAATAATAGCAAAGGTTAGGCTCAAAACACAACCAAAACACAAGAAAAGCACATTTTAGTCCTTATATACAATTACCTCATTAATGTCGGTTTACGACAACATATAGAGTCATAGACCAAAGTTTGTGGAGACCACGAATGTCCAACCAGACCCACCACCCTTCCTCCTCTCTAACTCAGAAAATAAAATAAAAAAATTTAAAAAGTAGGAAAAAATTTTAGAGAGAGAAAGACACAATAGCTAGCAACAACTTTGGAGAGAGAGAGAGAGAAGGAAAGAAAGACAGACAGAGAAGCTCAAACTTGCTTTTCACATATATAAGCATCCAAACCTTCATTTCTTGAAGAGAGAGAAAACATAAAAAGCTTTTGAGAACAGGGCTAAGAAAATCAAAAACAAAAATTCTCTCTTGAACTTTGTATTCTTCTGATTATCGTTTTCTTCTTCTTCTTCTTCAGCTTACGTTGTAGTTTTTGAAAGTTACAAGTCCGATCTGACTCACTGAGTTCAGTCTGTGTACGACTCGGTCCTGCCTCGGATGAGTTAGAAAGGAAGATCGCTTTCTTACAAATCGATATCCATGGTAACTAAACAAAAAAATCAAATATATATCTGATTTTTGTTTCGTTTTAGCTGATTGGTTTTGTTTCTATGACTCGTTGATTGGCTGAGTTGAATCGGAACTTAAGCTTGTAGTTGAAGTTATTGATGTTATTATTATTATTATTATTATTTTTTGTTAATTATGTTGTGATTTAGAAATTTGATCATTCTAGTAAGTATATAGTTTATGATTTCTTTTAATGTTTTTAAAAATAAAAAATAAAAAAAGGGCAATGTATGACTAAAACTATGTTGAAAAGTCATTCCTGTTTCATCACCTGCATTGTCTAATTATAGGTTTTATACATACTTAGTCAAATTTGAGTACATAGCAATTACAGTAGAAAAAAATCCCATCAAAGAATTGAAGAAAACACACTCTAATTATCGAAAATGAAGTGATTGAATCACCAAGGAGTTTAGAAATGGTTGGTTGGAGTATAATTTGGTGATTGTTATAGTGTCTAGTGATTGGCACAAGTTCGAGGTATTGAATTTGTAGTGAATGGGTGTGAGTTCAGCTTTGCCATTGGCACACGAGATTTGTTGAACTAAAAATCAGGGAGAAAACCGTTTTAGGACCGGAGATAATTTGCTTAAAGAAAATATGGGGTGGTGATGGTTGTGTGATAGTGTAAGGATTTTGAGTTCAAGTTGTTTCCTTTTGTAGCAATTTTTGATAATTGATAGTAGGATTGCAACTTTTTTTTTGCTGAATAGTAGGATTGCCCCTTAACAAATAATTGCGACTTAAGACATGGAACCCTTGGGGAGTGGTGGGTAGTTGGTGATAATGTGAATGTGAGTTTGGCTTCATGGTACTGTGTCAGCGGTGGAAAATGATATAGGGGATGCCACTGTGGTTACTGTGATAAGGTTGCTACATTAGTGAGTGTGGTGATTGAGACTGGTGTTGCTAGTGGCTTGCCTTTCTGTGTAATCTGGGTCTTTTGGATTGTGAGTGTAATACTGTCAATTTAGTTTGGTTGTCTCACTTCCTTAATGTGTTACAAGCCTGATGGAACA
Organism: Quercus suber; assembly: GCF_002906115.3. Taxonomy (NCBI): domain Eukaryota; kingdom Viridiplantae; phylum Streptophyta; class Magnoliopsida; order Fagales; family Fagaceae; genus Quercus; species Quercus suber. Next base: position 4,426 of record NW_027069590.1, on the reverse strand, counting down.
TTGTAGCAATTAGAGAGTTGTTTATTGACAAACAAGGTCAAGTATTCATGGACTCCCAGACCATCTTTCTTATTGATGTAGAGCCTGACCTAAATATTGATATTTGCTGGGGAAATTCTTTTGCCATTAATAAGTTCTTCATGTGCTCCTCCTATGCATGTTCATAGATTTGTGATATTGTTCATCAATTATTAAGTACCTTTTTAAAGTACTTTATAAGTTTATATTAGCCATATTAACCAGTTTCCGCTATGGATACATTTAGATTTCAATTCAAACATTTTAGGGGATTAATTTTTGCTCTTTTGCAAAGAATGATATGTCAAGGATTGGTTAATAATTTAGAACACCAGTTCATGTTGCTTGTGTCGACTCTTTCTTTATGCATGTACATTGCAGAACAATTTTATTTTATTTATCTATTTTAAAATTTTCTTTCAACTATTCTTCCTGTTGGATTGATGTTCTTTATATGTATGACGTGCTGTTTTGTAGGCTGGACCAGATAACGTCATTGTAGGTTCTCATGTATGGGTTGAAGATCCATCACTGGCATGGATTGATGGAGAAGTCCTCCGAATCAATGGTGAAGAAGTTCATGCACAGACCACAAATGGGAAAAAAGTGAGTCAGACAAGCTTATCTGTTTCATAAATCTGTGTTACTTAGCTTTGGGGTGCAAGTTTGTTTTTATATCAACAGTTTGTGCAAGGCATCTGTTCCATAACTTGAATATTGCATGGTTAGCATCAAATTTACTGGTTTCTAAGACAAATGGTACCCATTAATTTTTAATCTTGTGGTTGGTCTATAACTTAATTTACAATTTGATATGATGTTTGTCTTCATATAATTTGATATTGCATAAAACCAAATATTATATAGTGTTTTGTAATTTTCACTAACTGGAAAAGATGATTGCAGGTTGTCGCAAATATTTCAAAAGTGTTTCCAAAGGATACCGAGGCTCCTCCTGGAGGTGTAGATGACATGACAAAGCTTTCCTATTTGCATGAACCCGGAGTACTGCATAACTTGGCAACCAGATATGAACTTAATGAAATATATGTAAGATATTTAAGATTCTCCACCCCCTCTTTTTTGTATGCTAATGTACTTGTTAGAATTATGGTTAGGTGATTAAACTCACCATTTCTTGAGAGCTTAAGCTTTTGGGACAAACGGTAATTTAACATAATATCAGAGCATAAGATTCTGAGTTCGATCCTTGTCTCCTCTACTCTATCTCTTATTTAAATTCCCACGTAAGGGGGAAGTGTTAGAAGTACGTGGTTAAATGATTAAATTTACTAAGCTTTTGAAACAATTAGTAATTTAACATGGTATCAAAGCAGAAGATCTTGAGTTTGATCCTTGTCTTCACTCTACCACTTATTTTAAATGTTAAATTCCCATTTGTTGGGCCTCCACTTATTAAGGGGAAGTTTAGCTTCACAAGTGAGGGGATGAGTTAGAATTATAGTTAAGTGATTAAACTCACCATTTTCTGAGAGCTTAAGCTTTTGGGACAAACGGTAATTTAACAATACTAAAGTAGATTTTGAGTCAAACGAAAGAAGAAAGTTGCAGATAGTCTATTTATACTATTTTTTAAACTATCTTTCCCAGACATACACCGGAAATATCCTGATTGCTGTAAACCCATTTCAAAGATTACCACATTTGTATGATACTCACATGATGGAACAATATAAAGGAGCTGCATTTGGAGAGCTAAGCCCTCATGTTTTTGCAGTTGCAGATGTTGCATACAGGTAATTCACATATTTTCTTAGATATATGTCCTTTTTTCTTGCTGCTATTGTCTTTTATACTTACATTTAACAGGGCAATGGTCAATGAGGGAAAGAGCAACTCAATTTTAGTTAGTGGAGAGAGTGGTGCTGGTAAGACTGAGACAACAAAGATGCTTATGCGGTATCTTGCTCACCTTGGGGGTCGATCTGGAGTAGAAGGGCGGACGGTTGAACAACAAGTTCTAGAAGTAAGAATACAATTTTTTATTTTTTATTTTTGGTTACAATTTTAGTTCCTAAAACTGAAAGCTTTGATAAATTTCCATTAATTTGTAAAGGATGGAAATATGGCCTGACTTGGTGTTTTTGATTGTTTATCTTTTACAGTCCAATCCAGTTCTTGAGGCATTTGGCAACGCCAAAACTGTTAGGAACAACAACTCAAGGTGGGTAATTGCTGTGTAAGACTTTTCAAGATAATCATTGCTTTAATATACGTTCCTTGCTCACCAGTTTTACTTCCGTGCAAATGATGTCGAAAGTTGGATAACTAAAAATACATTTATAATAAAATAAAATATATTACAAGTCAATGCAAAGTCAGAGGTGCACTTCATTACATTAGTATGTGAGATCAGAGTAAGGCTTAGATAAAAAAATTCTGTATACATCTGTCTTCCCCCCACCCCCCAACCAACCTCTTTTTCCCTGAAACAGTGCTTGGGGAAAACATTGGTGGTTGAATCAAATGGATTGAGGGTCAGTTCATGATTCAATTGTTCTCACTGGCTGGTCTGTTTGAGTTCTGGTGATATTCTGCACTGCTTATTATTTTGAAACATTGTCCTAATTGAGTTATAGTACACTATTGTTCATGAATGTCGGTTTTTTGAGTTCAACTTGTCTGGAGGAGTTTATATTCCTTGTGTTCACCCTGGTATCACAATGCAGTCGTTTTGGTAAATTTGTTGAGATCCAATTTGACAAGAGTGGGAGGATATCTGGGGCAGCCGTGCGAACTTATTTGCTCGAAAGATCTCGTGTTTGCCAAATTTCAAATCCTGAAAGAAACTACCACTGCTTTTACCTTCTCTGTGCAGCACCACCTGAGGTACTCATGTTTTGTATTGGGAATGTGCTCATGTTCTCGAATCAAGTCTTGAGCATATGTTAGCCTATGCCTGTATTTATAAGCTAATGTCATTGCTTTAATTTATAGGACAGAGAGAAGTATAAGTTGGGAGACCCTAAATCATTCCATTACTTGAATCAATCCAACTGTTATGCACTGGATGGAGTGGATGATGCCCATGAATATCTTGAAACCAGAAGGGCTATGGATATAGTTGGAATCAGTGAGGAAGAGCAGGTCAGTCTTCCCAGTAGTTCTAAGAAGTATTTTGTGCTTGCTATTGCATTCATTTGATTTGTAATAATTTTTTCTATTCAGGTGGCAATTTTTAGAGTTGTTGCTGCAATTCTGCATCTTGGAAATATTGAATTTGCAAAGGGACAGGAGATTGATTCTTCTGTCATTAAAGATGAAAAGTCTAGATTCCATCTTAATATGACAGCTGAACTGCTTGAGTATGCCCTGTTTAATCTATTTCTTCATTTGTGATTTATATTAGTGATTGTTTTTTGGGAGTCCTACACCTCTATTGACTTATGTTGTATGGTAGGTGTGATGCCAAGAGCTTGGAAGATGCACTGATTAAGCGTGTAATGGTGACACCAGAAGAGGTTATAACAAGAACTCTTGATCCTGTTGCTGCATTGGGTAGCAGGGATGCCTTAGCTAAAACCATCTATTCTCGTTTGTTTGATTGGTAATGGGATTTCCCTAGCATTGCCTCTGTGTGTGTGCGGGTGTGTGCACACTTATGCGTGTGCATGTGCCCCTGCATAACATGATATAGTTGTCAACAGGAGTACATGAAAGTCACATGTTAAAAAGGGAAAAAAAAAAGAAGTGTTTTGACTCCTGTTTGCCTACTATTTGAGTTCTAACAAGTTTTTCATCATCATCTACAGGATTGTGGACACGATTAACAATTCAATTGGGCAAGATCCAAACTCAAAATCATTAATTGGTGTTCTTGATATATACGGGTTTGAGAGTTTTAAGCATAATAGGTAAGCCACTAAATTTAAATATTTCTTGCAATGGATATATCTTCACATCTGACAAATTACTCTATTGAATAGTTTTGAGCAGTTCTGTATCAACTTTACAAATGAGAAACTGCAACAACATTTCAATCAGGTTTGATAATTCTTGGCATTGTTCATGATTCCTATTTTGGATTCAATTTCAATTCTTGCTTAATAGAGATAGTGGTAATTGCATATTTGCAGCATGTCTTCAAAATGGAACAAGAAGAATATACAAAAGAAGAAATCAATTGGAGTTACATAGAGTTTGTTGATAACCAAGATGTTTTGGATCTGATTGAGAAGGTATATTATCATCTTCTAGCTGCATTGTGTTAGTTTGTGTCATTTATACTCATATGAGGAATATCATTTGCTTGACACAATTTGTTTGTTTCTCATACTTGCTATCAATTGCACTATGTTTCTTTACAACCATATTTCACATATATCTAGTTCTTTTGAAACATTGCATTACAACTAGGTTCTTCAATCTTTTGCAGAAACCTGGAGGA